>NC_090446.1:401464091-401773258 GCF_031143425.1 Pleurodeles waltl
ATCTCCTGCTGGCCAAAAGGGACTGGCCACCCGAGCACGCCCGTAAGCTCCCACATTGGGAAGATGTCATTTTGCCTTCTTTCTCTGATGTTGTTCCAGAAGCGGTAAAACAAGCCTACGCTGTCAATTGGGCTTTGTACCGCAATCATGTAGGTTGGGACAAGGATTTTCCTTGTCATGTAATACCTATCAAATCTACACCCCAACCTCAGCCACAATATCCTTTAAACACGAAGCAAAAGCTTATATAGAATAATCTTAGATTACAGATATTTAAGCAGTCATATACGTACATACGCTATACAAAATTCACACAGCACAGCACTAATTAACAATATAGTGTGCAAAAAATACAAAACAACATTGGATATTTCCAACAGGCTTTTCTGCCAGAATTTAGCACAGGAAAGTCGGGATCTAAGTGCATTCTCATTTGGCTCACAATAACGCTTCTGCCGTCTGCCCCAAGGCTCTCAGCCGAGTAACATTAATACTGCATGATATTGATCCAGAGGCTTTGTCTTATGTGGATCATATTAATCTCACAGATGATGACCTCAACATTCATCTTGCCAGGGTCGATCGGATTGTTTTAGGATTCACAGCCCTCAGCTACAAATTTCATTTTAGAAAAACAAAAACAGCTTTTCTCAGCATATTGTTCCTGGGATACGAGCTATGAAATGAGGGGAAGAGCCTGGCCCCGCACTTTCTAGAGAAATGTGCTCCACTCCACCCACCTAACACTCTCAAGAAAGAAACTACAGTCTTTACTTGTTTCCTTCAATTTTGGCAGAACATACATTCCTGACTGTGCACAACGTATCAAGCCACTTTATGACTTAATACGCTCTGATTATTCTTACAGACACTGGACAGTTGAATACACATGCTTCCTTAGGGAATTGCAACAGGACATGATAGAAGCAAAACACTTGCACACACGTGACAACAAAACAAATTTGGTCATCAGAATAATTGCTGGTGCCATTGGGTTCACTTATGTCACCTCCTACGAAGGTGACACAGAACCCATAGCATTTAAATCACAACTATACTCCAATGCAGACCAACGTTTTGCACCTACAGAAAAAATTCTAACTGCAGTTCAGATGGCTGTCATAAAGTAGAGGCCACTTGCCCAAGGGAAACGCATCATCGTCGTTACACCGGTGCCAGCCTTAGAGGTTGTCACCAAAGCAAGTGTTCATAACGCTAAAGCATTACATCCAAGCTGGATTCAGTGGGCAACCTCCCTGACTGCCACTGATGTTGATTACATCTTTGAGCCTAAACATCAGATGCAAGAATTCCTCCAATACGAACAGGAGTACCCTGCACCTCTAGACATCCTGCCACTTGACAAACACCATACTGTCATTTAAACTGATGGTTCAGCACAACCAGTTGTAGGTACCAAACATCGGAGTGATGAAGGATGGAATATTCCAACCTCACAATACCTACACACAGACCTTAGGGGACTGCACAGCTCAGCTGGCTGAACTCAAAGCCCTTAGATTAGCGCTAGAACATACAGAGCCAGGATTAGTGATCTTAATAGTCTGTGAGTCATACTAATGCATCCAGTCCTACAATGATTATCTTAATCACTGGCGATTGAACGGGTTTAGAAACTCCAAAGGGAACACCATAAAACACAGAACTCTGTGGGGGGGGTGGGATAAGCTACCTTGTGTACATGTAGTACATACATTGGGCCACCAATGTGTAGGAGTACATGTTATCGGCAACACTGGCTGGTGAAGCAGTCACATCTGCAGTAGCTACAGCTTCTGTAGCTGCAATGACTCGGTCTCAGACGAGATTAGATAATGAAATTCTGACTGCCATGAAAGCTTTGGCTGAAGGCAAGCCTCTTCCAAAAGCATACCCTACAAAATAGTTTTACCACATCAGTGCACAGAATGTTGCCTACACAACAGTTCCTGGGGTTGGAGATCGAGCAATCCCCAACCAAGACCAGAGATTAGATCTAATAAAAGCAGCGCATGAGGGTGTTGCATCTGCTCATGCTGGTATTTCAGCCACAGTAACACTATTACAGGTACGCTTCTGGTGGCTAAGTCTATACAAACAGACAAAACAGTACATCCTTTGTTGTGACATTTGCCAGCAAATTAAACCCTCAAACATCAAACGCCCACTGCAGACATCCCTCTTAGTGTCCAGCAGGCCACTACACTGTATGTACCTGGACCACTGCGGCCCACTCCAACCTGATGGTGCAGACAAATACATCTTAGTCGCTGTAGATTCTTGTTCTAGATTCCTGTGGGTGTTGCCTCAGCAGTCGGTTGATGCTCGAACTGTTATAAAAGACTTGCTGATCTTTATCGGTACATATGCAATTGCAGCATTCCATTCAGACCAGGGCCCTGCATTTGCCTCTAAGGCATTCAGGGACACCATGGGGACGATGGGTGTTGAACTCCATTACTCCTCACCATACCATTCCAAGGGAAATTCGGTCGTGGAGAGGCGGAACCGTGATCTACAGCAATCCTTAACAGCTAACGTATTAGGTTCTGGCCGTAGTTGGCTCCATCACCTATACGGGGTCCCGAGAGCACTGAATAATCTGCCAAGACGATCCTTGGGAAGACACACTCCCTATGAGGTCCTCTTTGGGATACCCATGTACGTCCCAGATCTTGATGGCCCAGGTTTGGTGGAAGCAGATACACCTTTTTTACATAAATGAACATCTCACTGTTTTACAGGAGCTTCAGCAATTATGTGATGAAAAATCATCCACCAGTGCTTCCACCTTAGGAATAAGGGACTTACCAACAACTTCCACTGGCTGGATTCCTAAAGTCAGGGATCTGGTTTGTGAGAAGATCACTCTAAGAAGGAATGTGGCCCATCCTACAGAGCACCGGCCCTAGTCTTGGGTGTACATCGTACTAGAACTGTCATCCCACCACCGCTGCCTGGTTCCAAAGGAAACAGATTTATTTCCATTGACAATGTCAAACTTCATCATGTGGCCGATCCTGCACAGTAGACCCAGAAGTCCCTTGGGTAGTTCCTGATCTCCTCTCACTACCAACAGGACATACCTCTTCAAAGTAGAAATAACAACACTACTTCGGACTACACAACAATGTCCAACGATGCTACAAATAACTCCTCAATCGCGGGGAGGGTGGAAAATGAGATCTTGCTGATTCCGGTTACAACTACAACGACATCACCTGTCCAAGATTTGTCTGTTTTCTACATCAGCACTACACAGACTGGCGACACCGTCTACTATGAGCCTCCATGCGAAATGGATCCGTCCACCAGTAATGCACCTGTTCCTGCGTTTGCAAAGACTGCTTCTGGTTATTTCATCGACATTGATGACTTTTCTTCAGACTCATCCACTGCAGTGATTGAAAATGTTTCAAAGACACGTAAGCTGAACCTATGGCTTGAAAATAACTTTTGAATTCACCCATGGAACTATTTATGGTTCCGCTTGACATTTTTTGCATTGTTTCTATGGATTGGTTTTGTGACTGTTTTCTTTTTGCTCATAAATGGTCATTACCTTCCTGAACGCTCCTCTGTTACGCATGTGGATGAATTCTTAACCCCATATCTTTCCTCACATAAGGTCTGAAGAGACTTGTCCATTGCAAACATTTCAGCTGTCCCTATTCCTGATGGGATTGTGTGGGACAACATTCCATTTGATATATATGGGCCTAGTGAGGTCATTCAAATTCCATATGTCTTCAAAATTTCGATGACTTATGTAATTACACCTGGTGTTTTATCTGATGATTGGGATGTCCAGACAGTTGATTCTACGTTAACTAAAATGAAAGACTATTCAGTATTTGAACGTGAGGATGTATATAGACATACAATGAATTATGGGGAAATGTTCTGCTATAATAATTGGGGACATTACTACCTGCACCATGCCACTAGACACAGACCAATACTTGACTGCTCACAGTGGGAACACTGTTCAACACCACCTGTAGGGAGCCCAAAACATTATTCAGATAAATGTACTTATTTTTCTGAGCATGACACAAAAAATCCACTCATACTTTTTCAAATTACCTCCTTCAAGAATTAGGAAAATGTTGGTAACTGATACTAAGCTGATTTATTCAGATTCCTTTGTTTCCGGTCTTGCAGTTGAAGGTTACACATATTGGAGGAACACTGTTGATTTAAAGAGTGTATGGGGAACACATATTTGGCAAATACAGGGTAGGGAAGCTTTATTTAGAGCATGCTTGGTTCCTGTGCAAATGATCTTTTTAAATGACACAATTCAACAGACATCCTATCTGCGGTTAGCAAAAATAAAAGAAATGAACACGCCCCACACCGGCAAAGTTTAATGATTGGCAATTCTTCCTGAACGTCATAGTGGAACAGCTAGTTGTAAAGGTTCAGGCTGGTACATATAATTCTTCACTTTCCAGTCCCGGCAGGTGGTTGATTTTGCCAATAGACACCAATGGATGTCAGGCATTTTTTTTTAATTCCTCAGTGGGTTTCAAGATTAGCCAGCCGGACCCTCGCTTTATATCGGGTCAGCACATGGGAATAGTTACAACATACAGTGTGGGTAAGCTGTGCCAACAATGGGTATAGTCTAACACGTTAGCCACATTTAAAGAACATCTTAAAACTCTTTCTGAGGATATAGACTTGCAGGACTTTTTGCTGGGTCCTAGGAAGCCATGCTCTAAAATATTCATCTATGCTATGTATAATGAGATCCGGAAGCTTTCTCAGATAGAAGCTGCTGCGCGTTTAAGGCAAATAGATAAGTAAAACTTAGAAAAGGCTTTAGCTGTAGTCAATAACAGCATAAACACTCTGTCCAACAGGATTTACTCCATGACAAACATAGTATCATCTGCGATAAATATCATTCAGACAGACATGTCCTGTTTATATAATGGGCAAAGTCATCTGCATTCAATCATGCAGTTAGGTTGGATGTTAAAGACTTTGAACAATGGCAGAGTTCCATGGAAGTATATTAACAGTAGTGAATTGTTCACTGCTTTCAATTTATCCAGGGAACAATAGGCAATGGCTAAAAGGTAAGCAAGTTTCACCATGTTCACATAGAGAAGTTAGAAAAGTTGCCTTTCACAGTTGCAGAAAGTCCTTCAACAGTATGGCTCCTATATTGCATCATTAACCGGTTCTGTGCCTTGGACGAGATGATCTTGTCCAAGGCTACAGTTCCCCTGTGCCTTGGACGAGATCATCTCGTCCTAGGCACAGGGGAACTTGGGGGCGCGCTAGCGCGCCCCCCGTGCACCCCCCTTCCCCCCCAGGCAGGGATGGACGGGGAAGACCTTCCCCTTCCACCCCCGCCCCCCCCACAGCAATCCGATGACGTCAGCGCGCGCACAGCGCGCTGACGTCATCTAGTGTTGCCGGCGCGCTGGAAGCCATTTGCTTCCAGCGCGTCTTCGGAGCAGGAGCTCAAAGGTGAGTCCTCTCCGTTTTTGGGGGGCGGGGGGGTTGAGAAAACAGACACGGTGGGAAAGGAAAGGGTTTTTCCTTTCCCCCTGTGTCTGTTTTCTCAAGATTCCTGCTCCACGATGGCGGGCAGGGCCCGCGATCGTGGAGCAGGAATCTCCACTAGCCACCAGGGATTTTCTTTTTGCCTAAATTTGGGGGCGACCCCTTCGGCAAGGGTCGCCCCCCCGGGGGCAATTTTTATTTGTATTTCGCCCCCCCCTGGGGGCAGATCCGCCGATTTTTCGGCGGATCTGCCCCCAGGGGGGGGGCGAAAACCACTAGACACCAGGGATATCTTTTTTTATGTTTGTTTTTGGGGGTGACCCCTTGGGCAAGGGTCGCCCCCCCCCCGGGGGCAATTTTTATTTGTATTTCGCCCCCCCCCCTGGGGGCAGATCCGCCGTTTTTTCGGCGGATCTGCCCCTGGGGGGGGCGAAAACCACTAGACACCAGGGATATCTTTTTTTATGTTTGTTTTTGGGGGCGACCCCTTGGGCAAGGGTCGCCCCCCCCGGGGCAATTTTTATTTGTATTTCGCCCCCCCTGGGGGCAGATCCGCCGTTTTTTCGGCGGATCTGCCCCAGGGGGGGGCGAAAACCACTAGACACCAGGGATATCTTTGTTTATATGTGTTTTTGGGGGCGACCCCTTGGGCAAGGGTGGCCCCCCCCGGGGGCAATTTTTATTTGTATTTCACCCCCCCCTGGGGGCAGATCCGCTGATTTTTCGGCGGATCTGCCCCCGGGGGGGGGGGGCGAAAACCACTAGACACCAGGGACATCTTTGTTTATGTGTGTTTTTGGGGGCGACCCTCCCCCAGGGGCAATTTTTATTTGTATTTTGCCCCCCCCGGGGGCAGATCAGCCGATTTTTGGGCTGATCTGCCCCCGGGGGGGGGGCGAAAACCACTAGACACCAGGGATTTTGTTTTTATTGTTTATTTTGGGGGCAACTCCTGTGGCAAGGGTCGCTCCCCTGGGGAGCTTTTTTTTTTCTGTTTCGGCCCCCCCCCCCCCCCCCGATGGCAGACCAGCCATTTTTTTTGGGACGATCTGGCCCCGGGGGGGGGGGGGTGGAAGCACACTAGGTGCCAGGGATTGTGTTTGGTGTTTGTTTGGGGGCACCCCTTGGGCAACGGTCGCCCCCCCTAAGGTGGGGAAAATTTGTATTGCCCATCTCTGCCCGTAATTTTGTAGGGCCATCTGCCCCCAAGGAGGGCAGAGACCACAAATACAGCAGGGATTTTTTTATTTTGTGTTGTGCTGGGGGTGCCCCCTTGGGGAAGGGTCGCCCCCTGAAAGGGGGCACAGAGGTGTTGCCCATTTCTGCCCCCCTTGGGGTCAGATTGGCCAATTCTTTTACGCCCATCTACCCCGAGGGGGGCAGGATCCACTTAGGTACCATGGACAACTTCTAAGTTCTTGGTGGTGGGGTGTTTGTCAACTGGCAAAGTATTTGTATTTGTGATTATAACAATTTATTTCTTCTTTTTCTTCTAGTTCAACGCTTTTGCTTCCTTTGCTGTGGATCTTTGCGGTTTTGGCAGTAGTTGTCCTGTGGTTTGCATAGTTGCATGTTTTAGGTAAGTGAACGCAATTTACTCCAAAGGAGTATTGTTGACATGTTTGTAGGTGGTGTACTAAATGCAGTATTGTGTGTTTGACATTGTCCTTAGATTTGAGCACAGTGGTGTTTGTGTTGTCATATGTCTAAATTGCTTTTTTCTTTTTTCTTTTTAGTGGGATATCATTGGTGATTGCTGTCTGTGCAGAGTAGTTGCTTGGTGAGTAGCTATTTCAGGCAACTGTGTGGTATAGTTTTTTGTAGTACATAACTCGTTGTGATAAAGCTACACTTTGTTTATTACTTATTTTAGTGCTAGTTGTTGTTGGCAATCCATTTGTTGTTAGGATCATAGCTAGCCGCAAAGTGACCGCTCAGCAGGTTGTTCGCATGCTCTTTGAGTCGTCTTCAGACCATGATTACGACACTGACTCTGCATCTGAGGCAGAGGAGGAAGCAGGAGATTCTGGAAGTGAGTTTTCTGTCCGAGAGTATTCTTCTGATGAGGAAGCTACTCTCAGTGCAGATGAAGGGCCTGTGTTAGAGGAGGACATTGATGTGCCAAGAGTGCAGCAGCCTGGGGCTGCAGGGTTTCCCATTGGAAGACCTGACACCTGGATTGCCCCAAACATGGAGCAGCCACAGTTACCTGCATTTACTGGTCTCCCAGGGTGTAGAGTTAATACGGAAAACTTTCTGCCTGTCCATTTCTTTCACTTGTTTATGGACGATGTATTTTTGGAAGAGATTGTGGAGCAGACAAATGTGTATGCAGAGCAATATTTGCGGGACAACGCTGCCAGACTTAAGCCTCAGTCTAGAGCTACTCATTGGGTTCCCACATATCTGGAAGAGATGAAAAGGTTTTTAGGTTTGTCTTTTTTAATGGGGTTGATCAGGAAGCCGTCACTGGCTTCTTATTGGTCTACTAGTCCCTTGATGGCAACTGCTATATTTCCTGCAACTATGACACGTAATCGGTATTTGCTTCTTCTTCGTATGCTGCATTTTGTAGACAATGCTTTAGCCTTGCCACGAGATCACCCTGATTGTGACCGCCTTTTTAAGATTAGGCCTGTCCTTGATCATTTTGTGGATCGGTTTTCAGAGGTCTATGTCCCAGGCAAAGAGATAAGTGTGGACGAGTCTTTGGTCCTTTTCAAGGGGCGTTTAGTTTTTAGGCAGTACATTCCTAGTAAGAGGGCACGGTATGGGATTAAATTGTATCTGCTGTCAGAAAGCAGTACAGGATATGTGTATAATTTCCGGGTCTACACTGGTAGGGATTCCAGTATTGACCCTCCTGGTTGTCCGGCCACTTTTGGAGTTAGCGAAAAAAAATTGTGGGAACTTGCTAGACGGCTGTTTAACAAAGGTCACCATTTGTACGTAGATAATTTCTACACTGGAGTGCAGTTGTTCAAGGAGTTGTTTAGGGTGGACACTGTTGCTTGTGGCACAATCCGTTCTAACCGGAAAGGCTATCCAAGGGAGCTTGTCTGTAAAAAACTGACAGTGCAGTGCCTTGCGGAATAATGAGCTGCTAGCTCTGAAATTTTCAGACAGGAGGGATGTGTACATGCTATCGACCATCCATGATGAGAGTACTTCCCCTGTGGCTGTTTGGGGTCAGGTTGCGGAAGTGCGCAAACCTGCGTGCATTTTGGACTACAATAGGCACATGGGTGGTGTTGATAGAGTAGATCAGAAGTTAGAACCTTACACTGCTCTTCATAAGTCATATGTGTGGTATAAAAAGTTGGCCCTACATTTATTTAATTTGGCAACTTTTAATGCCTTTATTGTAGACAAGGATTGTTCACCCGAGTCAAGGATCACATTTGTTAAATTTCAGGAGTCGGTGATAGAAAGCCTTATTGTGGTGGAACCGGCAAGAGTTCCTAGAGTAGAAGTGGTGGAGGATGTGGCTAGATTGAAAGATCGGCACTTTCCAGATCACATTCCTCCCACTCCCAAAAAAGACATGCCCACAAAGAAATGTAGAGTATGTGCCCGGAGATTAATCCGAAGGGAGAGCCGGATGTACTGCCCCGAATGCCCTTCAAAGCCTGGGCTGTGTGTTCCCGGCTGTTACAGAAGTTACCATACCCCAAAAAAAATCTGGGAAATACCTTGAGCGTAAGCTGTCTGTTTTATATTTTCATATGTTTCACAGTTGGCATCTGTTGTGTATTTAGTTAGAGCTTTTGTGTTTGTAGTTTTGTGCTTATTTTATAATTAGTAGTTTCTTTGTTTATAAATAAAAAAAAGTGATTGCGGTGTGCGTGGGGTGGCGCTTGGCTGGCGGTGTGCGTGGGGTGGCGCTTGGCTGGCGGTGTGCGTGGGGTGGCGCTTGGCTGGCGGTGTGCGTGGGGTGGCGCTTAGCTGGCGGTGTGTGTGGGGTGGCGCTTGGCTGGAGGTGTGCGTGGGGTGGCGCTTGGCTGGCGGTGTGCGTGGGGTGGCGCTTGGCGGGCGGTGTGCGTGGGGTGGCGCTTGGCTGGTGGTGTGCGTGGGGTGGCGCTTGGCTGGCGGTGCCAGCCGAACGGCAGTCCACACTCCCATCAGCTGGTGTGATTCTTGTATCAGGCATGTGGGCGTATGTAAGTGATGGGCCCTTGAGTGGCGCGGTCTGTCGATGTGAGTGTTGTAATGTGCTGGGCCCGTTGCTGGCGGTGTGAATGGTCTTGTGCGTGTCATGTATGAAAGGTGTGTGAATGGCCTGTAAAGCGGTTGGTGCCTTGTCGCGGCTTTACAGCTCACGAGCTGTGAGTCATTGGTTCACTTTTTTGCCTTTCAGTTATTAGCAGTGTATTTCAGTTTTGTGAAATCTCTTGTTAATAAAATTTGATCCACTGAACCATCACTCACCCTCGTGCCAAATCCAACCAGTATGTGTTGTAAAAAAAGACAAAACCTGCTCCGCTGTAATCAGGCGTCGCAGCACACCTGTGACACGCTAGGTGCCTCGGGTGGGACCCCGATGATGAAGCATGCCACCAACTTGGTTGGTGGGTGAGGGGTCTTCTTCACATAACCTAAGTGTGTTTCTTTTCACAATTTTAGTGTTTGGCACATCACAGACGTATGTGCACACATAAAAGTGATATATTCCAAAAATGCCTGTGTTTGGGGGGGGAGGGCCCACCTATGTTTTTGGTCCAGGGTGCGGCTGTCATGTAGGGAAACCTACAAAACCCAGAAACTTTTTAAAAATAGGCACCCCAAGGAGTCCAGGGAGGTGTGGCTTGCGTGGCTCCCCCAACTATCCCTTCTATCCCTTCAGGTTTTGAGCCTTATTCTGTTGCAGGCACCTGGCCCACCCACACAAGTGAGGTATCATTTTTATCGGGAGACTTGGGGGAACGCTGGGTGGAAGGAAATTTGTGGCTTCTCTCAGATTCCAGAACTTTCTGCCACAGAAATGTGAGGAACATGTGTTTTTTTAGCCACATTTTGAGGTTTGAAAAGGATTCTGGGTAACAGAACCTGGTCCGAGCCCCGCAAGTCACCCCATCTTGGATTCCCCTAGGTCTCTAGTTTTCAGAAGTGCACAGGTTTGGTAGGTTTCCCTAGGTGCCGGGTGAGCTACAGGCCAAAATCCACAGGTAGGCACTGTTTTCTCCCAAAATTTTGGATGTGTCCACGTGGCGCTTTGGGGTGTTTCCTGTCGCAGGCGCTAGGCCTACCCACGCAAGTGAGGTATCATTTTTATCGGGAGACTTGGGGGAACGCTGGGTGGAAGGAGATTTGTAGCTCCTCTCAGATTCCAGAACTTTCTGGAACAGAAATGTGAGGGACATGTGTTTTTATAGCCAAATTTTGAGGTTTGCAAAGGATTCTGGGTAACAGAACCTGGTCCGAGCCCCGCAAGTCACCCCTCCTTGGATTCCCCTAGGTCTCTAGTTTTCAGAAATGCACAGGTTTGGTAGGTTTCCCTAGGTGCCAGCTGAGCTAGAGGCCAAAATCTACAGGTAGGCACTTCGCAAAAAACACCTCTGTTTTTTTCCAAAATTTAGGATGTGTCCACGTTGCGCTTTGGGGTGTTTCCTGTCGCCGGCGCTAGGCCTACCCACGCAAGTGAGGTATCATTTTTATCGGGAGACTTGGGGGAACGCTGGGTGGAAGGAAATTTGTAGCTCCTCTCAGATTCCAGAACTTTCTGCCACACAAAATGTGAGGAACATGTGTTTTTTTAGCCAAATTTTGAGATTTGCAAAGGATTCTGGGTAACAGAACCTGGTCCGAGCCCCGCAAGTCACCCCTCCTTGGATTCCCCTAGGTCTCTAGTTTTCAGAAATGCACAGGTTTGGTAGGTTTCCCTAGGTGCCGGCTGAGCTAGAGGCCAAAATCTACAGGTAGGCACTTCGCAAAAAACACCTCTGTTTTTTTCCAAAATTTAGGATGTGTCCACGTTGCGCTTTGGGGTGTTTCCTGTTGCCGGGGCTAGGCCTACCCACGCAAGTGAGGTATAATTTTTATCGGGATACTTGGGGCAACGCTGGGTGGAAGGAAATTTGTAGCTCCTCTCAGATTCCAGAACTTTCTGCCACAGAAATGTGAGGGACATGTGTTTTTTTAGCCAAATTTTGAGGTTTGCAAAGGATTCTGGGTAACAGAACCTGGTCCGAGCCCCGCAAGTCACCCCTCCTTGGATTCCCCTAGGTCTCTAGTTTTCAGAAATGAACAGGTTTGGTAGGTTTCCCTAGGTGCCGGCTGAGCTACAGGCCAAAATCTACAGGTAGGCACTTCGCAAAAAACACCTCTGTTTTTTTCCAAAATTTAGGATGTGTCCACGTTGCGCTTTGGGGTGTTTCCTGTTGCCGGGGCTAGGCCTACCCACGCAAGTGAGGTATAATTTTTATCGGGATACTTGGGGCAACGCTGGGTGGAAGGAAATTTGTAGCTCCTCTCAGATTCCAGAACTTTCTGCCACAGAAATGTGAGGGACATGTGTTTTTTTAGCCAAATTTTGAGGTTTGCAAAGGATTCTGGGTAACAGAACCTGGTCCGAGCCCCGCAAGTCACCCCTCCTTGGATTCCCCTAGGTCTCTAGTTTTCAGAAATGAACAGGTTTGGTAGGTTTCCCTAGGTGCCGGCTGAGCTACAGGCCAAAATCTACAGGTAGGCACTTCGCAAAAAACACCTCTGTTTTTTTCCAAAATTTAGGATGTGTCCACGTTGCGCTTTGGGGTGTTTCCTGTCGCCGGCGCTAGGCCTACCCACGCAAGTGAGGTATCATTTTTATCGGGAGACTTGGGGGAACGCTGGGTGGAAGGAAATTTGTAGCTCCTCTCAGATTCCAGAACTTTCTGCCACAGAAATGTGAGGAACATGTGTTTTTTTAGCCAAATTTTGAGGTTTGCAAAGGATTCTGGGTAACAGAACCTGGTCCGAGCCCCGCAAGTCACCCCTCCTTGGATTCCCCTAGGTCTCTAGTTTTCAGAAATGCACAGGTTTGGTAGGTTTCCCTAGGTGCCGGCTGAGCTAGAGGCCAAAATATACAGGTAGGCACTTCGCAAAAAACACCTCAGTTTTTCCCCAAAATTTAGGATGTGTCCACGTTGCGCTTTGGGGTGTTTCCTGTCGCCGGCGCTAGGCCTACCCACGCAAGTGAGGTATCATTTTTATCGGGAGACTTGGGGGAACGCTGGGTGGAAGGAGATTTGTAGCTCCTCTCAGATTCCAGAACTTTCTGCCACAGAAATGTGAGGAACATGTGTTTTTTTAGCCAAATTTTTAGGTTTGCAAAGGATTCTGGGTAACAGAACCTGGTCCGAGCCCCGCAAGTCACCCCTCCTTGGATTCTCCTAGGTCTCTAGTTTTCAGAAATGCACAGGTTTGGTAGGTTTCCCTAGGTGCCGGCTGAGGTAGAGGCCAAAATCTGCAGGTAGGCACTTCGCAAAAAACAACCCCGTTTTTTTCCCAAAATTTAGGATGTGTCCACGTTGCGCTTTGGGGTGTTTCCTGTCGCCGGCGCTAGGCCTACCCACGCAAGTGAGGTATCATTTTTATCGGGATACTTGGGGGAACGCTGGGTGGAAGGAAATTTGTAGCTCCTCTCAGATTCCAGAACTTTCTGCCACAGAAATGTGAGGGACATGTGTTTTTTTAGCCAAATTTTGAGGTTTGCAAAGGATTCTGGGTAACAGAACCTGGTCCGAGCCCTGCAAGTCACCCCTCCTTGGATTCCCCTAGGTCTCTAGTTTTCAGAAATGCACAGGTTTGGTAGGTTTCCCTAGGTGCCGGCTGAGCTAGAGGCCAAAATCTACAGGTAGGCACTTCGCAAAAAACACCTCTGTTTTTTTCCAAAATTTAGGATGTGTCCACGTTGCGCTTTGGGGTGTTTCCTGTCGCCGGCGCTAGGCCTACCCACGCAAGTGAGGTATCATTTTTATCGGGATACTTGGGGCAACGCTGGGTGGAAGGAAATTTGTAGCTCCTCTCAGATTCCAGAACTTTCTGCCACAGAAATGTGAGGGACATGTGTTTTTTTAGCCAAATTTTGAGGTTTGCAAAGGATTCTGGGTAACATAACCTGGTCCGAGCCCCGCAAGTCACCCCTCCTTGGATTCCCCTAGGTCTCTAGTTTTCAGAAATGCACAGGTTTGGTAGGTTTCCCTAGGTGCCGGCTGAGCTAGAGGCCAAAATATACAGGTAGGCACTTCGCAAAAAACACCTCAGTTTTTCCCCAAAATTTAGGATGTGTCCACGTTGCGCTTTGGGGTGTTTCCTGTCGCCGGCGCTAGGCCTACCCACGCAAGTGAGGTATCATTTTTATCGGGAGACTTGGGGGAACGCTGGGTAGAAGGAGATTTGTAGCTCCTCTCAGATTCCAGAACTTTCTGCCACAGAAATGTGAGGAACATGTGTTTTTTTAGCCAAATTTTGAGGTTTGCAAAGGATTCTGGGTAACAGAACCTGGTCCGAGCCCCGCAAGTCACCCCTCCTTGGATTCTCCTAGGTCTCTAGTTTTCAGAAATGCACAGGTTTGGTAGGTTTCCCTAGGTGCCGGCTGAGGTAGAGGCCAAAATCTGCAGGTAGGCACTTCGCAAAAAACACCTCTGTTTTTTCCCAAAATTTAGGATGTGTCCACGTTGCGCTTTGGGGTGTTTCCTGTCGCCGGCGCTAGGCCTACCCACGCAAGTGAGGTATCATTTTTATCGGGATACTTGGGGGAACGCTGGGTGGAAGGAAATTTGTAGCTCCTCTCAGATTCCAGAACTTTCTGCCACAGAAATGTGAGGGACATGTGTTTTTTTAGCCAAATTTTGAGGTTTGCAAAGGATTCTGGGTAACAGAACCTGGTCCGAGCCCCGCAAGTCACCCCTCCTTGGATTCCCCTAGGTCTCTAGTTTTCAGAAATGCACAGGTTTGGTAGGTTTCCCTAGGTTTCAGCTGAGCTAGAGGCCAAAATCTACAGGTAGGCACTTCGCAAAAAACACCTCTGTTTTTTTCCAAAATTTAGGATGTGTCCACATTGCGCTTTGGGGTGTTTCCTGTCGCCGGCGCTAGGCCTACCCACGCAAGTGAGGTATAATTTTTATCGGGATACTTGGGGGAACGCTGGGTGGAAGGAAATTTGTAGCTCCTCTCAGATTCCAGAACTTTCTGCCACAGAAATGTGAGGGACATGTGTTTTTTTAGCCAAATTTTGAGGTTTGCAAAGGATTCTGGGTAACATAACCTGGTCCGAGCCCCGCAAGTCACCCCTCCTTGGATTCCGCTAGGTCTCTAGTTTTCAGAAATACACAGGTTTGGTAGGTTTCCCTAGGTGCCGGCTGAGCTAGAGGCCAAAATCTACAGGTAGGCACTTCGCAAAAAACACCTCTGTTTTTTTCCAAAATTTAGGATGTGTCCACGTTGCGCTTTGGGGTGTTTCCTGTCGCCGGCGCTAGGCCTACCCACGCAAGTGAGGTATCATTTTTATCGGGATACTTGGGGCAACGCTGGGTGGAAGGAAATTTGTAGCTCCTCTCAGATTCCAGAACTTTCTGCCACAGAAATGTGAGGGACATGTGTTTTTTTAGCCAAATTTTGAGGTTTGCAAAGGATTCTGGGTAACATAACCTGGTCCGAGCCCCGCAAGTCACCCCTCCTTGGATTCCCCTAGGTCTCTAGTTTTCAGAAATGCACAGGTTTGGTAGGTTTCCCTAGGTGCCGGCTGAGCTAGAGGCCAAAATCTACAGGTAGGCACTTCGCAAAAAACACCTCTGTTTTTTCCCAAAATTTAGGATGTGTCCACGTTGCGCTTTGGGGTGTTTCCTGTCGCCGGCGCTAGGCCTACCCACGCAAGTGAGGTATCATTTTTATCGGGAGACTTGGGGGAACGCTGGGTGGAAGGAAATTTGTAGCTCCTCTCAGATTCCAGAACTTTCTGCCACAAAAATGTGAGGAACATGTGTTTTTTTAGCCAAATTTTGAGGTTTGCAAAGGATTCTGGGTAACAGAACCTGGTCCGAGCCCCGCAAGTCACCCCTCCTTGGATTCCCCTAGGTCTCTAGTTTTCAGAAATGCACAGGTTTGGTAGGTTTCCCTAGGTGCCGGCTGAGCTACAGGCCAAAATCTACAGGTAGGCACTTCGCAAAAAACACCTCTGTTTTTTTCCAAAATTTAGGATGTGTCCACGTTGCGCTTTGGGGTGTTTCCTGTCGCCGGCGCTAGGCCTACCCACGCAAGTGAGGTATCATTTTTATCGGGAGACTTGGGGGAACGCTGGGTGGAAGGAAATTTGTAGCTCCTCTCAGATTCCAGAACTTTCTGCCACAGAAATGTGAGGAACATGTGTTTTTTTAGCCAAATTTTGAGGTTTGTAAAGGATTCTGGGTAACAGAACCTGGTCCGAGCCCCGCAAGTCACCCCTCCTTGGATTCCCCTAGGTCTCTAGTTTTCAGAAATGCACAGGTTTGGTAGGTTTCCCTAGGTGCCGGCTGAGCTAGAGGCCAAAATATACAGGTAGGCACTTCGCAAAAAACATCTCAGTTTTTCCCCAAAATTTAGGATGTGTCCACGTTGCGCTTTGGGGTGTTTCCTGTCGCCGGCGCTAGGCCTACCCACGCAAGTGAGGTATCATTTTTATCGGGATACTTGGGGGAACGCTGGGTGGAAGGAAATTTGTAGCTCCTCTCAGATTCCAGAACTTTCTGCCACAGAAATGTGAGGGACATGTGTTTTTTTAGCCAAATTTTGAGGTTTGCAAAGGATTCTGGGTAACAGAACCTGGTCCGAGCCCCGCAAGTCACCCCTCCTTGGATTCCCCTAGGTCTCTAGTTTTCAGAAATGCACAGGTTTGGTAGGTTTCCCTAGGTGCCAGCTGAGCTAGAGGCCAAAATCTACAGGTAGGCACTTCGCAAAAAACACCTCTGTTTTTTTCCAAAATTTAGGATGTGTCCACATTGCGCTTTGGGGTGTTTCCTGTCGCCGGCGCTAGACCTACCCACGCAAGTGAGGTATCATTTTTATCGGGAGACTTGGGGGAACGCTGGGTGGAAGGAAATTTGTAGCTCCTCTCAGATTCCAGAACTTTCTGCCACACAAAATGTGAGGAGCATGTGTTTTTTTAGCCAAATTTTGAGATTTGCAAAGGATTCTGGGTAACAGAACCTGGTCCGAGCCCCGCAAGTCACCCCTCCTTGGATTCCCCTAGGTCTCTAGTTTTCAGAAATGCACAGGTTTGCTAGGTTTCCCTAGGTGCCGGCTGAGCTAGAGGCCAAAATCTACAGGTAGGCACTTCGCAAAAAACACCTCTTTTTTTTTCCAAAATTTAGGATGTGTCCACGTTGCGCTTTGGGGTGTTTCCTGTTGCCGGCGCTAGGCCTACCCACGCAAGTGAGGTATAATTTTTATCGGGATACTTGGGGGAACGCTGGGTGGAAGGAAATTTGTAGCTCCTCTCAGATTCCAGAACTTTCTGCCACAGAAATGTGAGGGACATGTGTTTTTTTTAGCCAAATTTTGAGGTTTGCAAAGGATTCTGGGTAACATAACCTGGTCCGAGCCCCGCAAGTCACCCCTCCTTGGATTCCCCTAGGTCTCTAGTTTTCAGAAATGCACAGGTTTGGTAGGTTTCCCTAGGTGCCGGCTGAGCTAGAGGCCAAAATCTACAGGTAGGCACTTCGCAAAAAACACCTCAGTTTTTTCCCAAAATTTAGGATGTGTCCACGTTGCGCTTTGGGGTGTTTCCTGTCGCCGGCGCTAGGCCTACCCACGCAAGTGAGGTATCATTTTTATCGGGAGACTTGGGGGAACGCTGGGGGAATGAAATGTGTAGCTCCTCTCAGATTCCAGAACTTTCTGCCACAAAAATGTGAGGAACATGTGTTTTTTTAGCCAAATTTTGAGGTTTGCAAAGGATTCTGGGTAACAGAACCTGGTCCGAGCCCCGCAAGTCACCCCTCCTTGGATTCCCCTAGGTCTCTAGTTTTCAGAAATGCACAGGTTTGGTAGGTTTCCCTAGGTGCCGGCTGAGCTACAGGCCAAAATCTACAGGTAGGCACTTCGCAAAAAACACCTCTGTTTTTTTCCAAAATTTAGGATGTGTCCACGTTGCGCTTTGGGGTGTTTCCTGTCGCCGGCGCTAGGCCTACCCACGCAAGTGAGGTATCATTTTTATCGGGAGACTTGGGGGAACGCTGGGTGGAAGGAAATTTGTAGCTCCTCTCAGATTCCAGAACTTTCTGCCACAGAAATGTGAGGAACATGTGTTTTTTTAGCCAAATTTTGAGGTTTGCAAAGGATTCTGGGTAACAGAACCTGGTCCGAGCCCCGCAAGTCACCCCTCCTTGGATTCCCCTAGGTCTCTAGTTTTCAGAAATGCACAGGTTTGGTAGGTTTCCCTAGGTGCCGGCTGAGCTAGAGGCCAAAATATACAGGTAGGCACTTCGCAAAAAACACCTCTGTTTTTCCCCAAAATTTAGGATGTGTCCACGTTGCGCTTTGGGGTGTTTCCTGTCGCCGGCGCTAGGCCTACCCACGCAAGTGAGGTATCATTTTTATCGGGAGACTTGGGGGAACGCTGGGTGGAAGGAAATTTGTAGCTCCTCTCAGATTCCAGAACTTTCTGCCACAGAAATGTGAGGAACATGTGTTTTTTTAGCCAAATTTTGAGGTTTGCAAAGGATTCTGGGTAACAGAACCTGGTCCGAGCCCCGCAAGTCACCCCTCCTTGGATTCCCCTAGGTCTCTAGTTTTCAGAAATGCACAGGTTTGGTAGGTTTCCCTAGGTGCCGGCTGAGCTAGAGGCCAAAATATACAGGTAGGCACTTCGCAAAAAACACCTCAGTTTTTCCCCAAAATTTAGGATGTGTCCACGTTGCGCTTTGGGGTGTTTCCTGTCGCCGGCGCTAGGCCTACCCACGCAAGTGAGGTATCATTTTTATCGGGATACTTGGGGGAACGCTGGGTGGAAGGAAATTTGTAGCTCCTCTCAGATTCCAGAACTTTCTGCCACAGAAATGTGAGGGACATGTGTTTTTTTAGCCAAATTTTGAGGTTTGCAAAGGATTCTGGGTAACAGAACCTGGTCCGAGCCCCGCAAGTCACCCCTCCTTGGATTCCCCTAGGTCTCTAGTTTTCAGAAATGCACAGGTTTGGTAGGTTTCCCTAGGTGCCAGCTGAGCTAGAGGCCAAAATCTACAGGTAGGCACTTCGCAAAAAACACCTCTGTTTTTTTCCAAAATTTAGGATGTGTCCACATTGCGCTTTGGGGTGTTTCCTGTCGCCGGCGCTAGGCCTACCCACGCAAGTGAGGTATCATTTTTATCGGGAGACTTGGGGGAACGCTGGGTGGAAGGAAATTTGTAGCTCCTCTCAGATTCCAGAACTTTCTGCCACACAAAATGTGAGGAGCATGTGTTTTTTTAGCCAAATTTTGAGATTTGCAAAGGATTCTGGGTAACAGAACCTGGTCCGAGCCCCGCAAGTCACCCCTCCTTGGATTCCCCTAGGTCTCTAGTTTTCAGAAATGCACAGGTTTGCTAGGTTTCCCTAGGTGCCGGCTGAGCTAGAGGCCAAAATATACAGGTAGGCACTTCGCAAAAAACACCTCAGTTTTTCCCCAAAATTTAGGATGTGTCCACGTTGCGCTTTGGGGTGTTTCCTGTCGCCGGCGCTAGGCCTACCCACGCAAGTGAGGTATCATTTTTATCGGGATACTTGGGGGAACGCTGGGTGGAAGGAAATTTGTAGCTCCTCTCAGATTCCAGAACTTTCTGCCACAGAAATGTGAGGGACATGTGTTTTTTTAGCCAAATTTTGAGGTTTGCAAAGGATTCTGGGTAACAGAACCTGGTCCGAGCCCCGCAAGTCACCCCTCCTTGGATTCCCCTAGGTCTCTAGTTTTCAGAAATGCACAGGTTTGGTAGGTTTCCCTAGGTGCCGGCTGAGCTAGAGGCCAAAATCTACAGGTAGGCACTTCGCAAAAAACACCTCAGTTTTTTCCCAAAATTTAGGATGTGTCCACGTTGCGCTTTGGGGTGTTTCCTGTCGCCGGCGCTAGGCCTACCCACGCAAGTGAGGTATCATTTTTATCGGGAGACTTGGGGGAACGCTGGGGGAATGAAATGTGTAGCTCCTCTCAGATTCCAGAACTTTCTGCCACAAAAATGTGAGGAACATGTGTTTTTTTAGCCAAATTTTGAGGTTTGCAAAGGATTCTGGGTAACAGAACCTGGTCCGAGCCCCGCAAGTCACCCCTCCTTGGATTCCCCTAGGTCTCTAGTTTTCAGAAATGCACAGGTTTGGTAGGTTTCCCTAGGTGCCGGCTGAGCTACAGGCCAAAATCTACAGGTAGGCACTTCGCAAAAAACACCTCTGTTTTTTTCCAAAATTTAGGATGTGTCCACGTTGCGCTTTGGGGTGTTTCCTGTCGCCGGCGCTAGGCCTACCCACGCAAGTGAGGTATCATTTTTATCGGGAGACTTGGGGGAACGCTGGGTGGAAGGAAATTTGTAGCTCCTCTCAGATTCCAGAACTTTCTGCCACAGAAATGTGAGGAACATGTGTTTTTTTAGCCAAATTTTGAGGTTTGCAAAGGATTCTGGGTAACAGAACCTGGTCCGAGCCCCGCAAGTCACCCCTCCTTGGATTCCCCTAGGTCTCTAGTTTTCAGAAATGCACAGGTTTGGTAGGTTTCCCTAGGTGCCGGCTGAGCTAGAGGCCAAAATATACAGGTAGGCACTTCGCAAAAAACACCTCTGTTTTTCCCCAAAATTTAGGATGTGTCCACGTTGCGCTTTGGGGTGTTTCCTGTCGCCGGCGCTAGGCCTACCCACGCAAGTGAGGTATCATTTTTATCGGGAGACTTGGGGGAACGCTGGGTGGAAGGAAATTTGTAGCTCCTCTCAGATTCCAGAACTTTCTGCCACAGAAATGTGAGGAACATGTGTTTTTTTAGCCAAATTTTGAGGTTTGCAAAGGATTCTGGGTAACAGAACCTGGTCCGAGCCCCGCAAGTCACCCCTCCTTGGATTCCCCTAGGTCTCTAGTTTTCAGAAATGCACAGGTTTGGTAGGTTTCCCTAGGTGCCGGCTGAGCTAGAGGCCAAAATATACAGGTAGGCACTTCGCAAAAAACACCTCAGTTTTTCCCCAAAATTTAGGATGTGTCCACGTTGCGCTTTGGGGTGTTTCCTGTCGCCGGCGCTAGGCCTACCCACGCAAGTGAGGTATCATTTTTATCGGGATACTTGGGGGAACGCTGGGTGGAAGGAAATTTGTAGCTCCTCTCAGATTCCAGAACTTTCTGCCACAGAAATGTGAGGGACATGTGTTTTTTTAGCCAAATTTTGAGGTTTGCAAAGGATTCTGGGTAACAGAACCTGGTCCGAGCCCCGCAAGTCACCCCTCCTTGGATTCCCCTAGGTCTCTAGTTTTCAGAAATGCACAGGTTTGGTAGGTTTCCCTAGGTGCCAGCTGAGCTAGAGGCCAAAATCTACAGGTAGGCACTTCGCAAAAAACACCTCTGTTTTTTTCCAAAATTTAGGATGTGTCCACATTGCGCTTTGGGGTGTTTCCTGTCGCCGGCGCTAGGCCTACCCACGCAAGTGAGGTATCATTTTTATCGGGAGACTTGGGGGAACGCTGGGTGGAAGGAAATTTGTAGCTCCTCTCAGATTCCAGAACTTTCTGCCACACAAAATGTGAGGAGCATGTGTTTTTTTAGCCAAATTTTGAGATTTGCAAAGGATTCTGGGTAAGAGAACCTGGTCCGAGCCCCGCAAGTCACCCCTCCTTGGATTCCCCTAGGTCTCTAGTTTTCAGAAATGCACAGGTTTGCTAGGTTTCCCTAGGTGCCGGCTGAGCTAGAGGCCAAAATATACAGGTAGGCACTTCGCAAAAAACACCTCAGTTTTTCCCCAAAATTTAGGATGTGTCCACGTTGCGCTTTGGGGTGTTTCCTGTCGCCGGCGCTAGGCCTACCCACGCAAGTGAGGTATCATTTTTATCGGGATACTTGGGGGAACGCTGGGTGGAAGGAAATTTGTAGCTCCTCTCAGATTCCAGAACTTTCTGCCACAGAAATGTGAGGGACATGTGTTTTTTTAGCCAAATTTTGAGGTTTGCAAAGGATTCTGGGTAACAGAACCTGGTCCGAGCCCCGCAAGTCACCCCTCCTTGGATTCCCCTAGGTCTCTAGTTTTCAGAAATGCACAGGTTTGGTAGGTTTCCCTAGGTGCCAGCTGAGCTAGAGGCCAAAATCTACAGGTAGGCACTTCGCAAAAAACACCTCTGTTTTTTTCCAAAATTTAGGATGTGTCCACGTTGCGCTTTGGGGTGTTTCCTGTCGCCGGCGCTAGGCCTACCCACGCAAGTGAGGTATCATTTTTATCGGGAGACTTGGGGGAACGCTGGGTGGAAGGAAATTTGTAGCTCCTCTCAGATTCCAGAACTTTCTGCCACAGAAATGTGAGGAACATGTGTTTTTTTAGCCAAATTTTGAGGTTTGCAAAGGATTCTGGGTAACAGAACCTGGTCCGAGCCCCGCAAGTCACCCCTCCTTGGATTCCCCTAGGTCTCTAGTTTTCAGAAATGCACAGGTTTGGTAGGTTTCCCTAGGTGCCGGCTGAGCTAGAGGCCAAAATATACAGGTAGGCACTTCGCAAAAAACACCTCTGTTTTTCCCCAAAATTTAGGATGTGTCCACGTTGCGCTTTGGGGTGTTTCCTGTCGCCGGCGCTAGGCCTACCCACGCAAGTGAGGTATCATTTTTATCGGGAGACTTGGGGGAACGCTGGGTGGAAGGAAATTTGTAGCTCCTCTCAGATTCCAGAACTTTCTGCCACAGAAATGTGAGGAACATGTGTTTTTTTAGCCAAATTTTGAGGTTTGCAAAGGATTCTGGGTAACAGAACCTGGTCCGAGCCCCGCAAGTCACCCCTCCTTGGATTCCCCTAGGTCTCTAGTTTTCAGAAATGCACAGGTTTGGTAGGTTTCCCTAGGTGCCGGCTGAGCTAGAGGCCAAAATATACAGGTAGGCACTTCGCAAAAAACACCTCAGTTTTTCCCCAAAATTTAGGATGTGTCCACGTTGCGCTTTGGGGTGTTTCCTGTCGCCGGCGCTAGGCCTACCCACGCAAGTGAGGTATCATTTTTATCGGGATACTTGGGGGAACGCTGGGTGGAAGGAAATTTGTAGCTCCTCTCAGATTCCAGAACTTTCTGCCACAGAAATGTGAGGGACATGTGTTTTTTTAGCCAAATTTTGAGGTTTGCAAAGGATTCTGGGTAACAGAACCTGGTCCGAGCCCCGCAAGTCACCCCTCCTTGGATTCCCCTAGGTCTCTAGTTTTCAGAAATGCACAGGTTTGGTAGGTTTCCCTAGGTGCCAGCTGAGCTAGAGGCCAAAATCTACAGGTAGGCACTTCGCAAAAAACACCTCTGTTTTTTTCCAAAATTTAGGATGTGTCCACATTGCGCTTTGGGGTGTTTCCTGTCGCCGGCGCTAGGCCTACCCACGCAAGTGAGGTATCATTTTTATCGGGAGACTTGGGGGAACGCTGGGTGGAAGGAAATTTGTAGCTCCTCTCAGATTCCAGAACTTTCTGCCACACAAAATGTGAGGAGCATGTGTTTTTTTAGCCAAATTTTGAGATTTGCAAAGGATTCTGGGTAACAGAACCTGGTCCGAGCCCCGCAAGTCACCCCTCCTTGGATTCCCCTAGGTCTCTAGTTTTCAGAAATGCACAGGTTTGCTAGGTTTCCCTAGGTGCCGGCTGAGCTAGAGGCCAAAATATACAGGTAGGCACTTCGCAAAAAACACCTCAGTTTTTCCCCAAAATTTAGGATGTGTCCACGTTGCGCTTTGGGGTGTTTCCTGTCGCCGGCGCTAGGCCTACCCACGCAAGTGAGGTATCATTTTTATCGGGATACTTGGGGGAACGCTGGGTGGAAGGAAATTTGTAGCTCCTCTCAGATTCCAGAACTTTCTGCCACAGAAATGTGAGGGACATGTGTTTTTTTAACCAAATTTTGAGGTTTGCAAAGGATTCTGGGTAACAGAACCTGGTCCGAGCCCCGCAAGTCACCCCTCCTTGGATTCCCCTAGGTCTCTAGTTTTCAGAAATGCACAGGTTTGGTAGGTTTCCCTAGGTGCCAGCTGAGCTAGAGGCCAAAATCTACAGGTAGGCACTTCGCAAAAAACACCTCTGTTTTTTTCCAAAATTTAGGATGTGTCCACATTGCGCTTTGGGGTGTTTCCTGTCGCCGGCGCTAGGCCTACCCACGCAAGTGAGGTATCATTTTTATCGGGAGACTAGGGGGAACGCTGGGTGGAAGGAAATTTGTAGCTCCTCTCAGATTCCAGAACTTTCTGCCACACAAAATGTGAGGAGCATGTGTTTTTTTAGCCAAATTTTGAGATTTGCAAAGGATTCTGGGTAACAGAACCTGGTCCGAGCCCCGCAAGTCACCCCTCCTTGGATTCCCCTAGGTCTCTAGTTTTCAGAAATGCACAGGTTTGCTAGGTTTCCCTAGGTGCCGGCTGAGCTAGAGGCCAAAATCTACAGGTAGGCACTTCGCAAAAAACACCTCTGTTTTTTTCCAAAATTTAGGATGTGTCCACGTTGCGCTTTGGGGTGTTTCCTGTTGCCGGCGCTAGGCCTACCCACGCAAGTGAGGTATAATTTTTATCGGGATACTTGGGGGAACGCTGGGTGGAAGGAAATTTGTAGCTCCTCTCAGATTCCAGAACTTTCTGCCACAGAAATGTGAGGGACATGTGTTTTTTTAGCCAAATTTTGAGGTTTGCAAAGGATTCTGGGTAACATAACCTGGTCCGAGCCCCGCAAGTCACCCCTCCTTGGATTCCCCTAGGTCTCTAGTTTTCAGAAATGCACAGGTTTGGTAGGTTTCCCTAGGTGCCGGCTGAGCTAGAGGCCAAAATCTACAGGTAGGCACTTCGCAAAAAACACCTCAGTTTTTTCCCAAAATTTAGGATGTGTCCACGTTGCGCTTTGGGGTGTTTCCTGTCGCCGGCGCTAGGCCTACCCACGCAAGTGAGGTATCATTTTTATCGGGAGACTTGGGGGAACGCTGGGGGAATGAAATTTGTAGCTCCTCTCAGATTCCAGAACTTTCTGCCACAAAAATGTGAGGAACATGTGTTTTTTTAGCCAAATTTTGAGGTTTGCAAAGGATTCTGGGTAACAGAACCTGGTCCGAGCCCCGCAAGTCACCCCTCCTTGGATTCCCCTAGGTCTCTAGTTTTCAGAAATGCACAGGTTTGGTAGGTTTCCCTAGGTGCCAGCTGAGCTAGAGGCCAAAATCTACAGGTAGGCACTTCGCAAAAAACACCTCTGTTTTTTTCCAAAATTTAGGATGTGTCCACGTTGCGCTTTGGGGTGTTTCCTGTCGCCGGCGCTAGGCCTACCCACGCAAGTGAGGTATCATTTTTATCGGGAGACTTGGGGGAACGCTGGGTGGAAGGAAATTTGTAACTCCTCTCAGATTCCAGAACTTTCTGCCACAGAAATGTGAGGAACATGTGTTTTTTTAGCCAAATTTTGAGGTTTGCAAAGGATTCTGGGTAACAGAACCTGGTCCGAGCCCCGCAAGTCACCCCTCCTTGGATTCCCCTAGGTCTCTAGTTTTCAGAAATGCACAGGTTTGGTAGGTTTCCCTAGGTGCCGGCTGAGCTAGAGGCCAAAATATACAGGTAGGCACTTCGCAAAAAACACCTCAGTTTTTCCCCAAAATTTAGGATGTGTCCACGTTGCGCTTTGGGGTGTTTCCTGTCGCCGGCGCTAGGCCTACCCACGCAAGTGAGGTATCATTTTTATCGGGAGACTTGGGGGAACGCTGGGTGGAAGGAAATTTGTAGCACCTCTCAGATTCCAGAACTTTCTGCCACAAAAATGTGAGGAACATGTGTTTTTTTAGCCAAATTTTGAGGTTTGCAAAGGATTCTGGGTAACAGAACCTGGTCCGAGCCCCACAAGTCACCCCTCCTTGGATTCCCCTAGGTCTCTAGTTTTCAGAAATGCACAGGTTTGGTAGGTTTCCCTAGGTGCCGGCTGAGCTAGAGGCCAAAATCTACAGGTAGGCACTTCACAAAAAACACCTCTGTTTTTTTCCAAAATTTAGGATGTGTCCACGTTGCGCTTTGGGGTGTTTCCTGTCGCCGGCGCTAGGCCTACCCACGCAAGTGAGGTATCATTTTTATCGGGAGACTTGGGGGAACGCTGGGTGGAAGGAAATTTGTAGCTCCTCTCAGATTCCAGAACTTTCTGCCACAGAAATGTGAGGAACATGTGTTTTTTTAGCCAAATTTTGAGGTTTGCAAAGGATTCTGGGTAACAGAACCTGGTCCGAGCCCCACAAGTCACCCCTCCTTGGATTCCCCTTGGTCTCTAGTTTTCAGAAATGCACAGGTTTGGTAGGTTTCCCTAGGTGCCGGCTGAGCTAGAGGCCAAAATATACAGGTAGGCACTTCGCAAAAAACACCTCTGTTTTTTTCCAAAATTTAGGATGTGTCCACGTTGCGCTTTGGGGTGTTTCCTGTCGCCGGCGCTAGGCCTACCCACGCAAGTGAGGTATCATTTTTATCGGGAGACTTGGGGGAACGCTGGGTGGAAGGAAATTTGTAGCTCCTCTCAGATTCCAGAACTTTCTGCCACAGAAATGTGAGGAACATGTGTTTTTTTAGCCAAATTTTGAGGTTTGCAAAGGATTCTGGGTAACAGAACCTGGTCCGAGCCCCGCAAGTCACCCCTCCTTGGATTCCCCTAGGTCTCTAGTTTTCAGAAATGCACAGGTTTGGTAGGTTTCCCTAGGTGCCGGCTGAGCTAGAGGCCAAAATCTACAGGTAGGCACTTCGCAAAAAACACCTCTGTTTTTTTCCAAAATTTAGGATGTGTCCACGTTGCGCTTTGGGGTGTTTCCTGTCGCCGGCGCTAGGCCTACCCGCGCAAGTGAGGTATCATTTTTATTGGGAGACTTGGGGGAACGCTGGGTGGAAGGAAATTTGTAGCTCCTCTCAGATTCCAGAACTTTCTGCCACAAAAATGTGAGGGACATCTGTTTTTTTAGCCAAATTTTGAGGTTTGCAAAGGATTCTGGGTAACAGAACCTGGTCCGAGCCCCGCAAGTCACCCCTCCTTGGATTCCCCTCGGTCTCTAGTTTTCAGAAATGCACAGGTTTGGTAGGTTTCCCTAGGTGCCGGCTGAGCTAGAGGCCAAAATCTACAGGTAGGCACTTCGCAAAAAACACCTCCGTTTTTTTTCCAAAATTTAGGATGTGTCCACGTTGCGCTTTGGGGTGTTTCCTGTCGCCGGCGCTAGGCCTACCCACACAAGTGAGGTATCATTTTTATCGGGAGACTTGGGGGAACATAGATTAGCAAAACAAGTGCTATTGCCCCTTGTCTTTCTCTACATTTTTTCCTTCCAAATATAGAAGAGTGTGTAAAAAAGACATCTATTTGAGAAATTCCCTATAATTCACATGCTTGTATGGTCACCCCGGAATTCAGAGATGTGAAAATAACCACTGCTCCTCAGCACCTTATCTTGTGCCCTTTTTGGAAATGCAAAGGTTTTCTTGATAGCAATTTTTTACTCTTTATATTTCAGCAAATGAATTGCTGTATACCCGGTATAGAATGAAAACGCACTGCAGGGTGCAGCTCATTTATTGGCTCTGGGTTCCTCGGGTTTTTGATGAACCTACAAGCCCTATATATCCCCGCAACCAGAGGAGTCCAGTAGACGTAACGGTTTATTGCTTTCCATAATCTGACATTGCAGGGAAAAGTTACAGAGTAAAACGTAGAGAAAAATTGATGTTTTTTTCACCTCAATTTCAATATTTTTCTTTTTCAGCTGTTATTTTCTGTAGGAAACCCTTGTAGGATCTACACAAATGACCCCTTGCTGAATTCAGAATTTTGTCTACTTTTCAGAAATGGTTGGGTTTCTGGGATCCAGCATTGGTTTCATGCCCATTCCTGTCACTGACTGGAAGGAGGCTGAAAGCACAAAAAATTGCAAAAATGGGGTATGCCCCAGTAAAATGCCAAAATTGTGTTGAAAAATTGGGTTTTCTGATTCAAGTCTGCCTGTTCCTGAAAGCTAGGAAGCTGCTGAGTTTAGCACTGCAAACCCTTTGTTGATGCCATTTTCAGGGGGAAATCCACAAGCCTTCTTCTGCAGCCACTTTTTCCAATTTTTTTGAAAAAAACGAAATTTTCACTGTATTTTGGCCAATTTCTTGGCCTCCTTCAAGGGAACCCACAAAGTCTGGGTACCTCTAGAATCCCTAGGATGTTGGAAAAAAAGGACGCAAATTTGGCTTGGTTAGCCTATGTGGACAAAAAGTTATGAGGGCCTAAGCGCGAACTGCCCCAAATAGGCAAAAAAAGGCCTGGCACAGGAGGGGGAAAAGGCCTGGCAGCGAAGGGGTTAATCTGCCCATTTCCACTTTTCGCTTTTTGAAATTCCTGAAACATCTTGCCATGGGCAGGTTAGAGTGATTAGGCAATAGCTATATAAAAAAGAGTGGGAGTTGCGCTTTGAATACAAATATTTGAACGGCGAAACAGAGGTCTTTCTTAGCGGAAGCAAATGCGAGACTACTGTTAGTCATTCAATGATCTGAAAGTAGGTGTCCCTTCACAGCCTTTGCAATGCGGGGGTCGTGAACTTGGCCTTTTTTCTGAAGGGTTCTCCCGTCCCTTTGATTTGACCAGCATTTCATGTACTTTGAAATGGAAATTATGTGGTGCTGAGTGAGCAAAGCTGTTGCGGTGTGAGACCAGGAATTACCTACGCAATTTCGGTCTCTAAGGTTGTTACGTGTTGTGGACAAGTTTTATTCCCCCCCACACAAGAGATAAAGGTATCAGACATGTGGCCCCACATTGATAATACTAATGTAAATTATGACAAGTTGAGCAGACAAAAGGCGCTACTGTTTCAAAAACAAGTCACATTGACATCAGCTAGAGAGACGTATGCTCTCCAGATTGTGACTTCCCCAAGCACTTTGGAGAGCTGGTATCCAGAATTTTCAATGCCTCGAGCACCACTGGGATCGTCTATTTCTTTAAGGCTGTTGGGTCTGGATTTGTGTCCATCTCCCAAACTGTCTTCGGAGTCATTCCGTCGGTCATCCATTCACTCTTTTCGAGTGCATTTGGCGGCTTTCCTATAGTTTTGGCATTGATTGGCAGAATACTGCTGCTATTTCTTCTGATTCGCAGTAGTTGTGTCTTTCCAGCTACGCAAAGGAATGGAGCCATTGCCACCACCTCAACTATGCCATGAACGCATGGTTCAGGTCTTTAATACTTCGTTGCTGGAGGGATTGGAGTGTGATTAGTCATTGTCTTTCCGACCACTCCTATGGTGCGTGCAACCAATCTTTCGATGCGTATGGTGCCCCTCAAACACTTGCCTATAGTGTGTCTTTCTGTTACGCCAGTGCCTCCTGTTGACCAAGCACTGCTGATGTCCCCACTGAGGATTCATTCATGGTCCTGCCCCTTGAGACTAAGGCTGATTCGCGAGGCCACTTATGACCCACCCTTGGTGAACGATCTGGCTCTTTTTGGTGCTGTGGGGAGTGCCACTCCTGCAGTTGGGCCTGCACAAGAGACTACAACACACTAGTGCTCTACTGCTCCGTGGATCCGTCTGCCTATCCTGTGATCGCTCTAACATCTGATGATGTGGCCTCTTTCCTGAGGTCCCTTCCATTCGCTGGCTTTGAAGATGCTCTTCAAGATCATGACTATTGTTAGACAATTTGATGATTGGCTTATACTACCAAATTCAACATTTGCATCCCATGCTCTTACTTCGGCCTGCTGTGCTTGTAATGGTCAACATTATAGCCCTCTTTACGACCCTGGCGGTGGGTGATAAAGTGGTGGTAATACCACCAGCAGGCTGGCAGTAATTACTGGCAAATTATAACCATGGCGGTGATATATCCCATAAACAGCCAATGTACCACACTGATCGCCAGGGAGGAACCAACAGTCACCACAGCTGTAGCTGCCTACAGCCAGGGGGAAGACAAAGTACCACCCATCATATTTTGACACAGAAAACCACCACCTTTTCCGGGGCGGTACCAACGCCATCAAAAGCCTGGAGGAAACAGAGCACAAAAATCAAAAGACTTACTATTGGAGACACAGGGAAGAACCACGGCACCATGAAACCCGAACTGCAAGTTTTCCTAATGATCTTCTACGTTATGCTCCACCTGGAACACCAACAGCGGCGAAGACGACGATGGTGAGTACAGCCACCTAACACACAAGGGAGAGTGGGAGGAAAACGAGAGTGACACACACATGCACAACACACACCCGACACACACACACCATACACACAACCAGCTGCATTACAAAAACAATTTGACCCCGAAAATCTGCAGAATAATGCAAGGACAACAGGAATTGACTAAAGTGTTTGTAATCAGTTCAACAAAAAAATCAATTATCCGATTTGGCCATGAAATAGATATGTACACTTGTAAAAAAAGGGACACTGCCCAGTCCATAGTTCAAAAGACCCACATGGCCACTGGGTACATTCCAAGGCCCAACTCGAATCCTGCCCAAATCCGGATAGAACACTGCAGGGGCATCAGTTGTCAAATAGGCAGGCACCTCAGGGGAATGGGAGGGGGCACCTCCGCCGGATATAGGAACAAGCCCACATGCCCATTGTTTTTTCTTGAGGAGGTCAAGACCACAGTCTCTTGAGTGGGTGTCTTCCCCACTGGTTCCAGAGGGGGCAACATGCCCTGTGCTTTGTCCTGGGGAGCGCAAGTCCATAGTCTCTCGAGTGGGTGTCTTCCCCACTTGTTCTGGGGGGGGCAACATGCCCATTGTGTTTTCCTGGGGAGTGCAAGGCCACAGTCTCTCAAGTGGGTGTCTTCTCCACTGGTTCTGGAGGGGGCAACATGCCCAGTGTTTTTTCCTTGGGAGTGCAGGGCCACAGTCTCTCGAGTGGGTGTCTTCCTCACTGGTTCTGGAGGGAGCAACATGCCCATTGTTTTTTCCTGGGGAGTGCACAGCCACAGTCTCTCAAGTGGGTATCTTCCTCACTGGTTCTGGAGGGGGGAACATGCCCATTGCTTTGTCCTGGGGATTGCAAGGCCACAGTGTCTGGAGTGGGTGACTTGCCTACTGGTTCTAGAGGGGGCAGCCTGCACAGTAGCCCCTGGAGGCTGGACTACATGGTGTCTGCCGACAGTGATGGCTGCACTGTGGTGGTGGTTGGGGGAGCCTCCTGGTCAGCCCCTGCACTCTGTGATGTCTGCACTGTGGTGGTGGTCGGGAGAGGCTCCTGGTCAAACCCTGCACTCTGTGATGGCTGCACTGTGGTGGTGGTTGGAGGAGGCTCCTGGACAGCCCCTGTACTCTTTGATGGCTGCACTGTGATTGTGGTTTGGGAGGCTCCTGGACAGCCCATGCACTCTGTGATGGCAGCACAACCACGGCTGGTGGAGCGGGCCCTGTGACAGCTGGTGGTGGTGGCGGTGTTTGGCTGACAGCTTCCGCTGGTGTAGAGTGCCTCTTCTCCTCCTGGTCATGGGTTGGGGATCCCTTACCCTTCCTGGCAGGGGTGGATGGGCTCTTTCCCCCTATGCCTGGTGGTGCAGGCTCCTTCTCCTTCTTCCCAGCTGGTGCAGGCTCCTTCCCCTACTTCCCAGCTGGTGCCGGACTCTTCCCTTTCATCCCAGGTTGTGCTGCCTCCTTCCCCTTGAGTATTGTTGGTCTGGTATCCCTAACACAACGAGTAGGTGGTGCTACCACTGTCCTCGTGGACTGTTTGGTTGAGGTGCTGGGCTGGGTCCTTGCTACCCTGCCCATACATGCAGGATGGGGGTGAGGTAGGGAAAAGGTCAATTGTGGAAAGGAAAAGCTTTTTAGGTACATTGGGGAGGGAAGAGGGAGAAGTAATGGGAGTGGAGGATGAGGGAGTGGTCTGTCTGCTGGATTTGGGTGAAGGTGTATGTGCTGTATGCTATTGTGAGGTGAGTGACTGTTGGGTGTCTGAGTGCTTGCGTTTGTGTCCTTTAGGGGGGGACCGACACGGTGGGAGAGGACACAGGACACCTGCATGGATGTTGTGGAGGTGTCTGCCAGTGAGGTGTGTGTTCTGCTTGGTATGGTGAGGATGCTGGTAGTGGATATTGATGTAGTGCATGCAGGTGTGAGTGTGGGCGAAACTGGGTGGGAGGAGGAGGCGGAGGGGGAGACATTGAAGACAGTGGATGTTGTCGTGTCTGCAACTGAATGGTGTGAGGGCCTGTGGGATGAAGTGTGGTGCTTGTGTTTGCCTGTGCCACTCTTGGGTGTTGTCCTGTGTGCATGCTCGTCTGCCTGTGTGCTTGGGATGGGTTGGGGTTGAGGAGAATGGGAATGGGAAGTGGAAGTTGGATGGGAGACGGCTGAAACAGGGACAATGGCTGCCATCAGAATGGAGGCCAGAGCCTGAATCGATCGTTGTTGCGTAGCCAATCCACCGTGAATGCCCTCCAGGAATGCATTGCATTGCTGCATCTGGGATGCCAACCCCTGGATGGCATTCACAATGGTTGATTGCCCTACAAAGATGGATCTCAGGAGGTCAATAGCCTCCTCACTCAGGGCAGCAGGGTCCTCTGGGGCAGGGCCTGAAGTGCCCAGGGCGAAGGAGATGCCCACCCTCCTGGGTGAGGGGGCACAGGCAACTCGCTAAGGGACTACTGGGAGGGCGTTGCTGGTACAGGGGCTGGTGGCTGTACCTGCAGCTGGGGTGGTCACAGAGGAGTCCGCCACCACCAGCGAGCTCACATCGGAGGAGGTATCAGAGTCTGTGTTGTCCTCTCCAGTCTCCGCCGTGGTGCTCCCCTTGCCCTCTGTCCCACTGGCTCCCTCAGCGTCAGTGAACTCTGCCTCTGCCTCTGTCCTCTGTCCTGTGGGATGCAGCTCCCTCTGTCGTCGGTGCCTCTGCTCCTCCGCTAGATGATGCTAATGCACATACGGACAGGCTGACAAAACAAGAAAGGGAGGAGAGACAAAGGCTACAAAGGGTCAATGACTGCACCAACTCCACCGTTGGCGTACACAGCACCCTCACACACAGGGAACAGGCCTACGCACTATGCATTGCACTACCAGAGAATGAGGCGGGTCACACATCGCCAACTGCAGTACACCTGGGACCCACGCAGTCCTGCCCAGAAGTGAATACTAACAAGCTAGGTAAGCAGTATTTTACATTCAAAAACTAAGCCATCGGAGGACCTATGCTGCTATGTCTGGCCTGGCCTAGGGGCACCCAAGGACACACAACCACCACCTGAATACCACCCCACCAGACGTGAGATGTAATGATAGCCACTGTACTCACCCCCTTTTGGCTGCTGTGATGCTCTCAAGCGCCCATTCAGCTCAGGGTGGGCCACCACCAGTATGCGGGCCATCAGGGGGGTCAGGATCCGACGGACACCCCTTCCTTATTGGGAGGCCATCCCCAGGTGGGCCTCCACGGTCTTCCGTGCTCAACGTCTCAGGTCCTCCCACTGTTTATGACAGTGGGTGCTCCACCTCCCATAGACCCCCATGGTCCGCACCTCCTTTGCGATGGCACGCCATATTCCCTTCTTTTGATGGGCGCAGACCTGCAGACGCAATACAGACAGGAGAACACCATTAGACAAACAGTGCAGCCTGTCATAGAAATGGCCCACCATATCCGTTTGCATCACCATTGGCACACACATAGCCCAGGGCACAACTTGTACATCGCCAAGAGGACATCCACCCACCCCTCTTACACAATGCCTTCACACACAACTCCATGCATTCATGCCACATGCATCGTGCCCACAGTGTACTCACCTGTTGGTCTGGAGGCCCATAAAGCAGTCCGTACTGGGGTAGGACCCCATCCACCAGTCACTCCAAATCCTCAGAAGTAAAGGCTGGGACCCTTTCCTCGGTCACACAGGCCATGGTAGGTTCCAGACACAGGTCTGTGTAGGTCCTCTCCTATGGAAGGTCAGGAAACAAAAGAGGATTGAGATAGAAAATGGCAGTCACGTCTGCAGCGGTGCATACCATCACCACCGGCGTAGATCCCCATTGGCCACTGTACCCTACAGGGCCCAATATTATCCAATGAGGAATTGCACAGCGGTTCACAGCCACCTACCGCCAAGGCGCACAACATCTGCGGCATTACCTCACTTCCACCTGTTCCTTCACACAGGACAGGCAGTTGCCATTTCAAGGGAGGTGAACAGGCCTATCGATAATTGCTGTGTCACAGGATAAATAGGCACATACTTTATGAATTACGCTGTCTCATAACATGTTTGCACGATGTGGACTGCTGTTGTCGCATTGTTCAGTTTGTGACAGCCTACTCACCCTTGTGTCCCTTAGATACCTACTGCTGCGGATGAATAGTAGATGGAGACATACCCCCGTGTACAGACCCCTGGTGGACTTGGCTACACTGGAGGACAGGCACATAATCCCTCCTCCATCCCCCTTTACTCATCCCAAGCCTTTGGGTTGAGTAAATTAAGAATATACTCCCAATTAACACTTCTGGATTTCTCTCCTCCTCCACCCCTCCATTACTCCAGTCAATCTAACTAACAAACTTTCATATCCGCGGCTCAAATTAACTCCTAATAATACTAAAACTGTACTCATAATTTCCCGACACTAATCCATCACTAATTCTTGTTGGGTTCCAGAGTAGCGTGCTACTCACCGAAAAGCGCTTCAACGCCTTGTCAGGGGAAGTAAGCGCTATATAAATACGATTACAATACAATAAAATAATACTCACCTATAGACTGGAAAAGGCCACAATCACAGAGCTGTGTGTCCAATTGGAACCTGACCTGATATCAGCTATTCGTCAGCCCACTGGAATACCCCCTCTTGTGCAGGTTCTATCAGTGCTCCATTTCCTGGCACCTGGTTCTTGCCAAGTGACAGTGGGCTTGGCAGCAGCAATGTCACAGCCAATGTTCTCAATCGTGCTAGCAAGAGTCTTCTCTGCCCTGATAAAACACATGTGCAGCTACATTGCTTTCCCCCAGGTTGAGGATTTGGCTACTGTGAAGGCCGGGTTTCATGCAATGGGACATATCCCCAATATAATTGGGGCGATTGACGGACCACATATTGCATTTGTACCCCTCCCACCAGAATGAACAGGTGTACAGGAATCGTAAGAGTTTCTACTCCGTTAATGTGCGGATGGTGTGCCTGGCGGACCAGTACATCTCCTACGTCAATGCTAAGTATCCAGGGTTGGTGCATGATGCCTTTGTCCTGAGGAATAGCAGCATCCCAAATGTGATGTCCCAACTACTTGTGGCTAATAGGTGAGCCCTGGTTCCCACCCAGTATATGTTGGTGTATGCCTATGGTGTTGGCCACATAGGATAGTGTATGGCTACATTTTGTCCCCCAATATTTGCAGGTGACTCTGGTTACCCAAACCTATCTTCACTGCCGTCCCCTGTGAGGAATGCCAGGGCAAGGGCTGAAGAACATTATAATGAGGCACATGAGCGAACCAGAAGGATCATTGAAAGGACCTTTGGCCTCCTGAAGGCCAGGTTCAGGTGCCTCATCTGACAGGTGGATCCCTGTGCTACTCATCCAAGAAGGTCGGCCGTATAGTAGTTGCATGCTGCATGTTGCACAACCTGGCCCTCAAACACCATGTACCTTTTCTGCAGGAGGAAGAGACTGGAGATGCCCCTGTGGCAGCAGTGGACCCTGAGGACAGGGAGGATGAGGAAGTAGAGGATGAGGAACTGGACAACAGAACATCAGTGATACGTCAGTATTGTATTGTATTGTATTGTATTAGTATTTATATAGCGCTTACTACCCCTGACGAGGCATCTAAGCGCTTTTCGGTGAGTACCACGCTACTCTGGAACCCAACAAGAATTAGTGATGGATTAGTGTCGGGAAATAAGGAGTGCTTCCAATGACACACAGGTGAGACGGTGCATCTTCACATTTCTATGACTATTGGTGTATTCTGTGTGGCACTGGCATGCTGGCATTATTCACTTCTTTTCCCTACTCACTCTTACCTCTGGATATTCATTTTGCAGATATTGGTGATATGACAACATTCTCCTGGTGTGATCAAAACAGCCAGATACAGGTCATTAATTTTATGCCCATACTGCTTACAGTTCATTTGCAATGGTTGTAGCTGTTTCAATCAATACAAATTTGCAAAACATGAAATACTAGTAGTACTAATATATAGAGGGTAAAGTGCAATGGAATGAGGTGATAATGGAGCAAAGTCCAGGGTATTGTTCCAGTCTGTTTGTAGCACAGGTGCATTGTCCATGGGGACATAGGAAGGGAAGCAATGGTGGTTCAAGGTGGACAAGGTGACTGAGTGGGACACAAGGGAGACAATCAGGAGAGTCTCATTTCCTGGCGGTGTCTCAAGCTTCTGTCTGGTTTGCAGGGAATGTTTTTGGGGTGGTTCACCTTCTGCAGGGGGAGGGATGCTGGTGACCTGTTGGTCCTGTGGCGGGGCCTCCTGGCCACTACCTGTTGCAGAAGTGGAGGACTGTTCAGATGACTGGCTAGTGGCAGGGGCCCGCTGGTGTGCTGTTGCCTCCCTCATGATGTTGGCCATGTCTGCCAGCACCCCTGCTATGGAGATCAGGGTGTTGTTAATGGCCTGCAAGTCCTCCCTGATCCCCTGATACTGCCCCTCTTGCAGCAGCCTGTTCTCCTGCACATTGTCTAGGATCTGGCCCATCGGGTCCTGGAATGTTGGTAGGCTCCCATGATCTTGGAGAGTGTATCCTGGAGAGTCGATTCCCTGCTCCTGTTCTCCACCTGGCACACATCAGTCCTCCCATTGTCCCTGTTGGCCTGTGCCTATGTTCCCTGAACGGTGTGCCCACTGACCTCAGGTCCCTGATTGTCTTGTGTGCGAGGTGTGGCCTGTAGTCCCTGTACAGGTGGGCACACTGCTGATTGACATGTGCTGGGGACAGAGGTGTGAGTATGCTGGGTGGGTGCTGTAGTGTTTGTTCCTGATGGGGGAGGCTCTGTGGTGGTCTGTGAGTGGGCTTGGGTGACGGCTGTCCAGTGGTCCCTGATGGGCCAGGTAGATCATCCAGATCCTGAAGTCCAGAGTTACTGTCATCACTATGGTCCTCTTCTGTTGGGGGAGTGGATAGTGGTGGCACCGCCTCTCCAGTGACATTGGCTGGGGTACCTGTGGGGATGTAAATGATGTATTATGCTTCAGGTATCTGACATTTGTACTTCTGTAGCTTCCCCTCTATGGTTGTTGTTCCCCTGCCAGCTTTTGCTAGTGTATGTTGGTGTATTGTGGTTATGTTAGTTTCCCTATGCTGTGACTGCTTTGGTGATGAGTGTCCATGCAGGGCAAGGGAGGGGTGTCCATGCAGGGCTGGGAGTGGCACCACGCATTGGTACAGCATGCAGGGCCTGGCTTTGGATTAGTGAGATGTGATGGTGGAGTATGGTGGAGTGATGGGAGTGAGGGTGTGTGATGGCATGCAGGTATGGGGGGTGATAATTGTTAAAAGTAGACTTACCAGTGTCCAGTCCTCCACCAACTCCAGCGTGTCCCTCAGGACGCAGTAATGGCAAGACTTGCTCCTCCCATGTTGTGAGTGGTGGGGAGGAGCTGGGGGTCCACCGCCAGTCCTCTGTATGGCGAGCTGGTGTCTTGCTGCGATGGAACGTACCTTCCCCCGTAAATCGTTCCCCCTCTTCCTGATGTCGTCCCTTGTTCTTGGATGCTGTCCCACAGCGTTGTCCCTGTCCAGGATTATCCGCCATAACTCCATCTTCCTTGCTATTGATATCTGCTGCACCTGTGCCCCAAAGAGCTGTGGCGCTACCCTTATGATTTCCTCCACCATGACCGTTAACTCCTCCTCAGTTAAACGGGGGTGCCTTTGTGGTGCCATGGGTGTTGTGTGATATGTGTTGGTGAGGGTGTGTTGGGTAATGTGGTGGGGTGTGTGATGTGGAATGTGTGAGGGGTATATGGGTATGAGTGGTGTGTCTAGTTGTCTCTGTGCTCTTCTTCCCAGTCACATGGTGGCAATAGTTGTTTGTAGGAGGCTGGACTGGCTTGTAGTGAGTACCAAGGGGTACTTACAGCTTGCACCAGGCCCAGGTATCCCTTATTAGTGTATAGGGTGTCTAGCAGCTTAGGCTGATAGATAATGGTAGCTTAGCAGAGCAGCTTAGGCTGAACTGGGAGACGAGTGGAGCTCCTACAGTACCACTAGTGTCATATGCACAATATCATAAGAAAACACAATACACAGATATACTAAAATAAAGGTACTTTATTTTTATGACAATATGCCAAAGTATCTCAGTGAGTACCCTCAGTATGAGGATAGCAAATATACACAAGATATATGTACACAATACCAAAAATATGCAGTATAGTATTAGAAAACAGTGCAAACAATGTATAGTTACAATAGGATGCAATGGGGACACATAGGGATAGGGGCAACACAAACCATATACTCCAAAAGTGGAATGCGAACCACGAATGGACCCCAAACCTATGTGACCTTGTAGAGGGTCGCTGGGACTGTAAGAAAACAGTGAGGGTTAGAAAAATAGCCCACCCCAAGACCCTGAAAAGTGAGTGCAAAGTGCACTAAAGTTCCCCAAAGAGCACAGAAGTCGTGATAGGGGGATTCTGCAGGAAAGACCAACACCAGCAATGCAACAACAATGGATTTCCAGACTGGAGTACCTGTGGAACAAGGGGACCAAGTCCAAAAGTCACGATCAAGTCGAGAGTGGGCAGATGCCCAGGAAATGCAGCTGTGGGTGCAAAGAAGCTGCTACTGGACAGTAGAAGCTGAGGATTCTGCAGGAACGACAAGGGCTAGAAACTTCCCCTTTGGAGGATGGATGCCCCACGCCGTGGAGAGTCGTGCAAAAGTGATTTCCTGAAGAAAGACCACAAACAAGCCTTGCTAGCTGCAAGTCGTGTGGTTAGGGTTTTTCGGATGCTGCTGTGGCCCAGGAGGGACCAGGATGTCGCCAATTACGTCAGGGGACAGAGGGGGCACCCAGCAAGACAAGGAGCCCTCTCAGAAGCAGGCAGCATCCGCAGAAGTGCCGGAACAGGCACTACAAAGAGGAGTGAAATGGTGCTCACCCGAAGTTGCACAAAGGAGTCCCACGCCGCCGGAGGACAACTCAGGAGGTCGTGCAATGCAGGTTAGAGTGCTGTGGATCCAGGCTTGGCTGTGCACAAAGGAAATCCTGGAAAAGTGCACAGGAGCCGGAGTAGCTGCAAAAGACGCGGTTCCCAGCAATGCAGTCTGGCATGGGGAGGCAAGGACTTACCTCCACCAAACTTGGACTGAAGAGTCACTGGACTGTGGGAGTCACTTGGACAGAGTTGCTGGATTCAAGGGACCTCGCTTGTTGTGCTGAGAGGAGACCCAGGGGACCGGTGATGCAGTTCTTTGGTGCCTGCGGTTGCAGGGGGACGATTCCATCGACCCACGGGAGATTTCTTCGGAGCTTTTAGCGCAGAGAGGAGGCAGACCACCCCCACAGCGTGCACCACCAGGAAAACAGTTGAGAAGGCGGCAGGATCAGCGTTACAGAGTTGCAGTAGTCGTCTTCGCTACTTTGTTGCAGTTTTGCAGGCTTCCAGCGCGGTCAGCAGTCGATTCCTTGGCAGAAGGGGAAGAGAGAGATGCAGAGGAACTCTGATGAGCTCTTGCATTCGTTATCTAAGGAATTCCCCAAAGCAGAGACCCTAAATAGCCAGAAAAGAGGGTTTGGCTACTTAGGAGAGAAGATAGGCTAGCAACACCTGAAGGAGCCTATCAGAAGGAGTCTCTGACGTCACCTGCTGGCCCTGGCCACTCAGAGCAGCCAAGTGTGCCAGCAGCACCTCTGTTTCCAAGATGGCAGAGGTCTGGAGCACACTGGAGGAGCACTGGGCACCTCCCAGGGGAGGTGCAGGTCAGGGGAGTGGTCACTCCCCTTTCCTTTGTCCAGTTTCGCGCCAGAGCAGGGCTGAGGGGTCCCTGAACCGGTGTAGACTGGCTTATGCAGAAATGGGCACCATCTGTGACCATGAAAGCATTTCCATAGGCTGGGGGAGGCTACTCCTCCCCTGCCTTAACACCTTTTTCCAAAGGGAGAGGGTGTAACACCCTCTCTCTGAGGAAGTCCTTTGTTCTGACATCCTGGGCCAAGCCTGGCTGGACCCCAGGAGGGCAGAAACCTGTCTGAGGGGTTGGCAGCAGCAGCAGCTGCAGTGAAACCCCTGAAAAGGCAGTTTGGCAGTACCCGGGTCTGTGCTACAGACCCGTGGGATCATGGGATTGTGCCAACAATGCCAGGATGGCATAAAGGGGGCAATTCCATGATCATAGACATGTTACATGGCCATATTCGGAGTTACCATTGTGAAGCTACACATAGGTGGTGACCTATGTGTAGTGCACGCGTGTAATGGTGTCCCCGCACTCACAAAGTCCGGGGAATTTGCCCTGAACAATGTGGGGGCACCTTGGCTAGTGCCAGGGTGCCCACACACTAAGTAACTTTGCACCTAACCTTTACCAGGTAAAGGTTAGACATATAGGTGACTTATAAGTTACTTAAGTGCAGTGGTAAATGGCTGTGAAATAACGTGGACGTTATTTCACTCAGGCTGCAGTGGCAGGCCTGTGTAAGAATTGTCAGAGCTCCCTATGGGTGGCAAAAGAAATGCTGCAGCCCATAGGGATCTCCTGGAACCCCAATACCCTGGGTACCTCAGTACCATATAGTAGGGAATTATAACGGTGTTCCAGTATGCCAATGTAAATTGGTAAAATTTGGTCACTAGCCTGTTAGTGACAATTTGGAAAGAAATGAGAGAGCATTACCACTGAGGTTCTGATTAGCAGAGCCTCAGTGAGACAGTTAGGCACCACACAGGGAACACATACATATAGGTCACAAACTTATGAGCACTGGGGTCCTGGCTAGCAGGGTCCCAGTGACACATAACAAACATACTGAAAACATAGGGTTTTCACTATGAGCACTGGGCCCTGGCTAGCAGGATCCCAGTGAGACAGTGAAAACACCCTGACATACACTCACAAACAGGCCAAAAGTGGGGGTAACAAGGCTAGAAAGAGGCTACTTTCTCACATTGTTGGTAAAGGGTTGTGGGTAATGGGGGTGTGTGTTTTATATTGGTGGGTTGTGTGGGGGTGGGGTGCATATGGGTGTCAGGTATGTGTTGTTTGAATTGGCCAATGTAGTGTTGTTTTGTATGTGGGTGTCCATTGTGAGCGAGGCAGTATATCCCGCCAATGGTTTACCACCGTTGAATGTCGGCCGTCGTGATTGTTCCTGACTCTGATCCAGAGCCAGAACGATGTCGCTCAATGCTGATTCCCCAGGTTGGATCCTGACCCTTGGGTAGGGGCACGGTGAGAGATGTAGGGGACGCTGGACCCTTTGGAATCCCATCTAGATGACCCTGATGTGGACTGGGCTCAGGAATTGGGTAAAGCCAGTGGTCTTGACATCTCCCCTGACACTGGCATGCTTTCTCCCCCTAACGTGGCTACGAAGGAGGGAGCCTCATTCAGTGGTGGTGAGAAGAGCGTCTGAGGTCCTTGGCCTCAACTGCCTTCAATGGCTGTCAGTACTTACATCCTGACTGAGGTTCTGGCGCATTCCCCTCTGCACCCCCAGAATAAAAAAGACTGGACCAACTTGGGTAGAAATTGTTCTCTTCCTCCAATCTAGCGTTGAGGTCTATGAACACCGCATGCCTTTTGGGCTGCTACTCCCATACCATATGGGATACAGTCACATAGGTGCTGCCCACAGTCCCGTAGGAGGTCCGGGTCGTTCTCTCCCAGGCTGTTACTGACAGGACAGATGCTGCCAAGTTAACGATTCGTTGCAGGCTGGACACAACTGACTCACTAGGCAGATCGGTTGTGTCAGTGGTGACCTTGAGGCACCACACCTGGTTGAGGACATCTGGCTTTTCGGGGGATGTCCAGCAATCACTTATCGACATGCCCTTTGATAATACCCGTCTCTTTGCAGACAAAGCGGACTCAGCCCTCGAGCACTTTAAGGAGTCCTGAGATATGGCTAAGTCCCTTGGTCTGGCAACCGCCCCTCGACCCCCTCAGTCTGCTTTTCACCCCTTTCGTGGCTATGGAAGGGGCACCCAACCCGTCCATTTCCCTCCAGCCAAGTGCCACGCATGCTCCCCTGCCTTTGCATGAAAAAGGCGTGGGATCCCACATCCTGTGGATCAGGGAACAAGCAGTCAGCCCAGTCCACCACCTCCCCTCCATGCCCCTGCTGTAGCCTCCAAGCCTTCCTAGTCCATCACTTCATGACGGACCAGTTGGAGGCAGGGTTCGCCATCTCTTGCTCCACTGGGAATCTATCACGACGTACAGGTGGGTTCTGCAAATTGTCCAAAGGGACTACTCCCTCCCCTTCGAGACTACCTCTTTTACCATGCCACCATCCTACGATTGGATGATGGAGGATCACTTAGCACTTCTCTGTGAGGAAGTTATGGCTCTCTTGGCCAAGGGAACCACAAAGAGGGTCCCTGTGCCAGAAGTAGGTCATGGTTGTTAATCCTGTTACATTCTGGTGCCCAGAAAGGATAAGTGCATCCGCCCTATCCTAGACCTCCGGTCCCTCAATCTCTTCTTCAGGAAGGAGAAGTTCAAAATGCTCACTCTGGCTCAGGTCCTATCTGCCCTGGACCCTGGAGACTGAATGGTAGCATTGGACTTGCAGGATGCCTAATTTGACACTCCCATCCTCTCTGACCACAGACGTTAGTTGTGGTTCGTAGTAGGCCATGAGCATTTTCAGTTTACCGTGCTCCCCTTTGGCCTTACCAGCACCCCTTGGGTGTTCACAAAAGTGATAGCGATGGTTGCAGCTCATCTGTGCTGGCTAGGGGTTTTGCTTCCCCTACCTCAATGACTGGCTGACCAAGGCAGGCTCGCCCCAGGCTGTCATCTCCCACTTCCAGACTATGGCAGACCTCCTGCATTCGCTGGGGTTCACAATAAACATGCCGAAGTCACACCTGACTCCCTCTAAGCTTTTCATCTTTCATCTAAGCTTTTCTGGACACAGTGTAGTTTCGGGCCTATCCTCCTGAGCGGAGTCCAGGGTATTCAGGTTATGATACTGATGTTTCAGCCTCTATCCTGGATTTCGGTGATAATGACTCCAAGGCTTCTGGGCCTCATGGCCTCCTGCGGGCTCTGCATTGGCACCTGAAGTTCCAGTAGATGCAGCATCAGGAGAGTCTCTCCAACGTGGTCCAGATCTTGGAGGGAACTGAGCAAGATCTGCAGGGGTGGCTTTCAGACCCCAATTGGGTCAGAGGCAGATCCCTCTCCCTTCTCCAACCTGATCTGACAAGAGTGACAGATGTCACTTCTGTGCTGTGGTGGCCACATGTGGGAGGCAAAGAGCAGAGGCGTCTGTGCTCCACATCAATTTTCTGGAGATCCCTCTCTCAAAGGGAAAGTGGTGCAGGTGTTCACGGACAACACCACTGCCATGTGGTACTGCAACAAGCAGGGTGGGGTGGGGTTGTGAACCCTTTGTCAAGAGCCTCTGGATGTGTCTGGAACATCATGGCATACCTCTGGTGGTTCAGAATCTGACAGGCTTTCTGAAAGTCAGGGCTGACAAATTCAGCCGTATATGCATGGTCGATCATGAATGGTGTCTCCACCCAGAGTTGGTGCAAGGTCTCTTTTAGCAGTGGGGACAGCTTGGGTTAGATCTGTTCGCCTCCGCAGAGAACGCGCAGTGTCAGATGTTCTGCAGGTAGAAGTTTCCAAGGTGGCACTCGCTTGGCAATGCTTTTCATCTCGAGTGGAACTCGGTCCTCCTATACACTTTTCCACCAATACCACTTATGACCAGAGTTCTCAAGAAGATCAAGAACAACCGGGCCCAAGTGAATATTGTGGCTCCTGATTGGGCACGAAGAGTATGATATCCCAAGCTTCTGAGCATGGCCATCAATCCTCCACACAGACTGCCTCTTCGGGAGGATCTTCTGTCGCTGTAGCAGGGGGCGGTTCTCCACCCAAACCTGTCCAGCCTCTGCCTTCTTGCATTGAGCTTGAGTGGTGGCAGTTGACAGCTTACGACCTTCCGTCAGAAGTCTTTAATGTAATCTTGGCAGCCAGGCGCCCCTCCACCAATATGCCTGTTGTTGGAATAAATTTGTGGCATGGTGTACCAACAAGTCTGTTGATCCCCTTCCTGCCCCTCTGTCTGAGGTTATTTTGTTAGTACTCTCTCTTGCCCAGCAGGGCTCTGCTTTGGGTACCCTCAAAGGTTATCTGTTTGCCATCTCTGCTTTCCTTAGACTACCTGATCACCACTACTTGTTTAAATCTTCCATTGTTGGTAGATTCCTCAAGAGTCTTACCCACATGTTTCCACCTTCTACATTCATAATGCCCCAGTAGGATTTGACTCATGTGTGCTTCCTTTGTGCCCCTTCATAATTGTCCTCTTTGGCTTCTCACTTTAAAGATAGTCTTCCTTGCAGCCATCACCTCTGCATGCAGAGCAAGTGAGTTGCAATCTCTTTCTTCAAAGCACCCTTCATCTCTGCCCATCCTAACAAAGTAGTTCTTCGTAACAGGGCCTCTTTCCTACCTAAAGTGGTCACTCCCTTTCATGTAGGCTAATCCAACACCTTGCCTACTTTATATGCACCCCCACATCCTTGTCGTGATGGGGAGAGACTCCACCGTCTGGATCTAAAAAGAGCGTTGGCATTGTACCTTAGTCTTACCAAAGGCTTCAGCGTGGACGATCAACTCTTTGTGGGTTATGTGGGTGTGGAGAATGGTCGAATGGTGGAGAAAAGCACTCTCTCTCAGTGGGTCATTCTCTGCATAAAAATGTGCTACACATTGGCGAAAAAACACCCCCAAAGTGTTTGCGTGTTCATTCCATCAGAGCCACAGCTGCAACCACTGTGTTAGCACGTGGAATTTCAGGCCTGGACATCTGTCAGGTAATAAAGTGGGCATCCTTTCACTCGTTTACTAAACACTACTGCCTGGACACTCAGGTCCGAAGGGATGGATACTTTGCCCGTTCAGTCCTGCAAGACTTCCTAGTATTAACTTGGTTTGCAGACCCTCCTCTGGGGATGGTATTGTGTGGGCATCTATTCTAGGGTAAGGATTCTGCAACTGTTATTCATGGCTCCTGCCTTCTGACGTGAAAAGCCGTGAAAAGAAGCTGATGTCAGTGCGGCGGGGTGATGCCTATGTACGACTGTGAAGTCATCATGATGCAAATGACGGACACAGAGTTGACCGGCGCCAACTGGGGGCGCGTGGATGTATTGCTCGGGCAGGGATCTCCGGATCCAGTCTGACGCCTAGGGAAAATTCTGGGCTAGGGCACCTGCAACTAAAATATGTCTCTACTTGATGATTAGTTACCACAAGTAAATAACTTGTTCGACTGGCTCAAGAGCACAGCCTTTTCATGATTATTGGTAGGTTATTCACTTGTTCAAGGTCCTTCAATCTAGCAGATTGGGTGAAATATTTAAAAAAATGTTCTACCCACCCCGTAACTAGGTTCACAGTGTCCATCTGTGGACTATCACTACAGCAAAAAAAAAAAGGATGCTTCAAATGTAGATACAAAAACCCTTTAAGTGGGTTTGAAAGCAATATAAAGCAGAATACGAAGTGTGTAGTGGCACATTTAGTGAGCATAGACATGTTAGAAATGTTGATAACTCATCGGAAACCCCTCCTGCTACTATGATCTCCCTAACCCTTTCCACAGACTCTTCCCTCCTCCATCCCCCCTTTACTCATCCCAAGCCTAAATCCTATTACCATAAACTCCCACTTAACACTTCTGGATTCTTCCCTCCATCACCCCTCCATTACTCGTCAATCCAGCTAACAAACTCACATATCTGCGGCTCAAATTAACTCATAATAATACTAAAACTGTACTCATATTTCCCTATAATAATCCACCACTAATTCCTTTTGGGTTCCGGAGTAGCGTGTGACTCGCCGGAAAGCGATTCGACGCCTGGTAAGGGGTATTAAGCGCTATATAAATACTATTACAATACAATACAATAATGTGATGGGTGTTGTTCTGTTGGATAACGGTGTGGGTTTTGGGACCGCCAGTTTATCACTGACCTTTGGTCTGGCGGATTTGTGTATGTGGCTGTATTCTGTCGGATTGGTATGTGTTTTTTGAGTCATAATATGATGAACGGATAGTCGCCAGTGCAGCGGTATGTTGGCAGCCGTCAACGCGGCAGTAAGCGGCATTTACCTCCAATGTCATAATGAGGGCCTATGTCTCTTAGCATGTGCTTGAACTATTATGGGTTTTAACATGTTTTTAAATATGATTTTTACCTTGTTTTATGCTTTTGGCTTTTAGTCCAGAGCGCTTTTTAGCATTTGGGTCATACTTGTTATTGCAATGGCCAGGGTGTAGTGAATCCTAGTTTGTTTTAATAGGAAAGAGGAGTTAGCTTAGCCTTTGGCTTGCAGACTCGTGCCCCCATCACCTAGTGACTTTTCCCCTACTTAGCTTGCTCTGTTTTAGCACATTTATTTAATTAAATCTTTTAAGATGGCTGCCTTGTTTTTACTTAGGCCCATGTTTTAGTTTTGCATTATCGGTGCCACCATGCTAAGGCGTCAATATCAAGCGACAAAGATAAACAAACTATAGGTGTTCACATTAAGTACTTTCCCTCTTCACGCCCTTGAGGGAATTGTTTATATAAATTAATGTCCCAAGCATGTCTTGTTATCTATTGTTTGGGAACAAACATACGTCAGGCATCGAAGCAGATCTGTATAAATACTCCTCACTTAAACAGATAGTCAGAGGGATTCAGACCAGATGCCATCGCTGCTATTGATGCTGCACGTCGCCTTGACGGTGACCTAGTCTTCGTGTCACTGTGGAGTCTGAGCTAGAGACCTCATTCAAAGGTAACGAGGGTTAGGGGGCTCTTCTCATGAACATGCCATTGGCAGATTAGGTTTATCACACCTAGCTCTCTTTTAGGTTAGGGATTAGGTACATTGCATTAGAGTATTAGGACATATTTCATATCTCATGTCATTTCATGTCATTGCAAGATGGTGGGGGTCTTTGTATTAATGACTCTTGTTTTTACCATTCTATATCTTGCATTATTCATTATCCTAATCATTGCAGCCCATGCAACTTATCGCAGATTGCAGTTTTCTTAAATAAAACATATTGAAACCTTACTGCATCTTCTTCATTGCCTGTGTTTGACTGAGACATGTTGTTCATGTGAGAAAGTGGTAATTTCCATTTAACCACAACACTCTCCGAGATGTCACACCCTTCAGTGCATGCGTAAAGGCTGCCACAAATCACCTTTTACTGTTTGGGTTTTTGGTGAGGTGCTGCTGGTGAGCCAGGAGGATTGGGACGACTGTTGCAACTTGTTGTAGGACTGGCATAGTCACCTACAAACATAAGTACTGTCATCCTTAACCCAGCAGTCTTGCCTAGAGCAAGAGTCAAACTACGACACCAGCACCATTGCAAAGATCAAGGGGGATAGCGGGCATCCCTATCATGTGCCATGCCAAAGATTAAAGACCGGGGTGTCCATTGGTTAAAGACCACATGTGCCAGGTGCTCGGTGTAGGAAGCTGGCTCTGTATATACTATATCAAACTGAGATATAGGTGGTCATTACAACATTGGCGGTAAAAGCCGCTTATCACCGTGCAGAACGCCGCCAACACACCGCCGCGGAATTCCGCACGGCCATTATGACCCAAAGGCCGGAATCCGCCAAAATCTAGACACCCACACAAGTCTGCCACACCAAATGTCAGTGATAAACTGGCGATAAGAAATCCTCCACCGTCACGCCAACAGGAATACGCCCTGTAGGAAAGTACCATCTTGCCTGGCATGTTACACCCATATTTCACTGTATATATGTTGCGTTAGTCTATGTGTCACTGGGACCCTGCCAGGCAGGGCCCCAGTGCTCATAAGTATGTGCCCTGTATGTGTTCCCTGTGTGATGCCTAACTGTCTCACTGAGGCTCTGCTAACCAGAACCTCAGTGGTTATGCTCTCTCTGCTTTCCAAAGTTGTCACTAACAGGCTAGTGACTAAATTTACCAATTCACATTGGCATACTGGTACACCCATATAATTCCCTAGTATATGGTACTGTGGTACCCAGGATATTGGGGTTCCAGGAGATCCCTATGGGCTGCAGCATTTCTTTTGCCACCCATAGGGAGCTCTGACAATTCTTACACAGGCCTGCCAGTGCAGCCTGAGTGAAATAACGTCCACGTTATTTCACAGCCATTTACCACTGCACTTAAGTAACTTATAAGTCACCTATATGTCTAACCTTCACCTAGTGAAGGTTGGGTGCAAAGTTACTTAGTATGTGGGCACCCTGGCACTAGCCAAGGTGCCCCCACATCGTTCAGGGCAAATTCCCCGGACTTTGTGAGTGCGGGGACACCATTACACGCGTGCACTGTACATAGGTCCCTACCTATGTACAGCGTCACAATGGTACATCCGAACATGGCCATGTAACATGTCTAAGATCTTGGAATTGTCCCAATTCCATGATCCCCCGGGTCTCTAGCACAGAACCCGGGTACTGCCAAACTGCCTTTCCGGGGTCTCCACTGCAGCTGCTGCTGCTGCCAACCCCTCAGACAGGTTTCTGCCCTCCTGGGGTCCAGGCAGCCCTGACCCAGGAAGGCAGAACAAAGGACTTCCTCTGAGAGAGGGTGTTACACCCTCTCCCTTTGGAAATAGGGGTGAAGGAAGGGGAAGAGTAGCCTCCCCCGGCCTCTGGAAATGCTTTGATGGGCACAGATGGTGCCCATCTCTGCATAAGCCAGTCTCCACCGGTTCAGGGATCCCCCAGCCCTGCTCTGGCGTGAAACTGGACAAAGGAAAGGGGAGTGACCACTCCTCTGACCTGCACCTCCCAGGGGAGGTACCCAGACCTCTGCCATCTTGAAAACAGAGGTGTCTGTGGCACACTGGACTGCTCTGAGTGGCCAGTGCCAGCAGGTGACGTCAGAGGCTCCTTCTGATAGGCTCTTACCTCTCTTGATAGCCAATCCTCCTTCCTTGGTAGCCAAACCTCCTTTTCTAGCTATTTAGGGTCTCTGCCTTGGGGAATTCTTCAGATAACGAATGCAAGAGCTCATCAGAGTTCCTCTGCATCTCCCTCTTCACCTTCTGCCAAAGGATCGACCGCTGACTGCTCAGGTTGCCTGCAAAACCGCAACAAAGTAGCAAGACGACTACTAGCAACCTTGTATTGCTTCATCCTGCCAGCTTTCTCGACTGTTTCCAGGTGGTGCATGCTCTGGGGGTAGCCTGCCTCCTCTCTGCACCTGAAGAAATCTCCCGTGGGTCAACGGAATCTTCCCCCTGCAACCGCAGGCACCAAAAGAGTCCAAGTTTGGTGGAGGTAAGTCCTTGCCTCCCCACGCTAGACTGCATTGCTGGGTACTGCGTGATTTGCAGCTGCTACGGCTCCTGTGCACTCTTCCAGGATTTCCTTCGTGCACAGCCAAGCCTGGGTCCCGGCACTCTAACCTGCAGTGCACAACCTTCTGAGTTGTCCTCTGGTGTCGTGGGACTCCCTTTTGTGATTTTGGGTGGACTCTGGTTCACTTTTCTTCTAAGTGCCTGTTCAGGTACTTCTGCGGGTGCTGCCTGCTTCTGTGAGGGCTCTCTGCGTTGCTGGGCGCCCCCTCTGCCTCCTCATCCAAGTGGCGATATCCTGGTCCCTCCTGGGCCACAGCAGCATCCAAAAACCCTAACCGCGATCCTTGCAGCTAGCAAGGCTTGTTTGTGGTCTATCTGCGTGGGAGCACCTCTGCAAGCTTCAGCTCGACGTGGGACATCCATCCTCCAAAGGGGAAGTTCCCAGTCCTCTTCTTTCTTGCAGAACCCCAAGCTTCTTCCAACAGGTGGCAGCTTCCTTGCACCCTCAGCTGGCATTTCCTGTGCTCCTGCCCACTCTCGACACTGTCGAGACTATTGGACTTGTCCCCTTGTCTTACAGGTACTCAGGTCCGGAAATCCACTGTTGTTGCATTGCTATTGTTTGTTCTTCCTGCAGAATCCCCCATCACGACTTCTGTGCTCTCTGGGGGTAGTATGTGCACTTTACACCTACCTTTCAGGGTCTTGGGGTGGGCTATTTTTCTAACCCTCACTGTTTTCTTACAGTCCCAGCGACCCTCTACAGGCTCACATAGGTTTGGGGTCCATTCGTGGTTCGCATTCCACTTTTGGAGTATATGGTTTGTGTTGCCCCTATACCTATGTGCTCCTATTGCAATCTACTGTAACTTTACACTGCTTGCATTACTTTTCTTGCTATTACCTGCATAATTTTGGTTTGTGTATATATCTTATCCTCATACTGAGGGTACTCACTGAGATACTTTTGGCATATTGTCATATTGTCATAAAAATAAAGTACCTTTATTTTTAGTACTTCTGTGTTTTGTGTTTTCTTATGATATTGTGCATATGACACCAGCGGTATAGTAGGAGCTTTACGTGTCTCCTAGTTCAGCCTAAGCTGCTTTGCCATAGCTACCTTCTATCAGCCTAAGCTGCTAGAAACACCTCTTCTACACTAATAAGGGATAACTGGACCTGGCACAAGGTGTAAGTACCTCTGGTACCCACTACAAGCCAGGCCAGCCTCCTACACGCCCACACTATCTTTCAACCGCAGTATTCCATTGGCGGTACACACCGCCGCGCTCAAAATACACACATTTACAAAACAGATCCACATTGGACAATTTGAAATACACACACCTGCTACACATACACACACCACTCCCACACACCCAATACAATATAAAACACACACCCACATTACCCACAAACCCCTACGACAAAAATTGCGACAGAAGGCCAGAGAGAGACACCACCATCTACAAATGAGCATCCACAGGCACTCAACACCATCACCCACATAACATCCATGCACTTCACACAACACACCACTAAATATCACCCACCACATCACAACACACACCACCTCACACATCACCCACACCACCCCATGGCACCGCAAAGACACCCCACATTCTCTGAGGAGGAGCTCAGGGTCATGGTGGAGGAAATCATCCGGGTAGAGCCACAGCTATTCGGATCACAGGTGCAGCACACCTCCATAGCTAGGAAGATGGAGCTATGGCGAAGAATCGTGGACAGGGTCAGCGCAGTGGGACAGCTCCCAAGAACTAGGGATGACATCAGGAAGAGGTGGAACGACCTACGGGGGAAGGTGCGTTCCGTGGTCTCAAGACACCACATCGCGGTACAGAGGACTGACGGCGGACCCCCACCTCCTCCCCCACAACTAACAACATGGGAGGAGCAGGTCTTGGCTATTCTGCATCCTGAGGGCCTCGCAGGAGTAGCTGGAGGAATGGACACTGGTAAGTCAAATCTTTACTACTATATCCCCCACCCTACCTGCATGCCATCACTTACCCCCACCCTCACCCTCACCCCCATCACTCCTACTCCTCACACATTTCCCAATATCACAACCCACCCATCCCAAACCCAAGCCCTGCATGCAACACCAAAGCACGGACACCCATCACCAAAGCATGGCCACTGCACATACCCATACACCCCCCTAAACCATCATCACACAAGGTCCAACACAAGAATGCAAGCACTGGGGTACACGGTCACCCACTCATTGCACACCATGGCACACACAGATGCAATAATCATGCCTTTAACCCCCTGCAGGACCCCTACCCAACGTCACCGGACAGGAGGGTCCAGAAATGTCCACTCCACCCACAGATGAGGCCCACAGTGATGACAGCAGCTCTGTCCAACTGGATCTAGACGACCAGCCCGGCCCATCGGGGACCTCAGGACAGTCGGTTCCCCTCACACTGGCACAAGCCACTACAGGGCTTCTCCCCTCTGGAAACACCAGCAGAGCACCCACCCAGCGGCCCATACCTCTTTCCCCAGGACACGTCAAGCAGCAGTGTGTCCACCACTACAGGGAACCCAGGATAATCCACCACCCCAACAACAACTGGGACCTGGGGGCAGTGGCAGTGGGCACACGGTTCAGGGGACAGAGGCACATGAACACAGGGGAACTGGGAGGGCTGCTGTGCGACAGGGGGAGGACAGGCCGAGGGAACCCACTCTGCACGAGGCCCTCTCCAACATCATGGGAGCCTACCACAATTCCCAGGAGACGATGACAACAGTACGGGCTAAGTTTCAGGAGACCCAGCGGCTGCAGGAGGAACAGTATTTGGGCTTCAGGGAGGAACTTAAATCCATCAATTCCACCCTGGGCACCATTGTAGGGGTGTTGAAGGAACTCGTCAACACCAGGAGGGACACTGTGGCACACAAGGGGCCCCTGACACTAGCCTGGATGATGAACTGCTCACCACCTCCCCTGGTGCTAGTGGACAGGAGGCACTGCCACAGGACCACCACACTAGCACCCCACCCCCTGCAGAGGCAGAACCACCCCGCAAATGGTCCCTGAGATCCTTAACAAAGACAGAGAACGATGCCAAGACCCCCGCCAAGAAATGAGACCACCCTGATTGTCATCCTACTGTCCCACATTGTCACCCTGTCCATACTTAAACTGCCCCAGCTCCACTTCCTATGCCCCTTTGGACAATGCACCTGTGAGACTAATAGACTGGACTCTGCCATGGACATTCCTCCACCATCACCCCTCACCATTTTACAACCCCCTCCAATATTAAGCACTTAAATAAACACCCTTACAGCACAAAACAATCTGGAGTCTGTCTGTGATTTCGAAATAGTGTATTAGCAATTACAGTGCCAAAATGCTCTTTCAAATGTAATGTCAACATACCTATGTCACACAGCTCTAGTCCATGAGGAAACAAAGCAGATGTCAAACAGTGGGACCCACATCTGTGAAATCGTAAGGGAAAGTGACAACTCAGTAGCCATACACTGGGTGAAAATGACAGACACTAGGGAGGTAGTAGATTTAAATTAGATGTAGCATTCAGGTTTGTCTTCTTACCTGTGTCTCACTGGAAGTATTTCAGGATCACCGTGTTCCTGTTGTCGATGTCCTCTTCTTCTGCTTCCTCGTCTTCACTGTCCACAGGCTCCACAGCTGCCACAACACCTCCATCTGGACCATCCTCCTGCAGAAAAGGCACCTGTCATCGCAAAGCCAAGTTGTGAAGCATACAGCAGGCCACGATGATCTGGCATACCTTCTTTGGTGAGTAGAATAGGGAACCACCTGTCATATGGAGGCACCGTAACCTGGCCTTCAGGAGGCCGAAGGTCCGCTCTATAATCCTCCTAGTTCGCCCATGGGCCTCATTGTAGCGTTCCTCTGCCCTTGTCCTGGGATTCCTCACTGGGGTAAGTAGCCATGATAGGTTGGGGTAACCAGAGTCACCTGCAAATGTCGAGGGACAACTGTTAGACACGCACTAACTCATAGGGACATCCACAGACCCAGAAAACTATTCACACTGATTTGGGTCCATGTGCTCACCTAATAGCTACACCCGGTGCCTCTGGAGTTGCCCCATCACATACGGGATGCTGCTATTCCGCAGGATGTAAACGTCATGCACTGAGCCAGGAAATATTGCATTAACATGGGAGATGTACTGGTCTGCCAAACACACCATCTGCACATTCATGGAATGGTAACTCTTCCGGTTTCTGTACACCTGTTCACTCCTGCGGGGGAGGGACCAAGGCCACATGTGTCCCATCAATGGCACCTATGATGTTGGGGATATGTACCAGGGCATAGAAATCACCTTTCACTGTAGGCAAATCCTCCACCAGAGGGAAAACGATGTAGCTCTGCATGTGTTTCAGCAGGGCAGACAACACTCTGGACAACACGTTGAAAAACATAGGCTGGGACATCCCTGATGCTATGGCCACTGTTGTTTGGAAAGACCCAGTTGCTAGGAAATGGAGTAGTGACAGCACCTGCACTTGAGGGGGGATTCCTGTGGGATGGCGGATAGCTGACATCAGGTCTGGCTCCAACTGGGCACACAGTTCCTGAATTGTGGCACGATCAAGCCTGTAGGTGATGATCACATGCCTTTCCTCCATTGTCGACAGGTCCACCAGCGGTCTGTACACCGGAGGATGCCGCCACCTCCTCACATGCCCCAGCGGACGGTACCTATGGAGGAGAACAGCGAGCAGAGAGTCAACCAACTCTGAGGTACATAAACATAGCTTACTCTGAAAATATTCAGAAATAGAATTTTGCCTGTAATAGTGTTGCAGGAAGGCCTAGGTATGTGTGTCGCAGTCAAAAATAAAGCCATGTGGGCCCCTGAAATGGCAGATGCCTGACCTGTAAGGTGGGACAAGGGGATATGAGGTAACTGCGCTGGCGTTGTACACCGTTGCGGTAGGTGGTCGAAGACCGCGGCGCAATTCTGCATTGGTTAACATTGGACCTTATGGGTCCCAGGAGCCAATGACGATGTACGCCGGCGGTGACGGTACGCACCGCCGCGGACGTGACCGCCATTTTCTCTCTGTTCAATCACTCAATACCTGATCTTCGACAGGAGAGGACCTACACTGCAAGTGCTGCTGTGACCTCAGTCTGGAAGAGACAATGGCTCATGTGTCTGGGGAAAGGGTCCTGTCTTCAGCATGGAGAAGTTGGAGAAACTCGTGGATGGGGTCCTCCCCCAGTACACGCTACTCTACGGTCCTCCAGACAAACAGGTAAGTACACTGTGAGCATGCTGTATGGGCAATGCCTGTGTGGAGTGGGGTGGATGAAAGATGGGGGGGGGTGAGAATGAGGCGTGCATGAAACGACAGTGAGTGCATGTGCGTCATGGCAAGGGTAGGGAGGCGGGCCAATGACTGTGATGGTGCAGTTGGTAATTACTACTCTTTTTCCCCTGGACAATTCCTGTAGGTCAGCGCCCACCAGAAGAAGGACATGTGGCGTGCCATCGCCAAGGACGTCCGGACCCTGGGGATCTACCACAGACGGAGCACCCACTGCCAGAAAAGATGGGAGGACATTCGCCGCTGGAGCAAGAAGACGGCAGAGGCCCAGCTGGGGATGGCCTCCCAACGTGGAAGGGGTGCCCGTCGCACCATGACCCCCCTGATGTTCAGGATCCTGGCGGTGGCGTACCCGGAGTTGGATGGGCGCTTGAGGGCATCATAGCAGCCACAAGGGGGTGAGTACACTCTCATTCTGCTGATTCAGCGCGCATTGTAGGTGTCTGGGTGGGGGAGGTGGGCTGTGGGTTCCCTCAGGCCAGGGCGAGTTTGGTAGTTAAGTTCCCTTCTTCAGGCAGGCCCTGTGGCACCCCACCACACCTGTGTACAGTGCCAACTACACCTAGTCAGGCTCCTGTGACATCCATGTGTGCAGAAATCAGCCATAGCCTTGTAAGCCATGTCACAGGGATTGAATAGTGGACCCCAAGTGCGCGGCGTAGTGCAGGGGGCTTCTGTGTCTGTTGTGTCCGCCAACGGTAGTGGTATTTCATGCACTCAACATGTCTTTCTTCTGTCTCCCCCCCCTTTTTGTGGTCTTCCTGTTCTTGTGTGCATTAGCATCATCAGGCGGAGGAGCAGTGGCACCGGAGCAGGAGGGAGCTGCATCCCACATGGCCCTGGAGGGCGAGACGACGGACTCCGAATTCACCAGTGGGACGGAGGGCGAGGGGAGATACACGGCGGGGACAGGAGCTGACACCAGCGAGACGGACTCCTCCTCTGATGGGAGCTCCCTTGTGGTGGCGGCACCATCTGTGCCCCCCACATCTACAGGTACAGCTACCACCCCCCCTTCCAGCACCGCCCTCCCAGCAGCCCCTTAGCTTTTGCCCCGTGCCCGCTCACCCAGGAAGGTGGGCATCACCTTCGCCCCAGGCACCTCAGGCCCTGCCCCAGTCACCCCTGCTGCCCTCAGTGAGGAGGCCATAGACCTCCTCAGGTCCCTCACTGTTGGGCAGTCTACCATTTTGAATGCCATCCAGGGTGTAGAGAGGCAGTTGCAACAAACCAATGCATTCCTGGAGGGCATTCACTCTGGTCAGGCAGCCCTTCAGTGAGCTTTTCAGACTCTGGCCTCAGCACTGATGGCAGCCATTGTCCCTGTCTCTAGCCTCCCCCCTCCAACTTCCTCCACCCAGACCCACACTCCTGTATCTCAGCCTATCCCAAGCACACCATCAGACCAGCAAGTACACACCTCAACACACAAGGGAAGCTCTGGCAAACATAAGCACCACACATCCCACAGGCACTCACGCAAGTATCACACACATGCAGACACGCCAACTTGCACTGCCTCCACTGTGTCCCCCTGTTCCTCGTCTCCCTCCTCCCTCCCTGTCTCGTCTCCACTCACACCTGCATGCATTACATCCTCAGCCACTACGTCCATCACCAGCACACACACCACCACACCCCGCTCACGTGCAGTCACCACCCCCACTACCATTCACACATCCCCTGTGTCCTCTCCCAGTGTGGCTGTGAAGCCACCTCCCAAGATACACAAACGCAGCCACACGCCCACGCAACAGCCATCCACTTCACAACAGCATCCAGCCCATGCACCTTCACCCAAAGTCACCAAACGTACACCTCCTACAACCACTACCTCTTCCTCCACTCCCAAACCCCCTCCATCTACCCGTCTCAGTGTTCCTAAGAAACTTTTCCTGTCCAAACTTGACCTCTTTCCCTCACCTCCCCCACCCCTTCAGTCTCCTAGGGCCCGACTCTCTAGGTCCCAACCTAGCACCTCAGCCACAACATCGGCGGGACCAGTGGTGCCAGTAGTCCCCGGGTTATGGAGTGCACCAGGCAGCAGGGCAGCCAGTGTGGCAAGGAGCCACAGCACGGAAAGTCCCCCACCTGCCAAGCATCAAAAGTTGGCCAGTGCCCGCAGGAGAGGGGAAAGAAATCAGCCACCAAAGCCGCTCCCAGGGGTGCAGTTGGGAGTGTGGAAACAGCTGCGACACCATCCAAGGAGGGGAAGGGGCACAGTAAAACCGGCAAGTCTGAGAAGATCAGCACGGCGGACAAGACCGCCAGCAGCCCCGCTGCCACAGACAGGACCGGCAGCAGCAGCCACACTGCCCAGGAGAAGACCGACAGCAGCAGTCCACTGCCCAGGAGAAGACCGCCAGCAGCAGCCCCACTACACAGGAGGTGACCGCCAGCAGCCACACTGCCCAGGAGAAGACTGTCAGCAGCAGCCCCGCTGCCCAGGAGGCGACCGCCAGCAGCCCCGCTGCCACAGACAGGACCGCCAGCAGCAGCCACACTGCCCAGAAGACCGCCAGCAGCAGCCCCGCTGCCCAGGAGGCGACCGATAGCAGCCCCGCTGCCACAGACAGGACCGCCAGCAGCAGCCCAGCTGCCACAGACAGGACCGCCAGCAGCAGCCCTGCTGCCACAGACAGGACCGCCAGCAGTAGCCACACTGCCCAGGAGGTGACCGCCAGCAGCCCCGCTGCCACAGACAGGACCGCCAGCAGCAGCCACACTGCCCAGGAGGTGACCGCCAGCAGCCCCGCTGCCACAGACAGGACCGCCAGCAGCAGCCACACTGCCCAGGAGAAGACCGCCAGCAGCAGCCCCGCTGCCCAGGAGGCGACCGCCAGCAGCCCCGCTACCACAGACAGGACCGCCAGCAGCAGCCCCGCTGCCACAGATAGGACCGCCAGCAGCAGCCCCGCTGCCACAGACAGGACTGCCAGCAGCAGCCCCACTGCCCAGGAGGCGACCGCCAGCAGCCCCACAGGCCAGGAAAAGACCGCCACCAGCTGAACCGCTGCCAAGGACACCGCCGCCAGCAGCCCTGCAGTCCAGGACAAGACCGCCACCAGCTGAACCGCTGCCAAGGACACCGCCACCACAAGCACCGCTGCCAAGGACAGCGCCGCCACAAGCACCGCTGCCAAGGACACCGCCGCCACCAGCACCGCTGAACAGGACAAGACCAGCACAAGCACCGATGCCAAGGACACCGCCGCCACCAGCACCGCTGGCCAATGAGCGCCAAAAGCTCTGACGCCATTGAGACCGCCACGAGCAGGATGAAGCACTATGGGCACAAAGGCCCTTCCAGAACCAGTGGAGATTCACATCCACTACCTCTGTCCTTGGCAGGATGAAGCACTCTGGGCACAAAGCCCCCTCCAGAACCAGTGGAGAAGAGCATTCACTACCTCTGTCCTTGGCAGGATGAAGCCCTCTGGGCACAAAGCCCCCTCCAGAACCAGTGGAGAATGTTATCCACTTGAGAGACTGTGGCTTTGCACTCCCCAGGATTGAACAGTGGGCAACCCACCCACTGTAGAGACTTGTGAGACTGTGGCTTTGCACTCCCCAGGATTGAACAGTGGGCAAACCACCCACTGTAGAGACTTGAGAGACTGTGGCTTTGCACTCCCCAGGATTGAACAGTGGGCAAACCACCCACTGTAGAGACTTGAGAGACTGTGGCTTTGCACTCCCCAGGATTGAACAGTGGGCAAACCACCCACTGTAGAGACTTGTGAGACTGTGGCTTTGCACTCCCCAGGATTGAACAGTGGGCAACCCACCCACTGTAGAGACTTGTGAGACTGTGGCTTTGCACTCCCCAGGATGCAGCAGTGGGCATGGATCCCCCTCGTGGATCTGGCGTAATGCACACAACCGGCTGAGGTTCCCCCCCTCCCTTCCCCCTGAGGTGCCTGTTTTATTTCCAAATTATGCCCCTGCAGTGTTCTCTCCGTCTTGTTCGGGTATTGAGTGTGGGCCTCGACCATGCCTTTTGGGCCCAGTGATCCACGGACTATGATGGTGGAATTCCTTGGACTTGTGTTCTTGGTGTATAGAATTGTATATAGTATAAATGTATATATTTGTAAATATTTTTGCTGTAGGTAATTGAATATATCACAATTATTCGACTCATTTCCTTTTGTCCTTGCATTCTTCCAGAGGGGGTTGGGGGGTGTAACTGTTATGTGTCAATATGTATTAGCGTGTGTGTTGTAGTGGGTGAGGGTGGGGGTGTTGCGTGTTGCGTTTGTGTGTCACTGTTTTTTCCCTCCCCCTCCCCTGTGTCGTAGGTGCAGCACTCACCGTTGTCTTCCCCGCCGGCGTTCGTGCTCCTGGTAGAGGAGCAGGAAGATAAAGGCTGGCAGAATCTGGAGCTCCGGTTCCATGGTGTCCTGATTCCTCGTGGGGTGTGTAGAGGTGAGTGTTTTCCCTTCGAAGTCCTGTTTCCGCCGTGTTTTTGTTTGCGGTGAATTCACCCCGGAAAAGGTGGCGGATTGGTGGGTTGTAATAGTTTGGGCGGTACATTGTCCTCTGCCTGTCTGTTGGCGGTTACCGCTGCGGTGTTTGTTTGTACCGCCGTGGCAGTCGGAGTGTTAAAGTGGCTGTCTATGTTGGCGGTTTCCGCCATGGTCGTAATTCAATTTTTTTTACTGCCGGCCTGTTGCCGGTTTTACCGCCGCTTTAACACCGACCGCCAGGGTTGTAATGACCCGCATAGTGTGCACAGAGTTCAGGGGTTCCCCAGAGGCTTGACAGAGGCAATAATAGATAACACTAATGCTCTATTTGTGGTCGAGCAGTTAGGCTTATCAGAGGGTAGTGTTGATCATTTGTTGTACACACACAAACAATAGAAGGAACACACGCTCAAAGACTTAACTCCAGACCAATAGGCTTTTATATAGAAAAATATGTTTTGTTAATTTATTTCTAGAAGCACAAGATTCAGTTTGCATGTAAGTACATAAAATGAAAGGTACTTTGCATAGTAATACTTAAAACATTGAATAGAATCAACAATGTATACAGTTTTCTTAAAAATGGCAAAAAGCTATTTTAAAAGTGGACACTGCAATTTTCAACGGTTCCTGGGGGAGGTAAGTAAAGTACTGTTTCTGAGGTAAGTAACAAACTTACAGGTTTAGTCTCCAGGGCTTAGGTAGCCCACTGTTGGGGGTTCAAGATAACCCCAAGCACCCAGCACCAGCAACACGGTCCGATTAGGTGCAGAGGTCACATAAGAGCCAAAATAACGTGGGCCCCTATGGAGACAGGGGGTACTCGCAGGTAAGTACCTGTATTGTCGGAGGGCAGACCAGGCGGGTTTGGAGGAGCACTGGGGGGGCCCCAAGTAGGTACCAATCCCACACCCTCCGCGGCACAGGGGTGGCCAGGTGCAGAGTGCAAACAGGACGTCAGGTTTCCAGTGGAACTCTATGGGGGGGACCTCGGGGGTCACTTAGGTGCTGTAGGCAAGGCACAGGGGGTTTCTCTGGCAAGCCACTGACTGGATAGGGAGGAGGGCCACCTACTGGTCGTAGCTGCACCGGTCGTCGGTTTCTCTTGAGTCTGGGGGCTGCGGGTGCAGTGCTCCTCCAGGTGTTGGATCTATTCGTCCCGGTCAGTCGCGGTCAGGGGGGTCCTTGGGATTCCCTCTGCAGGTGTCGTCGTGGAGGGGTGGAGAGGTCAGCCCAGGGTGGACAATCGGTCAGAATCAGCTGGGGATCCTCTCTGGCTAGTTGTACCACCTGGACACAGAGCGTGGGCGTCAGGTGCAGAATAGTTTAGGACTCAGGGAGTGAGGTTGGAGTCCTTTAGAAGCAGTTTTTTCTTACTTCTTGTTGGACAGGTCCGCTGTCCACTGCAGTTTCTTGGTCCTCTGTGATGCAGGCAGTCCCCTGGAGGCTTTTCAGGGGTCGCTGGACCTGAAGAACGTGTTGTCTTCTTTTGCAGCTTTTTGAAGCAGGAGACGGGCCAGTAGGTCTGGGGCAGAGTCAGTTGTTGTCTCTTTCTCTTCTCTGCAGGGTTTTCAGCTCAGCAGTCCTTCTTCTTCCTTGAGGTCGTCAGGAATCTGGTGAGCTGGGCTCAGGGGGGCCCTTAAATTCTAAATTTAGGGGTGTGTTAGGGTTAGGGGGCAGTAGCCAATGGCTACTGTCCCTGCGGGTAGCTACACCCTCCTTGTGCCTACTCCCTTTGAGGAGGGGGGCACATTCCTCTCCCTATTGGTCCTAATCCTCTAAAGCAAGGTGGAGGATTTCTCAAGGAGGGGGTCACTTCAGCTCTGGACACCTCAGGGGTGGTCCTGGCTGAGGTGGTGACTCCTCCTTGTTTTTCCTAATTTTTCCTCTGGACTTGCCGCCAAAAGTGGGGCTGTGTCTGGAGGGTGGGCATCTCCACTAGCTGGAGTGCCCTGGGGACACTGTAATGCGAGGCTTGAGCCTTTGAGGCTCACCAACAGGTGTTACAGTGCATGCAGGGGGAGGTGTGAAGCACCTCCACCAAGGACAGACTTTGTTTCTGACCACAGAGTGCACAAAGGCACTCACCCCATGTGGTCAGAAACTAGTCTGAAAGTGGTATGCTGGCACAGACCAGTCACTCTTACACTAGCAGTTGGGCTAACATACAGGGGACATCTCTAAGATGCCCTCTGTGTGCATTTTTCAATAAATTCCACACTGGTATCAGTGTGGGTTTATTGTGCTGAGAAGTTTGATACCAAACTTCCCAGTATTCAGTGAAGCCATTAGGGTGCTGCGGAGATCGTAATGACAAACTCCCCGACCACATACTTAATATTGCTACACTGCACTTACAATGTCTAAGAAGGGACTTAGACACTGTAGGAACATATTGCTCATGCAGCTATGCCCTCACCTATGGTATAGTGCACCCTGCCTTAGGGCTGTAAGGCCTGCTAGACGGGGTGGCTTACCTATGGCAAAGGCACTGGTTTGTGGGCATGATACCCTGACAGAGGTGCCATGTCGACTTAGCCTTTTTATCCCCACCAGCACACACAAGCTGCGAGGCAGTGTGCATGTGCTGAGTGAGAGGTCCCCAGGGTGGCATAATACCTGCTGCAGCCCTTAGAGACCTTCCCTGGCCACAGGATCCTTGGTACCATGGGTACCTTATACAAGGGACTTAGCTGTGTGCCAGGGCTGTGCCAGTTGTGTGAACAAAGGTACAGTTTTAGGAAAAGAACACTGGTGCTGGGGCCTGGTTAGCAGGGTCCTTGCACACTTTTAGTCAAAGTTGGCATCAACACTAGGCAAAAAGTGTGGGGGGGTAACTGTGCTAACAGTGGCCTAGCACTCGGTATACAGGAGGCGCACCCAGGCTGTAAATTTTGGTCCAAACCCGATTTGTCATAAAACCTCAAAGAGGTAAATCCAGTCTATGATATTAAAGGCCATCCTCGCATCAAGCAAGAACACTAGTGCTGCCTCTCTTATTCTGTGCGTCCTACCTATGACCCTGTGTAGGCTTCGCAGGTTCAGGGTATTACTGCGACCCGGCATAAAGCTGGATTGGTCTGGGTGCATCAAGAGAGGATCACTGTGACCAACCTTGTGCCCAGTATTTTAGCTAAAAATGTTACTTCCACATTCAGAAGCGAAATAGGCCTATATGAGGCACATTGCTCAGGCGCTTCCCCTCCTTGGGTATCACCACTATGCTGGCGATTTGCTGATCCTGGGGCAATATATGCTTGTCCCTACTTTCATGGTACATTGCCAGTGGGTGTGGTACAACAGTAGATGCCATAAGTTCATATAATTCGATGGGGATGCCATTAGCCCCCACTGCTTTGCTCCAGGCTAGGTCCCTTATCGCCTGCACTATTTCATCCTGCGTTATGTCTTGCTTTAGTAGTTGCTTCTCTTAGCTGCTGAGGGTCGGCAGATTGATATCTGCTAATAATTCCCGGATGTCAATAATGGAGGCCAGTGTGGTTTTGGAGTACAGAGCACTGTAATTTTCAGCAAAAGTTTTAGCTATCTCTGGCCCACACGCACCCTTGTTCCAGTCTGAGTTTCAATCTCAGGGACCCATTCTACTGTTTCTCCCTTCACTCTCCAGCCAGGCCAGTAGTTTACCCGCCCTATCTCCCACTTCATATAGCCTGTGCTGCATGGCCACGTGGTGTGTACGGGCTGCTCCTATCATTGTGTCCCTTTATTCTTTTTGTTTTAGCACCAGCTGGTGTGCTCTATGTGTTTAGTGTCTCCCAGCCCCACCTCTAGGTCTCTAATTTCTCTCTCCAGTGCCTCTGACCGCGCATTTGCCTCTTTCCTAAGCCCCACTATCGCAGAGACCCCTTGCCCCTTTATGACTGCTTTATAGGCCTCCCATAATGTCTGCAGAGTTAACAGACCCTTCATTTTCAATGAAGTAGTTTTGAGTTGCTATGGTCAAGTGGGAGCGGATCTGCTGGATTTTAAGGTACCATGAACTAATCACAAATGCCCCTCTAACCGTACTGCCCCTGAGCTATTATCATAATGATGTAAAATGCAAAGCGCAAGGATAGACATTACTATATTGCAAGCCGAAATTAATTAGTTTGCGTAAATATATATTTATTTTCTTCAAATCTTCATGTAAGCTACCATAGCGCCGCACACCTCTGTTTAAACATCTGTGTGTTTTCTTGGCCCTTGTCTCTTTAATGAAACACAATACATTACATTTCATATATATTCTGCTGTTTACATAAATTATAAAAGAAATAAACACATGTACGTAAATACACAACAATACTTCAAACATACACTTCCTATTGTATATACATTCTTACGTATTTGGTCATTTATTGTCTATACATACAACCATTTTATATCCAACAGGAGGTACATATAATGGGGGTCATTCTAACTTCGGCGGGCGGCGGAGGCCGCCCACCAAAGTTCCCCCGCCAGAATACCGCAGCGCGGTCAAATGACCGCCGCGGTAATTCTGACTTTCCCGCTGTGCGGGCGGGCGACCGCCAAAAGGCCGCCCGCCCGCCCGGCCGGAAAGCACCAGCAACAAGGAAGCCGGCTCCGAATGGAGCCGGCGGAGTTGCTGGTGTGCGACGGGTGCAGTTGCACCCGTCGCGATTTTCAGTGTCTGCTAGGCAGACACTGAAAATCAATGTGGGGCCCTGTTAGGGGGCCCCTGCAGTGCCCATGCCATTGGCATGGGCACTGCAGGGGCCCCCACGACACCCGTTCCCGCCAGCCTGGTTCTGGCGGTGAAAACCACCAGAACCAGGCTGGCGGGAAGGGGGTCGGAATCCCCATGGCGGCGCTGCTTGCAGCGCCGACGTGGAGGATTCACAGGGGCAGGGGAAAACCGGCGGGAATCCGCCGGTTTCCCTTTTCTGACTGCGGCTTTACCGCCGCGGTCAGAATCGCCCTTGATGCACCGCCAGCCTGTTGGCGGTGCATCCTCCAACCCCGGCCCTGGCGGTCCATGACCGCCAGGGTCGGAATGACCCCCTATGTCTTTTTGAGATCATAATTCACCTTGAGGTAGCAAAGGTAAGGTCAGACCTAGAAATCAGTCTATTCAATTGACTGAGGCCTTTCTGCTGAGATTTTAAATCAATGTTCAGCACTTAAAAATAAATTCATAGTTACAAAAACAAAATAATTTCGGCTTGTGATATAGTAATGTTTTGATCTACCCTTGTGCTTTTCATTTTACATCATTGTAAGTATTCACAAAAGCCATCCCTGCGCAGCACCTGTATCCTCAACCAAGGACAACCCTACGTAGCAGAAGACATTCAGGAGCATCAACGCCCCGAATTGATTAAAGTGAGGCTAGGCCTTAGTGGACTGCGTGTATGCCAGTTCTGTAGAACCCTGCATGCAGATTGAAAAATCTGCAGCTCGCCAGACCCTGACAACACTTTTAACCTGCTGGCTATCTGGAACTCCCGTCCAGCTTCCCACACTCTGCTGCCCGTATGCTGCTTGCCACTCCATTGCAGGTGCTCCACGCTTGTCTGATCTCCTTACCTTGCTCCTCTGTCACATCACTCAACTAACTCTCCCGCACCGCACACAGCTACACATAGCTGATAGGAAACACTGGTCCCAGTGTAGGAGGCTGGCCTGGTTTGTAGTGGGTACCATGGGTACTTACACCTTATACCAAGTCCAGTTATCACTTATTAGTGAACTGTAGTCGTTTTCTATAGCAGCTTAGGCTGATAGAGGTAGCTATAGCAGAGCAGCTTAGGCTGAACTAGGAGACATGCAAAGCTCCTGCAATACCACTTATAGTTGCACAGTACTTATACACAAGTTAAGACAATACTCAGTGTTGCCAAAAATAAAGGTATTTATTTGAGCGATACAGTACCAAAAATATCTTAGAGACAATGGCGCTCATTACAACATTGGCGGTATAAGCCGCTTACCGCCATGCAGAACACCGCCAACACACCACTGCGCCCGCGGAAATCCACCACAGCTATTATGACCCTGTAGACGGGTGTCATCCACCTCGTCTACTAATGATTTAGAATGGCGCCGATCGCGCGCCTCCTCAGATCTCGTCCCGCGTCACCAAGGAGACGCGTGGAGGCGGGACGTCATATCGGCCCCGGATTTCCGGGTTGCCGAGAGAAAAGAGAAGACGACGGACTTAGCGGAGCGAGAGGAGGGAGCCGGACGAGAGCAGGACGGAGGAGAAACGCGTCGGGAAGGAAGGACCGTTTTCCGGAGAGACGAGGGACAGGCGGCCAGCCCGAGCAGCGGAGCCGGGGAAGAGAGACAGAGAGAGGAAGAGCCCCGACACGACCCAGGAGCGTCGTGGCTTAACAAGGTACGGGCCCTGTTAAAGGGACCTCGAAACAAGGGGATTAAAGGAGGCGAGGGGGAAAAGGGAGGGGTAGAAGGAAAAAGGAATACCGGGGAGGGCATAAGGGAAGAGGGCAGGTTGGGCTGAGTACTGGGAACCTGGGGAAAACACTGTTTGTATTATCTCCGTGTCACCAGCCTTACATAGCTATTATGGTACCCTCCTCTTCTTCCCCCCCTTTTATGCCTGCACTAATTTAAAATCACTGACCCCAGTATTTCCTTTCCTCACCCTCCCGCACCTGTACTAACTCATCAAGGGGACAACCCCATACCTCCCCACTTACCTGGCCTTATCTTCTTGTTTTCCGAGACGCCACTGGAAAAGGAGCCTGGGAGACGTAGTCCGAAGATCATCACCACCTAAGGGAAAACAGAACATTAAGGATTGATAAAACCAACAAGGCCTTCGCAGGAGCACCTCCAATAAAAAGGACACAAATAGAAGAGAACTGTATTACTACAATAGTTATTATCTCTACACTATAACAAATAAAATCGTTGATTTTGCCCTTTTTGGGACTCCCTTAAAGTACGAGTCAGAGTCCTCTGTACCGCCGAGCCTTCCACAGTGGTGTCAGAAGTGGGATATTATCCCCAGGCGGTACAGAGGTGTCGTGATCATGGGAGAGAAGCCCACATTAGAGGACATGATAAAACAACTGGCGGAGGGTCAATGCCACCTGCAATTGGTATGGGAAGCCCAACAGAGAGAGGCCAAGGAAGACCAAGAGGCCCTCCAAGCCGCCCTGAAAAGTCAGGCCACCATAATGGCTAATAATCAACTGGTGCACGAAACCGCCCTTCAGAAATTGACAGATACCATTGCTGCCAGCAAGGTACACCCTAACGTGCCCAGTTCGGTGCTACAAAAATATCAAGAGGGTGAGGATCCTGACTCATTCTTTACAAACTTTGAAAGAGTGGCCTCATCAGCCCAATGGCCTAAAGACTGATGGGGTCAATACATCGCCCCCCTCTTGACGGGTACCCTCCAAACCGCCTATCAGGCTGAGAATCCCGGCGGCACTACCCCTTATTCAGACATTAAAAAGAGTATTCTTGAGAGAGTGGGACATGATACTGAATATTATCGGATGAAGTTCCGAAAAGTTAAATGGGGACATAATGAGGATCCGCGTACATTTTACTTCAGGGTCAAGGACTTAGGACTGAAATGGTTGGGGCCCCTAGGGACCAACCGCGAAGACGTCATTAAAGCCATCATCTTGGAGCAATACCTAGATTCCCTTCCTGGGAGTACCCGTAATTGGATAAGACAGCATCCTAAGATCGACACCGAACTGGCCGTCAACTTAGCTTGTGCCTACCACCGGTCTGTGGATATTAAAAGCCAAGCTCCCAGACCCATGAGTAAAATACCCATAGGTCCTCCCCAATATACACCCAGACGAGCCCTTGAAGAACCTGGTCCCTCCAGGAGTACGGAGCGAAGCCCCATGCAAAAACCACAGTGTTTCAGTTGTGGTGAATGGGGCCACATAGCAAGAGGATGCCCAAAGAAACACAAGGAAGTTGAACCTATGGAGATAGGGGTTACTCGAGGGAGGGTTTTGTGCATAGGAAAGGGAGATAAGACATTCAAATATACCCTAAAAATAAATGGACAATCGGTCAGGGCCTTGATTGACTCCGGATGTAGTCAATCGGTAATACGCCGAGACATGGTAAAATCTGTAAGTCCAGCTCCAAATCAGTGGGTTACGATATGCTGCATCCATGGGGACAGGGCTAACTACCCCCTTGAGTTGATAGAAGTAGACTGGGACACCTATCGAGACCTCCTTCCCATGGGAATCGTGGACAACCTGATAGAAGATTGCGTCATTGGCACTGATTATTTTGAGATTTCCTGAACTCTTAGATCAAACACGAAAATCCGAACCTATCGATGATTGGTGGCTGGACGCCCCGTTTGTTACCACTCCCATTAATGGTCCCCCAGAGCGGAGAAAACAAACCCGAAAAGAAAAGAGAGAAGAAAAACGAAAATATGCTCTAAACCAGACACAGGGTTACCCAGAGAAAACAGTGGCCAATATAAGCAATGCCCCGGTTTCGTTTAGAGTGAGCCAACGAGAGGACCCCACCCTTGGGCATGCCTGGAGGAGTGTCAAAAGTGACTCTACCGGGGTGGTAGGTCCACACTTTATAGTCCATAAGGATCTTCTATATAGGGTTACCTCGACGGTAAACGGCGAAAAGAAGCAACTAGTGGTCCCAGAGCCTTACCGGACTCAGATGTTATTCCTAGCCCATAATCAACCAGGAGGAGGCCATTATGGCCGAGAAAAAACAGAAGAATACCTATTGAGACGTTTTTACTGGCCTGGAGTCTATGCCCATATTCGAAAATACTGTACACAATGCCCTAAATGTCAGCTAGTTGAACCAGGAGCAGTAAGGAGAGCCCCTTTACATCCCCTACCAATTATAGATACTCCCTTCAGACGAGTGGGTATGGACTTGGTCGGGCCTCTTTTACCATCTACTAAAGGCCATACACATATCCTCGTTCTTATAGATTATGCTAGCAGATACCTTGAGGCGATCCCTCTTACCAGTACCACTACAAAAACCATTGCACAAGCCATGATAACATTTTTTTCCCGTGTTGGTTTCCCCGAAGAAATTCTCACAGATCAAGGCACTCCCTTTGTATCTGGTCTCATGAAACAGATATGTAAAACACTAGGAATTGGCCAAATAAAAACTGCAGTATATCATCCACAGACAGATGTTTTTTTTTTTTTTTTTTTTGTAAATAACAAGTACTAATAACAGCCGTGAGATCTTTATGATCTGGGGAGGAGACTTCAACGTCCATCCCTGTAAAGAAACCTCAGATAAGGTATGTGGCTGGGATTCTGAGGGCGTTGGCTTAAGTCTCCATTTTGCACACAACACCCAAGGAGACGCATTGAATTTACTGGCACAAACCCATAATTTATCCTTTGCAAATGAATTACACACTGCTGAATCAAAGTTTAATCCAACATACAACGGAAGGGGTGCAAATACTGTGATCGACTACGTCTTAATGTCAACCCATTTTTCACACTACCTCAAGAAATATACCCTGCATGACATCGTAATTAGTGACCACTACCCCCAAAGCCTCAACCTCCTAATAACCCCCACAACAGCTGATAGAGACGACAGGCCCACCCTGTTAGATAACATTGAGTTATCGCCGCGTAACGGATACACCCTGAAATGGTCACAGACTGACCCCGACTTCTTCCTCAAACAGCTACTAAGTAACTGCAAGCACGCTTTCATAGATTGTTTAAGTGAGAACATAGACCCAGGGCGACGTTTGAACGCCTTTACATTGATCATGCAATTTATAAAGAAAGCCCTTACTACCAGAAGGGGTAACCTGGGAAAAAAAGGGCCACTGGTTGGTTTGATTATAATTGCTCACAAGCACATAGGAAACTGAAAAAAGCTTTAAAAGCCCCAAAAAGATCCTTAACCGAGATACGTAAGTGTAGACAAGAATACAAAGCAGCAATGAAGGGAAGGAAATTGTCCCTAAAAAGAACTCTGTGGGAAACTCTACATACAGCTAGCCGAACAAAAGATAATATTATTTTTTGGAAAACAATTAACTCACCTATGCTTGGGGATAGAGACTCCCCCAGAATGGAAATAGCGATCTCCGAAGAAGACTGGATCGCACACTTTTCCAAAACATATGCACGAGTCAGCGAAGAGAACCCTACAGTACCCGTATATGATCAAGCCCTACAGGAAGGCACACGCTTGTTAATAACCCCACAATTTAGCCTTGAGGAGGTAGAGGAAGCCATATCTCTAAGCAAATCAGGAAAAGCTCCGGGCCCCGATGGCGTTCCGATAGATATATACAAGGCCAACATCCACTTATGGGGCCCTGTATTAACGCAGTCACTAAGGGCCATTTGCATACAAGGTCCCCTACTATCTTGGTGAGATTCTAATATAATTCCTATATATAAAAAAGGTGACCGTCTTAACCCAGCCTGTTATAGACCCATCTCCCTGCTGGACTCAACAGCTAAATTAGCAGGGAGAATCATCCTGAACAGATTGCAAACATGGGCAGAAGAAAAGAGATCTTTATCTCCTGTACAAGACGGATTCCGCAAAGGCATTGGGACAGTGGAACAAAGCCTGAATTTAAGTATCATCATAGGAAAGTATACAAGGATTAGAGAAGGCAATTTGCACCTGGCTTTCATTGACCTATCATCAGCATTTGACTGTGTACTACATGACAAGTTATGGGACATTTTAACCAGCTTGGGGGTAGAACCAGCTATAATCCAGTTTATACGAGATATGTATTCAGGATGCAGAGCAAGAGTGAGGTACGGCCTAAAGGGGGAGAGTACTCGCCCTTTTGGCATATTTAGAGGTGTGCGCCAGGGCTGTGTTCTCGCCCCGTTCCTGTTCTCGATGTATATAAACAACTTAGAAAATGTGTTGGCTACTAACTGCAAAGATCTACCCCAAATAGGCAATCGCGCTGTCCCGGTCCTACTTTATGCAGATGACGCAGTTTTAATGGCCAGGACCCTGTTAGCCTTACAAAAATTATTAACTACTTGTATTACATTTATGTCACAATTGGGTCTTACTGTCAATCACTCAAAAACATTTATTATGAACTGTGGTGGGAAACGCGGCAAATCCTATAACATTACAACCGCGGAGGGGAGAGTAGAAACCGCGCGCACCTTTTCCTATCTGGGCATAATGTTTGACAATCAGGGCTCTTGGGCTAATTGTAGGAAGACAAAAAAAGCCCAGCTTATAAAAACAACGATGGCTTTAAGGTTTTTTTCTAAAAGAATAGGGGGGATTACCCCGCCAAATATGATAAAAATTTACAAAGCTAAGTGCATCCCAGCAGCCACGTATGGGTCCGGTATCTGGGGATACACCGATTGTAATCTGGTACAGACGGTTGAAAATGACTTTTTAAGATATTTATTGATGGTACCAAAAGGTACATCATCATACATAAGTCATTCAGAACTGGGATCCCCCTTTATTACCGACTTGATAAAGATTCAACCCTTACTGCTATGGCACAAAATCTGGAGCTCGGAACATACTGAACTAAATAAGGCCATTTTGACCGACTGCATGGAGTCTATATACGCAACAAGGATGCCTTGGCTAAAATACATTATGACCTTTTTTTCAAACATGGGCAATAAAGCTTATTACACAAATCCAGCTCTCCTGGAAACAATCACTAGGAAGGACCTGAGTGCTCTGGCATTAAAATATTTAGAAGATTTACGATGGGAGGTTGAATCAAAAAAGCCCACCGTCATTCATAATCAAATAATCCTGTCAACGGAGGCTATCCAGCCATACCTGATGAACGTGATAAATCCCCGCCATCGTTTTGTGCTCACCAGACTGATGCTGGATACATTCCACCGTTTAGTGACCTTCCCAACCATGAATGATTGGAGCACCACCTTGAAGGCCTGCCCATGTGACGCAAAGGCACTACAAACCACAATCCATGTGGTTTTATTTTGCAAACTGTACGCCAAGCAAAGAAAGCGCCTAGTAGTCCCTCTCTTAAGGCTAATCAATCTCCCTCAGTGTCGTACTGCGTACGCCAGCCTCCAGGTACTATCATCCATTGAGATGTGCGGAACCTTGGCCAATTTTTTATGCTCCGTATTAACCACAAGAAAGCGCATGGGGGTAGCAACATAACTTGAACTATTTTAGATCTTTTATTATTGTAAATCATTAAGATTTTAGCCTATTTATTGTATTTATTGTATATTAAAATGTAAAATATTGTTACTTTTATGACTTGCTGAAAGTCGAATAAAGTCTTTGTACTACTACTACTAGTGGAGCGGTATAATCGCACCATTAAAACACTCCTGCGGAAAATAGTAGACGACTCGGGAAAGGATTGGGACCAAAAACTACCCCTAGTGCTTTATGCAATACGGACACATGAACAGTCCTCCACTGGACATAGGCCCTCATTCTGACCTTGGCGGGCGGCGGAGGCCGCCCGCCAAAGTCCCGCCGTCAGGTTACCGTTCCGCGGTCGAAAGACCGCGGCGGTAATTCTGACTTTCCCGCTGGGCTGGCGGGCGGTCGCCTTCAGGCCGCCCGCCAGCCCAGCGGGAAAGAGGCTTCCACGATGAAGCCGGCTCGGAATCGAGCCGGCGGAGTGGAAGCTGTGCGACGGGTGCAGTTGCACCCGTCGCGTATTTCACTGTCTGCGCAGCAGACAGTGAAATACATTTAGGGGCCCTCTTACGGGGGCCCCTGCAATGCCCATGCCAGTGGCATGGGCACTGCAGGGGCCCCCAGGGGCCCCGCGACCCCCCCTACTGCCATCCGGATCCCGGCGGTCGGACCGCCGGGATCTGGATGGCGGTAGGGGGGGTCGGAATCCCCTCGGCGGCGCAGCAAGCTGCGCCGCCTTGGAGGATTCAATGGGGCGGCGGTACACTGGCGGGAGCCCGCCAGTGTTGCCGGTCCGACCGCGGCTTTACCGCCGCGGTCGGAATCCCCATTGGAGCACCGCCGGCCTGTCGGCGGTGCTCCCGCGGTCCTCCGCCCTGGCGGTCTTTGACCGCCAGGGTCAGAATATCCGCCATAGTCTGTTCGAGCTAGTATTCGGGAGACAACCCCGTAATTTACTTGACATGGCGGCAGAAACGTGGCAGGAAGAGAATAATGAAGAGAAACCCCTCTTAGACTATATCCACAAATTAAAAACACAACTACAAACAGTTTGGGAAGATGTACGACACCATTTGGAAAAAGCCCAAGAAACACAAAAGAACTATTATGATCAGGGCGCCAAGTTACGGGTTCTTCAACCCAACGACCAGGTGCTAATAATGCGACCTACCTCTGAACATAAATTACTGGCTAAGTGGCAAGGACCATACCGGGTAATAAAAGCAGTCTCCCCTGTTACTTACCTTAATGAACTAAACGATCACCCTAAACGGACTCAAATCTATCACATTAATTTATTTAAAAAATGGGAAAACCCTGAGAACAACAGTGGTCTTCCTGCTATTGGCTACCTAGTAACACCCACCAATACATTAGGACTGGACCTATAGCCCACCGCACAACCAGAGAAACTACTAAACCCCTGTGTCAATGAGTCTCTTCCTGAGACTGAGAAACGTCAATTATTCGAGTTGATACAAAAGCATTCCAAGTTTTTCTCCGAGCTCCCAGGCCGAACGTCTCTGGTTCAACATCATATTCGGACACCAGAGGGCCAGACCGTATGCCTACGGCCCTACCGGATTCCCGAGGCGAGGAAAAATCTTATGGAAGGAGAGATAACGAAAATGTTATCTTTAAAAGTCATTGAACCCTCCACAAGTCCGTGGTGCTCCCCAGTTGTTTTGGTTCCAAAACCGGATGGCTCTGTCTGGTTTTGTATCGACTTCAGGAAGCTTAATGAGATATCACTATTCGATACATATCCTATTCCCCGGGTGGACGAGGTCCTAGAAAAGATAGGGAATGCACGCTTTATGTCTACCATTGATCTAACGAAAGGATATTGGCAGATTCCCTTAGCCCCGAACGATAAAGAAAAGACGGCTTTTGCAACCCCTTCCGGTTTATACCATTTCACTGTTCTTCCCTTTGGACTTCACGGTGCACCCGCTACATTTCAACGCTTAATGGACCGGCTCTTACGACCATTCCAAGCGTTCACAGCAGCATATCTCGACGACATTGTTATTTTTAGCGCGACTTGGTCAGAACACCTACAACACCTAGAGAGAGTGTTTTCCACGCTAGCGAGGGCCGGTCTCACAGCTAATCCTAAAAAGTGTGTACTAGGGCAAACCCAAATAGCCTATCTCGGGTATGTCATTGGTATGGGGGTCCTGCGTCCCCAGAAAGATAAAGTAGAGGCCATCAAACAGATACCTCTCCCCAGAACCAAGAAGGAACTCCGTTCTTTTCTAGGGTTGGTGGGATATTATCGTAGATTCATCCCACAATATTCCACCATTACGGCACCCCTCACCGATTTGTTGAAGAAGCAGTATCCTGCCACCCTTCCTTCTTTTTCACCCTCTCAGCTTCAGGGATTCCAATTTCTCAAAGAGGCCCTCACGACCGAGCCAGTGTTACGGTGTCCCGATTGTTCTAGGCCTTTCCACCTCTTCACCGACGCTTCCAACGTTGGCCTTGGGGCGGTCCTAGCCCAACCCGACGACCTAGGACATGACCATCCTATCGTATATATCAGTCGTAAGCTCCTTCCGAGGGAACTCCACTACCCTACTATCGAGAAGGAATGCCTTGCCATAAAATGGGCCATTGAATGCTTACAGTATTATCTCCTGGGCAGGCCTTTTGTCCTCTTCACTGACCATGCCCCTTTGACCTGGTTAGCCTCCCATAAGGACACTAATTCCAGGGTTTTACGCTGGTTTCTTGAGCTCCAGCCTTTTACTTTTCAGGTCTGCCACATCCCTAGGTCCAGCCAATGCCCCGCTGATTTCCTCTCCCGCTGTCCGGATTCTACGGTCCTCTACCAGTCCCGTTCTTGGGATGGGGTGTGTAGACGGGTGTCGTCCACCTCGTCTACTAATGATTTAGAATGGCGCCGATCGCGCGCCTCCTCAGATCTCGTTCCGCGTCACCAAGGAGACGCGTGGAGGCGTATCGGCCCCGGATTTCCAGGTTGCCGAGAGAAAAGCGAAGACGACGGACTTAGCGGGAGCCGGACGAGAGCAGGACGGAGGAGAAACGCGTCGGGAAAGATGGACAGTTTTTCGGATAGCAGAGGGACAGGCGGCCAGCCCGAGCAGCGGAGCCGGGGAAGAGCGACAGAGAGCGGAAGAGCCCCGCCACGACCCAGGAGGGTCGTGGCTTAACAAGGTACGGGCCCTGTTAAAGGGACCTCGAAACAAGGGGATTAAAGGAGGCGAGGGGGAAAAGGGAGGGGTAGGAGGAAAAAGGAATACCGGGGAGGGCATAAGGGAAGAGGGCAGGTTGGGCTGAATACTGGGAACCTGGGGAAAACACTGTTTGTATTATCTCCGTGTCACCAGACTTACATAGCTATTATGGTACCCTCCTCTTCTTCCCCCCCTTTTATGCCTGCACTAATTTAAAATCACTGACCCCAGTATTTCCTTTCCTCACCCTCCGCACCTGTACTAACTCATCAAGGAGACAACCCCATACCTCCCCATTTACCTGGCCTTATCTTCTTGTTTTCCGAGACGCCACTGGAAAAGGAGCCTGGGAGACGTAGTCCGAAGATCATCACCACCAAGGGAAAACAGAACATTAAGGATTGATAAAACCAACAAGGCCTTCGCAGGAGCACCTCCAATAAAAAGGACACAAATAGAAGAGAACTGTATTACTACAATAGTTATTATCTCTACACTATAACAAATAAAATCGTTGATTTTGCACTTTTTGGGACTCCCTTAAAGTATGAGTCAGAGTCCTCTGTACCGCCGAGCCTTCCACAGACCCACAGCACGGAATCCGCCAAAATTCAGACACCCACACAAGTCCGCCACACCAAATGTCAGTGATAAACTTGCGAAAACAAAACCTCCACCGTTACGCCAACAGAAATACGCCCACACTATCATGACACACAAATCCATGCGGCAATCTTTCGACGCGGTATTCCATTGGCGATACACACCGCTGAGCTCAAAATACACACACATTTACAAAACACTGCCACATTGGACAATTCAAAATACACACACCTGATACACATACACACATACACACACCACTCCCACACATCCAATACAATGTAAAATACACACCCACATCACCCACAAACCCCTACGACCAGAATCACCGAGAGAAGGACAAAGAGAGAGACACCACCATCAACAATAATAGCATCCACAGGCACACCAGACCATCACCCACATAACTTCCACGCACCTCACACAACACACCACTACATATCAGCACACTTATCACTACACACCCCACCCCACACATCACCCACAGCACCCCATGGCATGGCAAAGACACCCCAGGTTCTCGGAGGACGAGCTCAGGGTAATGGTGGAGGAAATCGTCCGGGTAGAGCCACAGCTATTCGGATCACAGGTGCAGCACACCTCCATTGCAAGGAAGATGGAGCTATGGCAAAGAATAGTGGACAGGGTCAACGCAGTGGGACAGCACCCAAGAAATAGGGATGACATCAGGAAGAGGTGGAACGACCTACAGGGGAAGGTGCGTTCCGTGGTCTCAAGATACCACCTTGCGGTTCAGCGGACTGACGGCGGACCCCCACCTCCTCCCCCACAACTAACAACATGGGAGGAGCAGGTCTTGGCGATTCTGCATCCTGAGGGCCTCGCAGGAGTAGATGGAGGAATGGACTCTGGTAAGTCAAATCTTAACTATTACATCCCCCACCCTACCTGCATGCCATCACATACCCCCACCCTCACCCTCACCCCCATCACTCCAACTCCTCACAAATGTCCCAATATCACAAACCACACATGCCAACACCAAGCCCTGCATGCAACTACAAAGCATGGACAACCAACACCAAAGCATGCCCACTGCACAAACCCATACACCCCCCTAAACCATCATCACACAAGGTCCCACACAGGAATGCAAGCACTGGGGTACACGGTCACCCACCCATTGCACACCATGGCACACACAGATGCTTTTACACCCCTGCAGAACCCCTACCCAACGTCACCGCACAGGAGGGTCCAGACATGTCCACACCACCAACAGAAGAGGCCCACAGTGATGACCGCAGCTCTGTCCAACTGGATCTAGATGACCAGCCCGGCCCATCGGGGACCTCGGGACAGTCGGTTCCCATCACACAGTCACAGGCCACTACAGAGCTTCGCCCCTCTGGAAACACCAGCACAGCACCCACCCAGCGGTCCCATACCTCTGTCCCAAGGACACGTCAATCAGCAGTGTGTCCACCACTACAGGGAACCCAGGTTAACCCACCACCCCAACAACAACAGGGACCTAGGGGCAGTGGCAGTGGGCACATGGTCCAGGGGACGGAGGCCCAGGAACACAGGGGAACTGGGAGGGCTGCTGTGCGACAGGGGGAGGACAGGCCAAGGGAACCCACTCTCCACGAGGCCCTCTCCAATATCATGAGAGCCTGCCACCACTCCCAGGAGACGATGGCAACGGTACTGGCCAAGTTTCAGGAGACCCAGCGCCTGCAGGATGAACAGTATTTGGGCTTCAGGGTGGAACTCAGAGCCATCAATTCCACCCTGGGCACCATCGTAGAGGTGCTGAAGGAAGTACTCAACACCAGGAGGGACACTGTGGCACAACAAGGGGCCCCTGACACTAGCCTGGACGATGAACTGCCCACCACCTCCGCCGGCGCTAGTGGACAGTAGGCACCGCCACAGGACCACCACACCAGCAACCCACCCCCTTGAGAGGGAGAACCACCCTGCAAATGGTCCCTGAGATCCAGGACAAAGACAGAGAACGATGCCAAGACCCCCGTCAAGAAATTAGACCACCCTGAATGTCATCTTTCTGTCCCACTTTGTCACCCTGTCCATCCTTAAACTGCCGCAGCTCCACTTCCTATGCCCATTTGGGCAATGCACCTGTGAGACCAATAGACTGGACTCTGCCATGGACATACCTCCACCATCACCCCGCCCCATTTTGCAACCCCCTCCAATATTGAGCACTTAAATAAACACCCTTGAAGCACAAAACAATCTGGAGTCAGTCTGTGATTTTGAATTAGTGTATTATCAATTACTGTGGCAAAAAGCTCTTTCAATTGTAATGTCAACATACCTATGTCACACAGCTCTAGTCCATGAGGAATCAAAGCAGATGTCACACAGTGGGACCCACATATGTGAAATCGTAAAGGAAAGTGACAACTCAGTGACCATACACTGGGTGAAAACGACAGACAGTAGAGAGGTAGTAGTGTTAAAGTACATGTAGTAGGCAGGTCTGTATTCTTACCTGTGTCTCACTGGAAATATTCAGGATCACCGAGTCCCTGTTGTCGATGTCTTCTTCTTCTGCTTCCTCGTCTTCACTGTCCACAGGCTCCACAGCTGCAACAACACCGCCATCTGGACCATCGTCCTGCAGAAAAGGCACCTGTCGTCGCAAAGCTAAGTTGTGAAGCATACAGCAGGCCAGGATGATCTGGCACACCTTCTTTGGTGAGAAGAATAGGGATCCACCTGTCATATGGAGGCACCGGAACCTGGCCTTCAGGTGGCCGAAGGTCCACTCGATTATCCGTCGTGTTCGCCCATGGGCCTCATTGTAGCGTTCCTCTGCCTTTGTCCTGGGATTCCTCACTGGGGTCAGTAGCCATGGCAGGTTGGGGTAACCAGAGTCGCCTGCAAATGGCGAGAGACAACTGTTAGACACACACTAACCTGTAGGGATAACAACCATTCCCACTGACTTGCTTCCAGGTGCTCACCTAATAGCCACACACGGTGCCTCTGGAGCTGACCCATCACATAAGGGATGCTGCTATTCCGCAGGATGTAAGCATCATGCACTGAGCCAGGGAACTTGGCATTCACATGGGAGATGTACTGGTCTGCCAAACATACCATCTGCACATTCATAGAATGGTAACTCTTCCGGTTTCTGTACACCTGTTCACTCCTGCGGGGGGGGGCAAAGCAACATGTGTCCCATAAATGGCACCTATGATGTTGGGGATATGTCCCAGGACATAGAAATCACCTTTCACTGTAGTAAAATCCTCCACCTGAGGGAAAACTATGTAGCTCCGCATGGGTTTCAGCAGGGTAGACAACACTCTGGACAACACGTTGGAAAACATAGGCTGGGACATCCCTGATGCAATGGCCACTGTTGTTTGAAATGACCCACTTGCAAGGAAATGGAGCACTGACAGCACCTGCACTTGAGAGGGGATTACTGTGGGATGGCGGATAGCTGACATCAGGTCTGGCTCCAGCTGGGTACACAGTTCCTGGATTGTGGCACGGTCAAGCCTGTATGTGATGATCACATGTCTTTCCTCCATTGTCGATAGGTCCACCAGCGGTCTGTACACTGGAGAATGCTGCCATCTCCTCACATGTCCCAGAGGACGGTGCCTATGAAGGACAACAGCGAGAACAGAGTCAACCAACTCAGAGGTACGTACCCACAGCTTACACAGAACACGAATCATAATCCGAAAAGTGGACTGTATGTGTGTTGAGTCTAGGCCTAGGTATGTGTGACGCAGTTAAAAATGAAGCCATGTGGGACCCTGGAATGGCGGCTGCCTGACCTCTAAAGTTGGACAACGGGATGTGAGGTAACTGCGCTGGCGTTGTACACCGTTGCGGTAGGCGGACGAAGACCGCGGCGCAATGCTGCATTGGTTAACATTGGACCATGTGGGTCCCAGGAGCCAATGACGATGTACGCCGGCAGTGACGGTACGCACCGCCGCGGACGTGACCACCATTTTCTATCTGTTCAATCACTCGATACCTGATCTTCGACAGGAGAGGACCTACACTGCAAGTGCTGCTGTGACCTCGGTCTGGAAGAGACAATGGCTCGAGTGTCTGGGGAAAGGGCCCCTGCCTTCACATCGGAAGAGTTGGAGAAACTCGTGGACGGGGTCCTTCCCCAGTACACGCTACTCCACAGTCCTCCAGACAAACAGGTAAGTAGACTGGGAGCATGCTGTATGGGCTATGCCTGTGTGGAGAGGGGTGGATGTAAGAAGGGGGGGAGTGTGGCGTGTATGAAACGACGGTGAGTGCATGTGCCACATGGCAAGGGTAGGGATGGGGGCCAATGACTGTGACAGTGCAGTTGGTAATAAGTTTCTCTTCCCTCTGTACAAATCATGTAGGTCAGCGCCCACCAGAAAAAAGATATTTGGGGTGCCATCGCCAAGGACGTCCGGACCCTGGGGGTCTACCACAGACGGAGCACCCACTGCCAGAAAAGATGGGAGGACATTCGCCACTGGAGCAAGAAGACGGCAGAGGCTCAGCTGGGGATGGCCTCCCAACGTGGGAGGGGTTCCTGTCGCACCATGACCCCCCTGATGTTTAGGATCCTGGCAGTGGCGTACCCGGAGTTAGATGGGCGCTAGAGGGCATCACAGCAGCCACAATGGGGTGAGTACACTCTCATCCTGCTGATTTTGCGCACAGTGGAGGGGTCTGGGTGGGGGAGGTGGGCTGTGGGTTCCCCTAGGCCAGGGCAAGTTTAGTAGGCAAGGTCCCTCCGTAAGGCAGGCCATGTGCACCCCACCCCACCTCTGTAGAGTGCCAAGTACACCTAGTCATGCCCCTGTGTCATCCATGTGTGTAGATGTCGTCCATAGCCTAGTAGGCCATTTCCCAGGGAATGAACAGTGGCGCCCAAGAACACGGCGTAGTGCAGGGGGCTTTTGGGTCTGTCGTGTCTGCCAACGGTAGCGGTAATGCATGCACTCAACATGTCTTTCTTCTGTCATCCCCCCCCTTTTTGTGGTCTCCCTGTTCTTGTGTGCATTAGCATCATCAGGCGGAGGAGCAGTGGCACCGGAGCACGAGGGAGCTGCATCCCACATGTCCATGGAGGGCGAGACTACGGACTCAGACTTCACCAGTGGGACGGAGGGCGAGGGGAGCTCCACGGCGGGGACAGGAGCTGACACCAGCGACATGGACTTGTCCTCTGATGGGAGCTCCCTTGTGGTGGCGGCAACATCTGTGCCTCCCGCATCTACAGGTACAGCCGCCACCCCCCCTACCAGCACTGCCCTCCCAGCAGCCCCTCAGCCTTTGCCCCGTGCCCGCTCACCCAGGAGGGTGGGCATCACCTTCGCCCCAGGCACCTCAGCCCCTGCCCCAGTCACCCCTGCTGCCCTCAGTGAGGAGGCCATTGACCTCCTCAGGTCCCTTACTGTTGGGCAGTCTACCATTTTGAATGCCATCCAGGGTGTAGAGAGGCAGTTGCAACAAACCAATGCATTCCTGGAGGGCATTCATTCTGGTCAGGCGGCCCTTCAGCAAGCTTTTCAGACTCTGGCCTCAGCACTGATGGCAGCCATTGTCCCTGTCTCTAGCCTCCCCCTCCAACTTCCTCCACCCAGACCCAATCCCCTGTACCCCAGCCTATCCCAAGCACACCTTCAGACCAGCATGCACACACGTCGACACACAAGGGAAGCTCAGGCAAACATAAGCACCACACATCCCCCAGGCACTCACGCAAGCATCACACACGTGCAGACACACCAACATCCACTGCCTCCACTGTGACCCCCTCCTCCTCATCTCCTTCCTCCCTCCCAGTCTCGTCTACACTCACACCTGCATGCACTACATCTACAGCCACCTCTGCTATCACCAGCACACCCACCACCACACCCGCTCACTTGTAGTCACCACCCCTACTACCATTCACACATCCCCTGTGTCCTCTCCCAGTGTGTCTGTGACGCTACCTCCCAAGATACACAAACGCAGGCACACACCCACCCAACAGCCATCCACCTCACGACAGCCTCCAGCGCATGCACCTTCACCCAAAGTCACCAAACGAACACCTCCTACAACCACAACCTCTTCCTCCACTCCGAAACCCCCTCCAGCTACCCGTCCCAGTGTCTCCCAAAAACTTTTCCTGTCCAACCTTGACCTTTTTCCCACACCTCCCCCACCCCGTCCGTCTCCTAGGTCCTGACTCTCCAGGTCCTAACCTAGCACCTCAGCCACAACATCTCCGGGACCAGTGGTGCCTGTAGTCACCGGAATCTGGAGTGCACCGGCCACCAGGGCAGCCAGTGTGGCACGGAGCCACAGCACGGACAGTCCCACACCTGTCAAGCATCAGAAGTTGGCCAGTGCCCGGCGGGAGAGGGGGAAGACTCCAGCCACCAAAGCCACTCCCAGGGGTCCCGGTGGGAGTGTGAAGTCAGCTGCGACACCTTCCAAGGTGGGGAAGGGCCACAAGAAACCAGGAAAGTCGGGGAAGAGCAGCACGGCGGAGGAGACCGCCATCATCCCCGCTGCCAAAAAGGCCACCGCCATCATCATCCCCGCTGCCCAGGAGGCCACCGCCATCATCCCCGCTGCCCAGGAGGCCACCGCCATCATCATCCTTGCTGCCCAGGAGGCCACCGCCATCATCATCCCCGCTGCCCAGGAGGCCACCGCCAGCACAAGCCCCGCTGGGACAGAGAGGACCACCAGCACAAGCCCCGCTGGGACTGAGAGGACCGCCAGCACGAGCCCCACTGGGACAGAGAGGACCGCCAGCACAGGCCCTGCTGGGACAGAGAGGACCGCCAGCACATGCCCCGCTGGGACAGAGAGGACCGCCAGCAACTGAGTCACTGCAAAGGAGCCTGCCGCCTCAAGCACCGCTGAACAGGGCACCGCCACCTCAAGCACCGCTAAACAGGGCACCGCCGCCTCAAGCACCACTGAACAGGGCACCGCCGACTCAAGCACCGCTGAACAGGGCACCGCCGCCTCAAGCACCGCTGAATAGGGCACCGCCACCTCAAGCACCGCAGGCCCATGAGCGCCAAGGGCACTGACGCTACTGAGTCAGTCACGATCAGGATGTAGCACTCTGGGCACAAGGCCCCCTCCAGAACCAGTGGAGAGATACATCCACTACCTCTGTCCTTGGCAGGATGAAGCACTCTGGGCACCAGGCCCCCTCCAGAACCAGTGGAGACTGTTATCCACTTGAGAGACTGTGGCTTTGCCCTCCCCAGGATGCAGCAGTGGGCAACCCACCCACTATAGAGACTTGAGAGACTGTGGCTTTGCACTCCCCAGGATGCAGCAGTGGGCATCCCACCCACTGTACAGACTTGACAGACTGTGGCTTTGCACTCCCCAGGATGGAACAGTGGGCAACCCACCCACTGTAGAGACTTGAGAGACTGTGGCTTTGCACTCCCCAGGATGGAACAGTGGGCAACCCACCCATTGTAGAGACTTGAGAGACTGTTGCTTTGCACTCCCCAGGTTGGAACAGTGGGCAACCCACCCACTGTAGAGACTTGAGAGACTGTGGCTTTGCACTCCCCAGGATGGAACAGTGAGCATGTGGCCCCCTCGTGGACTTGGTGTCGTGCACTCAACCGGCTGAGGTGCCCCCCCCCTTTCCCTCCCCCTGAGGTGCCTGTTTTCTTGCTCTCTGATGCCCCTGCAGTGTTCTCTCTGTCATGGTCGGGGATCTTGTGTGGGCCTTGCCCATACCGTGTGGGCTCAGTGTTCCACGGACTTCATTGGAGCATTACCTGGACTACTAAGCTTGGTGTATATTTTGTTTATGGTGTATATATATATATTTTTGCGTACTTGATTTTAATATATTACAATGGTTACACTCATTTGCTTTTGTCTTTGCATTCTTCCGGGGGGTTTGGAAGGCGTAACTGTAATGTATCATGCTGTATTAGTGTGTGTGTTGTAATGGGTGAGGGTGGGGGTGTTGCGTGTGTGTGTCCCTGTTTTTTCCCTCCCCTGTGTCGTAGGTGCAGTACTCACTGTTGTCTTCGCCGCCGCCGTTCAAGCTCCTGGTAGAGGAGCAACAAGATTAGGGCTGGAAAAATGTGCAGCTCTGGTTCCATGGCGTCCGGATTCCTCGTGGGGTGTGTAGAGGTGAGCATTTTCCCTTCGAAGTCCTGTTTGCGCCATGTTTTTGTCTGCAGTGAATCCGCCCCGGAAAAGGTGGCGGATTGGTAGGTTCTGATACTGTGGGCGGTACTTTGACTTCCGCCTGTCTGTTTGTCTGTACCGCCGTGGCGGTCGGAGTGTTAAAGTGGCTGTCTTTGTTGGCGGTTTCCGCCACGGTCATAATTCCATTTTTTTTACCGCCGCCTGTTGGCTGTCTAACCGCCGCTTTAACACCGTCCGCCAGGGTTGTAATGACCACCAATATTCCTTCTGGAGGTAAGTATTATACACAATATATACACTAGACACCAAAATTAGACATGTAAATAGTCATAGAACAATGCAAACAATAGGAAATGCTATAGAATGCAATGGGAGAAAATATGTCTAGGGGGAACACAAACCATATACTAAGAAAGTGGAATGCGAATCACGAATTCCTCCCTAGACAAGTGTAGTGTGTGCAGAATCGCTGGGAGAGTAAGAATACAGTAAAGGTAAGTAAATTACCCCACGCCAGAGCCCAGAAAAGCAGGAGTAAGGTACTGCAAGTTTCCTTAGGACACACTACACCTCGTGATTGGGATTTTGCAGCAACCAACCAAGTCTGCAAAGAACAACTGCTGGATTCCTGGACCTGAAGACCTGCAAAAGAGAGGGACCAAGTCCAGAAGTCGAAAGAAGTTCCAGGAAGGACAGGAGCCCCTGCCAACCCAGAAGAGGGTGCAAAAGAAGAGTCCACGGTTAGTCGGAGACTGCAGAAATGCACCCTAGGAAGATGCCAGCGGGTTCCTGCATGATGGAAATGATGTCCCACGATGTGAAGATCGTTGTAGATGTGATTTCGTGTTGGAAGTCACTAACAAGCCTTGGCTATGGCAAAGGTGTATTTTGCGCAAAAATGGTGCTGGATGGACCCAGGAGGGACCTGGGGACCTCAACTCTACGTGAAGAGGAAGAGGGGGCTCTCAGCACTTTAGAGAGCCCTCAGGATGCCAGCCAGCACCCCAGGAGTCCCGGGACATGGGGACAAAGGAGGTGCAAAACACGGTTGATGCAGCACAACAAAGGAAGTTCCCACGGCGCCGCAGAACTCAGTGAGTTGTGCATTTCGCAGGATAGAGTGCTTGGGACCTGGACCAGGCTGTGCATGAACGAATTTTGCAAATAGTGCACAGAGGCCTCAGGAGGTGAAGAAGACGCAGTACACAGGGGTACCGTCGCTCTCTGGGAAAGCAAGGTCTTACCTCCTCCAAATTGCATCAGCAAGACCTCAGGACATCTATGTCGATGATGTCCACCCTCTGTGTCCATAGGAGCATGCTCGTCGCTGTGAGAGGAGTCCAAGGGTACCGGTCGTCGTCTTGGAAGGTTCCTGTTGAAGCAGGGGAGTGACTCTGTCACCCCACGGGAGATTTCTTTGGTCCTTCTGGTGCAGGATGAAGACAGGGATTCCTCAGAGCGTGCACACCGTGGAAATTGTTGCAGTTGCTGACTTGGAGCTGAGGTTGCTGAAAAGAAGTATCTCTTGTGGATACTTTGTTGCAGTTACAGTGGTTCTTGGAGTAGGCTGCAGTTGATCCAAGGTCAGAGGATGATGAAGTTGTTGCAGAGGATTCCTGAAGGAAACTTGCAAGCAGAATCTGAAGAGAACCCACAGGAGAGACCCTAAATAGCCCTAAGAGGTTGGCTGGCTACCTTATCAGGTATGGACCTATCAGGAGGGGTCTCTGACATCATCTGCTGGCACTGGCCACTCAGAGGCCTCCAGAGTGCCCCACACCTTGCAAAGCAAGATGGCTGAAGTTTGGGACACACTGGTGGAAGTCTGGGCACCACCCTTAGTGGTCACTCCCATTTCCTTTGTCCAGTTTCGTTCCAGAGCAGGGGACAAGGGGTCCCTGAACTGGTGTAGACTGGCTTATGCAAGGAGGGCACCATCTGTGCCCTTCAAAGCATTTCCACAGGATGGGGTAGGCGACCCCTCCCCAGCCTGTAACACCTAATTCCAGAGGGAGAGGATGTAACACCCTGCTCTCAGAGGAAATGCTTTGTTCTGCCTTCCTGGGACCAGGCTGTCCAGACCCCAGGAGGGCAGAACCCTTTCTATGAGGTGGCAGCAGCTGTAGCTGCAGTGCAAACCTCAGAGAGCTGGTTTGGCAGTACTGGGGGTCCATGGTGGAGCCCCCAGGAAGCATGGAATTGGCTCCCCAAAACCAGATTAGGAATGGGGGTACATTTCCATGATCTTAGACATGTTACATGGCCATTTTCGGAGTTACCATTGTGAAGCTACATATAGGTATTGACCTATATGTAGTGCACGCATGTAATGGCGTCCCCGCACTTCCAAAGTCCCGGAAAATGGCCCTGAACTACGTGGGGGCAACTTTGCTAATTCAAGAATGCCCTCACACTTAGTAACTTTGCACCTAACCTTCAGCAAGTGAAGGTTAGACATATAGGTGACTTATAAGTTACTTAAGCACAGTGAAAATGGCTGTGAAATAACGTGTGCGTTATTTCACACAGGCTGCAATGGCAGGCCTGTGCAAGGGTTTGTCTGAGCTCCCTATGGGTGGCAAAAGAAATGCTGCAGCCCATATGTATCTCCTGTAACCCTAATGCCCTGTGTACCTAGGTACCATATACTAGGGACTTATAAGGGGGGTCCAGTCTGCCAATTGAAATTGGTAAATGAAGTCACTAACCTACAGTGAGAAATGTAAAAGCAGAGAGAGCATAAGCACTGAGGTTCTGATTAGCAGATCTTCAGTGACACAGTTAAGCACTACACAGACACACACATTAGGCCATAAACTGTGAGCACTGGGGTCCTGACCAGCAGGACCCCAGTGAGACAGGCAAAAACATAATGACATACAGGTAAAAATGGGGGTAACATGCCAAGAAAGATGGTACTTTCTTACACCCAGCAGCAGACATCTTGATTAAATCAGCACAAAGGAAAGTGGCACAAAAGAAGGCTGCAGCTATCTTATGGTCATCACCTATTTATCAGCACACAAATAAAAAGATTGATCAAGCTCAAACAAGTGTAACTAAACGCAGCCAGTGCAAGTTCAAGTGCATGATTAAACTAGCAATGTATGCAATGAGGGACACTCAACCAGTTAAGCTAAGCCTTCCACAGCCAGAAAACTCTAAATAGCAAGGTGACAGCAAGAAACAGAAGACTACTCAATCAAACAAGTTAGTTCAAGCTTCAAGCAAGATCAAAGCAAGCTAAGTAAGATCAACATATGCAACAAACAAGTAAGTAGTGCTAGGGTCTATAGTGCAGCTTCAATTTAGAGAAAGACAAAATAAATGCAAAACAAAGCAAGAATAGACAAACACAGACAAGAAGAGGCATAACAATACAAGTCAAAAAAGCAGATCAGTCCACACTTTCTATACCCAGCAAATAATATAGTATTATCTATCACTAAACCACGCAGCAAATGTTCAGCAATCAGCCAACAAGCAATGAGCAAAATTCCAACAAACTGTCTAGCATAAGATCAACAGCCATGCAACAAATATCAAGTAAAGTCACAGGCACATTCACAATTACCAACACAATTGGCAAATATTAGCCCTCGAGAGGTGATTAAAACTGAAGACTGGGACTGGTCATGCACCACTCCACTCACAAAGTTGGGACTTCACAGCCAAAAAAGACACAAATAATCCATTCACATTCAGCAATATGAAAGCCAAAAGTGACCCTCTTTCACTTATGAAACAAAATTGAGAACCAACACTCACAGAAATAATGAACAAAGATACATCACTTAGACCTCAGACAAACAACACAATATAGAAGAAAACCTTGACAACATACAAAAGAAAAATCAATGAAAACATTAGCAGCATTGAATGCCTAGAATACTTCCCAACCAATAACTAAAATTTGAAGTCCACAAGCTCCCCAAAGCCCATGAAGATATGGAAAATAGGTGCAGGAGAAAGAATACCAGACTCTGTGGCAATCAAGAAAGTAAAGAGAAAGGCAATGTGATCTCCTTCATAACAAGCCTATTGCCTTAACTGTTCAGCATACCATTTTGAGACCCTCTCAATATTCAGCGCATTCACTGACTAGGGCAGTCTGTTCCCAACTTTCAACAAGTCTAAACCTAGTGGCATAATTATGTCTTTTCTAGAATTCACTAAAACCTCCACTGTACTAAAAGCCACTAAGAAACAAAAAACATATAAGGTGTGGCCAACGTGTTAACATCTCACAACACCTAGTCAAAGCAACAGACACACAGAAAAAGTTCCACAATAGGAGACCAACAACGAAAAAAAAATATCAGGTATGCCATCTATCCTGGAAGATGCAAAATCATATATCATGACAGAACAAAAACTTTGATGAGCTTCAAGAACTGTCAATCTTCCTGGATTTCTAAACATTAAAAATACATAGAAAAGGAGACTAATCCGCCTCCCAGCCTATTGACAAAACATGTTACACCAACAGCTCCAATAAATGCATAGCTACAAGACAGGAACATCCTCCTACTCATAAACTAGAGCCTCAGCAAAATCTGAGCCTAACTGCAATTGTAACACAAAAACACCCACCCCATTGTCTGTCACTTGCTGGGTAACGTTCCTCTCCTCGCCATTTATACTGCTTCACCTGTTTCAACAGAGAGCCTGTTGGCTACATTTGGTACTTATCAGCAAATCTTCTTGTAAAAACATTTCATTAAAAAGTATCTCATGGAATGTTAATGTTAGGAACATGTTTATAAGATCACAGCAAACATCAGGAATATGTCCCCATCTCGCAGTTGTAGTGTCAGGTTATGGGCTGAAGGCAAGAGGAGCACTTTTGTTTCACCAAAGTCACTGGGTGGGATGCAAACGGTGGGAGAATAATAGGACTCGAACGACACAAACATGTGGCCTAGGAGAAAACCACGGCCTTTGTAAGTTTGACAACGTTTGCGAGATCACAGCCAGTCTTGGTGGCCATTTTGAGCCCTAATACTATAAAAAGACACTGCACTCATACGACATTGCAGGTACTTTGAGATTCAGCTGAAGATCAGTTTGGATGGGGTTCTTGAAAGTGGCAAGAAAACTAAGCTGTTCTTGTAAAGTGGTAGTGAACCGTGAAAGAGTCTTGGAAAGGAGACAGCATTTAAACATGTGGCTGTGAGTAACCAATATTTGGCAACTTTTTACATATCACTCTCACCGTCCCTTGTTCATAAGGGTGGAAACTGAGTGCGTCCCTAAAAAACTTTTATGGAGAGATGAAATACTTTTATCCACAATTACAATAGTACTGGACATTGATCTTAAGCCAATTTGAGAGATAATATTGCTGCACAAACTAATAGTCAAGACTGAAGCTTTTCAAATGACATGAAACTTGCTAAACTTTTCTGATTGGTTGTGTGATAGAAAACATTCAATTTGCACAGATTCTGCACTGAATACACCAGCATTCCACAGTAGATGGATGAATGTTAACGGGCAATGTCATTGGTAAGTCTTCTTACAGATATTTGTGAAACTTATAGGATTGAATACTAGCAGAAATTGCAAGGGTCAACACTGCTTTTATTTAATTGTTTCATTCCCCCCTGCACGGTGCTCAAACAGTGAAAGAGTTGGAAATATCAAGGAGCTGTTAGGAATTCTTCCTCATCTTTGTACCACCGTGGGTCCAAATGGCCTCTGCAGCCATGTTGGCTCCAGGGGTAGCCCCACTCGCGCTTCTTCTGATCTTCTATCTGGATAGCGCTACATTGTCTTCTTTCTCCACCATGTCTTTCCCCTCTGTGTCTGGGACGAACCTGCTCTGGTTGCACGTGTACCAGAAGATCTATACACAGAAGAATTCCCTTCTGCGCCCCTAACTAGATGTCTTGTGGTTCTGGACTACAATTATATTATTTTGTGAGTGAAAATATGTATACCCTTATATCACTGAACTACTGATGGTAATTGTATTCAACTTTATATATATATGTTTGTTCCCAATCCATGATGGCCAACACTATTATGAGTTTCATCACTTCCTATTTAGGACTATATAAACAGATTCTATTGTGTGTCTAGATGCACTGCAATTGTTTCTGTATCTTTGCTCATGCGCTTGACTCCGTGGACACTCCACCTTTTAAAATTCCTAATGTTTTCGCTGGCTGTTCGCCTTTGTTTCTTCACCTGGTCAGCTCCACTGGAAGGTTTTTTTCTTGTACTGCCAATGGAGATAAAAGGCGGTTTCTATGATCTAAGAAGGCACTCCTAGTGTTGCCCATAAGACCAGCTATTGACAGGTTGTAATGCCAAAGCAGTCAAGGAATGTATTAGGTCCGAGATCGATTGACAGCAGTAAACAACTTAACACTACAGGTCCAAAATCTTCATATAAAAAATGCCTTGCTAGATCAGTCTCTTCCTGTTCTGCAACAAGGCACGCTCAGCTGAGTTGAAGTTTCACAGCAGCTCAGAGAACCTAAAAAAATATTGGATACCTGCCAGGTTAATGTCACCTTTAAGCCCCACATTTATGCCTCTGATAGATCCAAGGTGGGCTCTGTTGTCAGCAGTACCACTGGAGATGCCTTAGCTGTGGCAATACCTTTAGCTTCAGATGAAAGTCCACATTTGGATAATTTTCTAACCTTACTTGCAGAATTAAAAAAAATGTTTGACCAACATGACCTTAAGTTCTCTTCTCAAGAGGGAATTCTGGAGCTCAGCCAAGGTTCCATGGATCTTCACACCTATGTAAATCCTTAGCTAGGGAAAGTGACTGAACTAACTATGCCTTCTCCACCCTTTTTTTAAAAGAGTTAAAAAGAAAACTAAAAGACTAACTCTCAAGATAAACAAGACCAACTTCTTTACAAGATCTTATTCAAGTTGCCCTTCACATAGACAGTCGATCTGAGGAAGAACGGACGAAATAGCAGTAAACCAGGGTTATGCCTTCATTGTGGTCAGAAATACTACCTTCTGAGATCTTGCCCAGTATGCCCTGTTTGCCTTCCTGGCAAATCAGAAAACTAGGAAGCTCGCCCCTTAGTGCAGGGAAGAGGCAAGTAATAACCAGTTACCCCTGTTACTACCTCTGAAATCTTCCAGCTCCGTCCTTCTGCAAGGGGAATTGTTTATTCATCTTAAAAATCTCTTTGTGCCCGAAAGACGTTCCAGTGGTTGTGGAAGCTATGGATAAAACCCTAATAGCCTCTGGTTTAGTAGTATCTCTTAGGATAGCTGCCATTTTGAAAACTCACATTTAATTTAATTTCCTATTCTCGTTATCCTATAGTTTTAGGAATCAATTGCTTAGCCAGACACAATCCTTATATCAACTGGTCAGCAAAAACCTTGTTCCTGGGTTCAGAGTTTTGTCTCTCTCACAGAACCGCTGGCCAGTATTTCATGGAAAGCTCCTCTTAGTCAGTGGCACAACCCTCTGAGATCCCAGACAACTATTGTGAACACCATGATGTGTTTCAAGAGTCAACAACTAAGGAGTTACCTCCTCATCGCACTTTAGATTTTGACATTGACATTCTTATGGAGGTGATATTTCCTTATGGGCACATCTCTCTGTGTCCCCAGGAGTGACAAGATATAAGGGAGTGCGTTGATGCTAAATGAATTACTTGTCTGATAACTCCGGAAAATCCCCGGCTGAACTTCTGAACTCAGGGCTTGCATAGACCTCAGATTTTTAAACCTAGTGACTGTCGAGGCCAGTTATCCTTTGTCTCTTATATAACACATCCTGGAAGCCGATGAAGGGGCGAAGATCTTCACCAAAGTGGATCTAAGAGGAGCCTATCACCGCATATAGATCCAAATGGAAAACAGCAATCAGAACACATTTCGGTCACTTTGAGTATTGAATGCCATTCCGCCTCTGCAATGCTCCTGCTGTTTTTCAGCGTTTTATTAAAAAAATGTGCTCTTGCCTGATTCTCCAGATGAAGATACTTGGATAACATCCTGTTTTTTTCCTAAGGATCCTCCAGATCATCTTTTCCATGTCTTGCCAGTCTTGTAAAGTTTAAGAGAAAACAAACTGGTGGCTAAGCCTGAAAAGTGTATGTGACAGATTCAGTAAATTATTTGGGCTGTGTTCTTTCCTCAAAAGGAATAAGCGTGGAGACTTGAAAGTTTCCAGTTATTCTTGATTGTCCCATTTCTACTTCTGTGAATCAGACACAAAGCTGATTTAGGTGTAGCAAATTACTACTTTAAATTCATAAAAAAATCTAATTTCTGATCTTGGCCCTCGATATACCTTAGGATTCTAGAAATCCCTGTGTCAAACATTTTGCATTCAAGGATTGTTAACCTCTGGCTTCAACTCTCAAGCTGTTGGGCAAACAGAGGTTAAATTGAACTCTTGAAGAATTTCTAAGATGCTACATTTCCGTTATTCAAGATAACTAGAAATCTCTATTACCTGCAGCTGACTTTGTCTACAATAACCCCAGCCATACCTCAAATGGATGTTCTCTCTTCTTTGCATCAACAGGATTCTATCTCTGAACCTTTCCAGATTCCTTGGAAAGAAATTACCTAGTACCTGCAGTACAAAATGTATTGGAAAGAGTAAACAAAGTCTGAGACAAATTAGTTGTCAGAGTCACCAGATCCTCGGGGTCTGTGCACGTTCCCAACACGTCCACCACAAGACAGCTCCAATACTCTGATTAGAATGTCACAGAGTCTAAGAGAGTCCAAGTGGGGAAAGGGGGATTAGGTAGGGAACAGCTGGGAAGGAGACCTGTAGGAAGCAAAAAGGTAAAAACACACAATATCAAGATTATATCATACTAATCATTACAAGGCTATGACTCTAAGCATTGTCATACTGGAAACATGGATAACTTAAGCATGGAGTTAAATAAACTAGGCCTCAAGATGTCTAGATACCTGTGAGGGAATCAAGAAAGATTAATACAACTTTCCAATGAACCACTCAATGAAATGTTACACATGGATTAGAAACATCAGAACCTTCTAGAATTATGCTTTCAAATCCAAGCATAGTCTTTTGCATGAGGACCAGGAAATAATCTGAATGATTTATATAACACCATATGAACTGTACTTGAGGGACTTATTATGCACATACAATATAACATATAGAATTCTAACACTTTAGTTTTCTTAAAATGCCGGAACATGAATTGCGCACATTGCAGATTTCCACAAAACATTGTAAATGCCATGAAATGATTGTACACAAGGAATAACATGAGTTAGACTCGAGAAATGAATTGCGCGTCTTGCCGATTCGAAGGCCACCAAGTAAATGCCATGAAGTGGTAGCGCACAATGAACATCATGATTTAAGCCCAAGAAATGAATCGCGCGTCTTGCTGATTCGAATACCATCAAGTGAATGCCATGAAATGATAGCGCACGATGAGTAACATGAGTTTAGCACAAGAAATGAATCGCCCGTTCTGCCGATTCGAATGTCACCACGTAAATGCCATGAAATGGTAACACACAATGAATATCATGAATTAAACACAAGAAATTAATTGCGCGTCTTGCCGATTCAAAGGCCACCATGTGAATGTCAAGAAATGGTAGCGCACACTGAATATCATGAATTACGCACAAGAAATGAATTGCGCGTCTTGCCAATTCGAAGGCCACCATGTGAATGCCAAGAAATGGTAGAGCACACTGAATATCATGAATTTAGCACAAGAAATGAATTGCGCATCTTGCCGATTCGAAGGCCACCATGTGAATGTCAAGAAATGGTAGAGCACACTGAATATCATGAATTAAGCACAAGAAATGAATCGTGCTTCTTGCCGATTCGAATACCACCATATGAATGCCAAGAAATGGTAGCATACAATGAATAACATGAATTTAGCACAATAAATGAATTGCACATCTTGCCGATTCGAAGGCCACCATGTGAATGTCAAGAAATGGTAGTGCACACTGAATATCATGAATTAAGCACAAGAAATGAATTGCGCGTCTTGCCTATTCGAATACAACCATATGAATGCCAAGAAATGGTAGCGTTCAATGAATAACATGAATTAAGCACAGGAAATGAATTGCGCGTCTTGCCGATCGAATGGTACCTTGTAAATGCCATAAAATGGTAGCACACAATGAATATCAAGATTTGTACACAAGTAAATAATTGCGCGTCTTGCCGATTCGAGTGTCAGCATGTAAATGCCATAAAACATCAAGCGCACATTCACACGCACAAGAGCAAAATTGTTTTATCATGCTAATTAGGCCCAAGAACTTGAAAACCTTCGAGAACGGGATCGGGAGCCCAGCCCGACCTCCATCTTACCGCCCTGATCAAGAATCACCGACAAAGTGAAAGGGCAAGGCCTGGAAGATCAAAGTAGGCCTCCGGGAGCTCAGAAAGTTACTGCTGCTCTGCACAGGGACCTCTAAATAGTGAGCCCGTGGAGCTGGGCTGGCTCCCCCATATAGAGTCTTGGCCCAGCCCACAAACCACACCCAGGCATGATGCAGGGAAAGCTTCTAGAAGGCCCTGGAAAGGGACCACACCCTGACACACTCTGAAAGTCTGCAGCAGTACAATGGCAAATGAACGGTATTTATAAGCACCTTGAACATAAGTCTTCAGGATTCAATTCTGCAATGCAAAAGGTTAAACAACAGCATATCAGCACAATGCATAAATTACGTTATCTTGAAAGTGCTGGGTTTTTGCATTATAGTCGCCTGTAGCGCGCACTGCCCTGATGTTGACATTAGTGCAGAACTTACAGCTTTCTAAGTTCTGACAAAATGTACAGGCCAATCAGCATAGGCAACAAGCTTCTATTTTATGGTGCGAGATAGGGTATGGGTATCCTCAATAAATGTACCGCTCTTTATCTGTAAACCTAAGTTTTCTCTGTGGTATAATGGTCCTTTTGAAATTTCTAGGTTCATTAATCTTGTCATGGTAAAACTCAAACTATCCCTATTCTGGAAGGTCCCCCCTTCCGTTCATGTATCACATTCAAAACTTGGTCCCGATGTAAAGTCCCTCAAGTTAGAAGTAGACCAGCTCCTGTATTTATTAATGGACAACCTGAGTATGAGGTCCAGGAGATATGCGAGTCCTGGTATTTTAAGGGAACACTCCAATATTTTATTGACTGGAAGGGTTATAACCCTTGCGATCGATCATGGGAACCAGTAGATTAGGGCCATGCTTCCCTATTGGTCAAAATATTTTATGCAAAATTCCCTTCTGGACCCCTAACAAGTTATCTGTGTTTCTGAAGTGTTGCAAATAATCTGTAGTATTCATGGTTCATTAAAACTATCACTTTATTATGAATTCTTTTTTAGATTGTAGACTTGTGTATAGCCTTATATGACACGACTGTACTGCCAGGTTTCAGAATCATAATGTAATTCATCAATCATCATTGATGAAAGCTGAGCTCAGCCGGAGAGCTGGCTGAATATGATCAAAAAGCTCCCTAAATGCACTGAAAAAAAATCAAAGGTTAAAGTGACATTTTGGCTAGGTGTGGTAACAAGATCTTAAGTGATGTTAAAAAAAAAAAAACTCTAGACATTCACTGCAAATTCAAAAGATTGAAGTTGCACACGGCTTAACGGATATAGGTATAAATGTGTATGGACAGAAATACATATGTAAATAGAAACAAATACAAATACATACTAAATTAAATAAGGATATTATGAGAAAGTCAACAAAATAATACAATACATGGAAAACAATGTTATATAAAAAGTGACATTTGAATATGTTCTAGAATTAATCCATAATGTACACCCACTAGTTTGTAGAGAACAGGGTCCCTCTTTTCCATTGAGACCCTCCCAAAAGTTGAAAAGTCATGTACAAGTCAGATCTCAAAAGACACTTGTGTCCCCATGGTCTCCGGCCTATCAGCAATACACCTGGGTGAAACGGCATGTGATAACTTAATAATTTCTGCAATGCCCTGGGCCCCTCTTTCCAAAAAAGGGGTCAGCTTAGACTAACCCCACCAAACATGAAATTAAATATACCTTTATTGCTTAATTAATAAAAATCATTGCAGTCAGCAACGTACATAAAATAGAAAAGCCAAAAAAGACCTACTGGGGTTTATAATTCACATAGAGTTAAAACACTGATACCAAGATAAGTTATTGGAAACCCTCTTGAATAAGGTTGTGTGTTTCATCACGGGGTAGTAACATGAACTGTCCCCTCCAACTCCATGCTGTCCTTAAAGTTCTTCATCTCGGCTGAATGTGAAATTAGCACTAACAAAGTTGCTTAGTCATGAGCTGATTAGCTCCATCAACTTTCACAGTTAATCGTGCATGCTTTAAAAGGTGTTCCGCTTTTAATATGAATTTTGCCACACATGCCATGTGCTGTGGTGTCAGCCCTTTGAGACAAAATAGGATAGCTTGTCGGCATGATCTAATGCCATTGGAGATAAACATGCTTTTGAGACACAGTTTCCGCCAGGGTAACAGCGCAGGGCATTTGCGTACAAGGAGTAAGAAGTCTTCCTGATGGTACGCACATAGCCTGCATTTCCCGTTGTGTGAGGGTTTTAGCCATTTTGGAACTGTGTCCAGTGTGGGGAGTTAACCAAACCTGACGTGCAGCACATTTGTTTTTAGAGATTTATTTAGTATTTCTCCATGGTATAGCTGTGCTGTTGATGCCTTGTACGTTATTAGTCATCCATGAATGGGATCATAGCCTGAACTTGTTTTTGTCCTTTCTCCACGATAGTTGCTTTATTTGCTTGTTTATTAGTTGCTTACGTGAATTATGAGGTAAGGTCTTTTGCCACAGCTCTTCTGCTTGTAGTTGCTTGATTGCCAAGACAATTTTGTCAGACCATGAATTTGAGTCATCCAGTGTGTTCAGGCCTGTTTCCTCCCAGATAAGTGCTTTTAGTATGTTTGGGGATGCCTGTTTTAGTAGAGAGGTATATTTGAGGATTGCTCCATTCTGTACCAAGGCTTGGTCTTGTAGCCCGAATTCCAGTCTGACTTGTGCCAGTGAAGAACTGTACGGCAGACGGAAAAGAAAGCAGAAAACGTTACTCTGGGCAATATTCAAGAAATCATTAAACTTGCCAGGATAACTTTCCAGACCATATACCAGGGAGGGTAGGAACTTTGCCTTGATCACCATGAGGAGCGGGCTCCAGGTTGGACTTTACAGATTTGTAGACAGATTTTGAAGAGCTGCGAGTTGCGATGCCACTCTGGCTTTCAAGGTGTTTAGCTGCAAGAGGTGAGACCACCGTTCCTGCAACCAGACCCCCACATATTTGTAGCTACTACTTCTGCCCTCTAGCTGGTTTCCACAGTGCCACTGCATTTTCTTAATTACACGCTTGCTGAAGATGACTTCCTTGGTTTTCTCCAGGTTTAACAGCAACATGTTGGTCTTGCAATACTGATCTAGGTTATTTAGCAATTTTTGGAGCCCTGTGCCTGAAAGATTCAACAGGACGATGTTGTCTGTGCATAGTAATGCTGTTAGGAGTTGGTGGCCCAATTTGGGGAGATGGGAACTGGAAAAGTTCGCACAGATCTGACAGATATAACTTGAATATCATTGGGGCTAGTACGCAGCCTTGCTTAACAACACTTTCTATCGGGATTTTAGCAGACACTCTTCCATTGCTGCCAACCTTTACCCTAGCCGAGTTGTTAGAATATAAAAGCTGTATTCCTCTTAGAAGGTTTGGTGGAATATTGAGATCTACTAACTTCTTCCACAGTCTATGCCATTCCACAGAGTAGGAAGCTTTAGATAGATAGGTCTACAAAGCAAGTGTACAAGGCTGTTTTCTTTTTTTGTATATTTTTCCGCCAACATTGCTAGTGCTAGCAGGTTGTCAGAGGGGCTCGATGAGGGATGGAAGCCTGTTTGGTTCAGAAGAATTAGATTCAGTTTGGTCGCCCAATCTTTCAATATGCTAACGGGCTGTCTGCAAATATTTTTGCATCAGTGTCGAGCAGAGCGATCAAACAATAGCTGTCTGGGTTCCCACAGGGGCCTTTCTTGTAGATTGGATGGAGAATTCCCCCTATCTGGGAATCAGGGATTTTGTTTTCTGTGACGCAGGCAGTGAACATATTGCTAAGTTGGTTAGACCAAAATTCAGATTGTGTTTTAAGACCCCCGCAGGGAGGCCTTTGGACTGGAGGCCCTGTTAGTTCTGCAGTGTCTAAGGTGTCCTTTGATCTTTTGTACTTTAAAAGATAGGGGGTTCGGCCTGTGGTTTGAGCTACAATTGCATTCAGCCGCTTCCTGACAGTCGTATGGTTTGGAGATATACTCGATCCACTTCACCTCTGGCACGGTGTTGCTTAGGGTTCCTGCAGCCCCACGCACCAGTTGATTTACAATGGACCACAAGGGGCGGCTGTTCTTTTGTTTGCACTCCTCAATGAATTTGATCCATTCCTGGTCTCAGTGTGCCTGCTTTGCTTTCCAGACTGCCTTCTTGTATACCTTTCTTAGTTCATGGAAGGCACCAAGTTGGCTGGTGTTAATGTGTTGTTTCTTTAGGGCTCTTGCTGCTTTGTTGAGCTGGTGCCTTTGTTGCTTTAGGTATTGTGTGAACCATTGGTTTTTGTTCCATGGAGGACCAACCCTGTGCCATGGGAGCTAGCTGGTTCCTTAGTGATGTTAACCCTGCTTCCCATTTGATGACTGTGTCCACCTGGGCCCCTAAATTGGGTAATAAGCTCATTTTCCATGCCTCATATTTCCCCAAACAAAAGTATGTCCATTTCATATGGTATAGATGGCTTCCTAGATCCTGTGACCCTATATCATGTACCTGTGTCATATAATGGTTGTTGTTCATGATTTCCATAACTTGCGGATGAAGGTCACTTTCACATCTACCTTCTATGCTAAAGACATGAATGAGCTTGAAGAATGCCATAGACGCAAATGTGTAATTTAAGGTGCTTGCCGATTTTTTTTATTTGTGCGTTGGTTTCATTGGGCAGTCTGTGGGGAATCAATCGTACAGGGTCGTAAGTCCGAATGCCTCTAAGGCTCTCACCAGAGGATGATCACATTTATCCATGTCCCTGAAGAGTGATACTTGCTGCGGAATGCCCAGGCACTGATCCAAGGCTCCTTCTCTGGTGCTTCTTTTCCCATGGTTGCCCATGTTTAGGTTGAAGTTGCCTGTGATGAGCCAGGAGGCATTCCCGTATGAAGCTTTTAGAGATAACAATTCATTTTCCTTGTTGTCTAATAGGTGCTGTTTGTGAGTCGCATTGGGGTTGATATAAATGTTTAATATTATGACCGATGTTGATCACTGTTCCAATAGCAGTTTTCAATAATGACAGCTAACATGTGGGCTGGTAGCTGATCAATGCTCCTTGCCTTTAAAGATTTACTTTTGGTTATGTAGGTGGATAGACTTTCTTAGAGGTGTCCTTTGGACTTTGGTTTTGCAGCTGGGCTAAAGAATTCTTGGAACCCTGCTAACGGATTTTCAGCCACTCGCCAAGTCTCTTGTAGAGAGATGATATCAAAATCTCTCAAAAAGGATTCCATGTTTGAGTCATGAGCGATTTTGGTAGCCCCTGCTATGTTCCAAGATATTACTTTTGTTTTTTCATTGCTGGAATCCAGCTCCAACCTTGGGGTAAAGAGGTTCGTGAGGATCGAGGGGAGAATTTGTTCCTACTGGTTTCCTCTTTTTGTAGGTCCACTTCCTGGCAAGCTCTTGTCACTGGTTGTTCCTGTGCGATGGAGATTATGAATTCTCTTGGCCTAGTGTTGAAAGTAGAGATGCACCCTTGGCGTGCTGTAGGATTGATCTCTGATTGACATCCCAGGGGTTTGCTGTCTGTGTTCTGTCACATTTTCGCATGGCTCTTTGAGAAGTAAGGAATGTCGGATACTTTGCTTTGGTCACTTCTTTAAGCTCTATACCCCAGAGTTCAAATACATCTGACTTTGACAATAGCAGCTGCAATTTTTCCACGCTGCTAAAACAGACTTCCATGCACTCGTTTTTGATTGTCCTTACTTGGTGCTAGAAAGGCTACGCACTCAAGATCTTTACTGTTTAATTGTTCCAGCCATGGGATAGCATTGCAGATTCTCAGAAGGTTGCCTCTGTTTAGGATGTCCCAGGGACCCTGAGATTTATATGTTGGATGAAGAATTAGGGTATGAGTGCCTCTATCGTTTGCATGCATCGGAGGATAGGGTAATGTTGTGTGGCCCTTTGTGAAGAGCAGAGCTGATGGTATTTTGGCATCTGTACTTATCTTTTGCTCTACCACAGTGGGTGCTTGATATGTGGGATTTGCACTGATCGGGAGGGCCGCAGTTTTTGTGATGGACCCCAGTGGTCTTGGAACCCAGGATGAGAATCCCATGTTGAAGTGATCATTCGATTGTTCCCTTGTTTCCTCAAGGATGACCCCAAGACTGGTGGCCTGGGTGGAGGTGGCGTAACTATTGAGTTGGACACAGTTCTCATGGGTCTCCATCACACTAGTTAATATGGGGTGTTCCCTAATGAGAGGTAGTAGATCCTGGTTCCCCCCTGGATTGTCCCAGGACCGTAAGTTGAGATCTGTATGATCGTTCCAGGAGGTGCCAACTGCGGGTGGGCGTTTGACCTCGGCAGTTTGGTTGTTGTTCTTTGCGCCTGCCAGTTGCCGCTATATTACCAAGGACCCCCTGGTTAATACTTCCTGCTGAGACAGTTCCTGCCTCTTTCTGCTGCCCTTGAGGATTGTTACCACTCAGTGATTTCAGTGGTTGAAATTGGTGTCTGTCAATTGAGCGGGTGGTGTGCATTTTATCAATTCCACTTTGCTACATGACTCTTTTTCCGAATTCCCTCTCAATGGGTTATCGCTCCAATTTCTGCATAAATTATAGGCTTTGGTTTCCTGACCGCAAATGATTTGTTGTGCATTTTCCTTAGACGTTTTTTGTTTTTCCTTGACAGAATGGGACAAAAAGGCCCTTCTTCTAGATTGTGCAATTTTGGGGGCTTTCCGCTATTACTCCTAACATCTGTTCTAGGCTTACTTCTGCCTGTGTTGCAACGTTTAGCACTCTCTTTTGTGGACTGTTTGTTGTTGCAGGGGTCTGTTGTCCCTGTGGCTGTAGCCTGCCATTTCTCAACTGTTCTGCTTCCTGTTTTAAGTTTACTACTACTGTTGACATGATTGATGGCAATTCCTGTTGTTTATCCAAGATTAGGCTGTAGTGGCAATGATGGGTCTGGGTAGTTGGCTCCTTGTTGGCCTCCACATGTGCTTGGGCTTTTTTGATTAGCAAATTTAATCTGTCCAACTTATTGTCAATAGCCATGGTAGTGGTTACCAAGCTTTGCCAGATTTGAATTTGAATGTTCAGTTTATCTGTATTGAAAATAGTGGCGTTTGTTATGGCTGTGAGATTTTTGTTTAAACCGTCCCACGCTCGCAGGAGAAGGGCGTCCAAGTCTATATGCCCATGATTTTGCATCGTTTCAGGTGCATACAACATGTTTGTGGTGGGCTGTTTAGTGCTCCTTTATATGGTCGTGTGTTGATCAAACCCTTCCCCTGAGTACAGCTCTTCGTCTTTTGAAGACCTCCTCTAAATCCTCCTGTGTAAGACAGGCCTCCCAGGGGTGGTTGGGCTGGTTCTTCCTTGGGGTCGATAAGTTTAAAGCCAGGTTTTCCAGCTCCCTTTTTCGTTTTCTTCTGTGCAATGTCCTTCGGTTGGGAAGTCCTTTACCACTATAGTAGGGGATAGCAGGATTGCCCGCTTTTGTGGCTGGAAAGCGTGCTCGGTTTTGTTGTATTGGATTTCCAAGCGAGGAAGACTGCTTGGTACTGAAAGTTCCAGCACTGACTCTTGTGATGCATTGCTTGGAGGGAAGTCTGCCCAGGAGTTGCCCAAAGTGATTGCACTGTTGCTGAAAGATCTCCACTCAGGGTATTATTTTGGGACTGGTTCTCCAGAGAGTGTCCTGTGACTGGTGATTTTCCCCAGTGGCGTAACGTACTCAGGGATACCTTTAGATCCTCTCTTCACCTTCTGGGTTCTCCCTTGTGACAGCTCCTGGTGTCCTGGGGAACACTCCTTTGAGGCCGACAGATCATTCCACCACAGGTTCACCCTCAGCAACCTTACCCACTCTACAAATGTACTCCACTAGATGGGTGTAAGGAAATGCCTCCTTGGCATGGTTACCCCCTGACTTTTTGCCTTTGCTGATGTCAAGTTATGATTTGAAAGTGTGCTGAGGCCTGCTAACCAGGCCCCAGCACCACTGTACTTTCCCTAAAACTGTACCTTTGCCTCCACAATTGGCACACCCTGGCATCCAGGTAAGTCCCTTGTAACTGGTACCCCTGGTACCAAGGGCCCTGATGCCAGGGAAGGTCTCTAAGGGCTGCAGCATGTCTTATGCCACCCTGGGGACCCCTCACTCAGCACAGACACACTGCTTGCCAGCTTGTGTGTGCTGGTGGGGAGACAATGACTAAGTCAACATGGCACTCCCCTCAGGGTGCCATGCCAACCTCACACCGCCTATGGCATAGATAAGTCACCCCTCTAGCAGGCCTTACAGCCCTAAGGCAGGGTGCACTATACCATAGGTGAGGGCATAGGTGCATGAGCACTATGCCCCTACAGTGTCTAAGCAAAACCTTAGACATTGTAAGTGCAGGGTAGCCATAAGAGTATTTCATCTGGGAGTCTGTCATACACGAACTCCACAGCACCATAATGGCTACACTGAAAACTGGGAAGTTTGGTATCAAACTTCTCAGCACAATAAATGCACACTGATGCCAGTGTACATTTTATTGTAAAATACACCCAGAGGGCATCTTAGAGATGCCCCCTGAAAACATACCCGACTTCCAGTGTGGGCTGACTAGTTTTACCAGCCTGCCACACACCCCCTCCGGCCACGGCCCCACTTTTAGGGGCAAGGCCGGAGGAGATAATGAGAAAAACAAGGAGGAGTCACTGGCCAGTCAGGACAACCCCTAAGGTGTCCTGTGCTGAGGTGACTCTGACTTTTAGAAATCCTCCATCTTGCAGATGGAGGATTCCCACAATAGGATTAGGGATGTGCCCCTCTCCCCTCAGTGAGGAGGCACAAAGAGGGTGCAGCCACCCTCAGGGCTAGTAGCCATTGGCTACTAATCTCCCAGACCTAAACACACCCCTAAATTGAGTATTTAGGGGCCCCCAGTACCTAGGAAGATAGATTCCTGCAACCTGAAGATGAAGAAGGACTGCTGACCTGAAGCCCTGCAGGGAAGACGGAGACACCAACTGCTGTGGCCCCAGCCCTACCGGCCTGTCTCCCTACTTCAAGAAAAACTGCAACAGCGACGCGTACCCCAGGGTCCAGCGACCTCTGAAGCCTCAGGGACTACCCTGCATCTAAAAGGACCAAGAACTCCAGAGGACAGCGGCCCTGTTCCACAAAGACTGAAACTTGCAGCAAAGAAACAACTTTTAAAGGACTCCACGTTTCCCGCCGAAAGCGTGAGACTTTCCACTCTGCACCCGACGCCCCCGTCTCGACCTGCGGAGAAACAACACTACAGGAAGGACTTCCCGGCGACTGCGAGCCCCTGAGTAGCCAGAGTTGACCCCCTTGAGCCACCACAGCGATGCCTGCAGAGGGAATCCAGAGGCTCCCCCTGACGCGACTGCCTGCTTCACAGAACCCGACGCCTGGTAAAGTCCCTGCACCCGCAGCCCCTAGGACCTGAAGGATCCGACCTCTAGTGCAGAAGCAACCCCCAGGTGGCCCTCTCCCTTTCCCAGGTGGTGGCTAACCCGAGGAGCCCCCCTCTTGCCTGCCTGCTTCGCTGAAGAGACCCCTGGGTCTCCCATTGAAACCAATTGCAAATCCGACGCCTGTTTGCACTGTGCACCCGGCCGCCCCTGTGCCGCTAAGGGTGTACTTTTTGTGCTGACTTGTGTCCCCCCCGGTGCCCTACAAAACCCCTTTGGTCTGCCTTTCGAAGTCGCGGGGACTTACCTGCTGGCAGACTGGAACCGGGGCACCCCCTTCTCCATTGAAGCCTATGCGTTTTGGGCACCACTTTGACCTCTGCACCTGACCGGCCCTGAGCTGCTGGTGTGGTAACTTTGGGGTTGCCCTGAACCCCCAACGGTGGGCGACCTTGGACCCAACTTTGAACCCTGTAGGTGTTTTACTTAGCTGCAAAACTAACCAAAACTTACCTCCCCCAGGAACTGTTGCAGTGTCCAATTTTAAAATAGCTTATTGCCATTTTTGCCAAAACTGTACATGATATTGTGTTGATTCAAAGTTCCTAAGATACCTGAGTGAAATACCTTTCATTTGAAGTATTACTTGTAAATCTTGAACCTGTGGTTCTTAAAATAAACTAAGAAAAGATATTTTTTTACATAAAAACCTATTGGCCTGGAATTGTCTTTTAGTGTGTGTTCCTCATTTATTGCCTGTGTGTGTACAACAAATGCTTAACACTACCCTCTGAGAAGCCTACTGCTCGACCACACTACCACAAAATAGAGCATTAGAATTATCTCTTTTTTCCACTATCTTACCTCTAAGGGGAACCCTTGGGCTCTGTGCATGCTATTTCTTACTTTGAAATAGTACATACAGAGCCAACTTCCTACAATGGGTCTAAGAGCAAGAAATGGAGGTAATGTATATGATCAACCTGCAGTTTTCACACATGTAGGCCCTCATTACGACTTTGGCGGTCTTACTAAAAAAATGCCTAAGCCGCGGGCACCACTATACCGCCAGTGCTGGTGGTATCTGTGGCTCCCTATTATGACTTTTCTGCTGGGCCAGTGGACGGAAACAGCGTTTCTGTCCGCTGGCCCAGCAGAAAAGTCACATCAACATTGCAGCCGGGTCATAACAGAGCCGGCCGCAATGTTGATGTGCAGCGGGTGCAGGAGCACTCGTCGCGCATTTCACTGCCCGAAATTCAGGCATGGCATTCAGGCATTTCCATGGTGGTGTTTACCGCCATGGACAGGCTGGCGGTTGGGGAGTCTGACCGGTTGGCGGGAGCCTGGCAGTCAAGTGGAGGGGCCGGCGGTATGGCATGCCACAGTCATAATACACTGCCGGTACACCGCCAGCCACCAGGGCCGTAATGAGGCCCGTAGTCTCTAAACGAGAAGCAGTACTGGATTACACACCACTACTCCCCCTTCGTCATATACATAAATATTAAAATTATACTTATTAGAGTTTTAACAAACAGAAAGAAAACCCAATGTATTTCCCATCACCGCCACAGACATACATCATGATATCAAGGTAAACCCTGCTTTAGCTGGGGGAAAGACAAGCCGGCAACCAACATGATCACGTGGTGTTAATGTTCTGGCGGAACAGCTCCCTAGGGTGGGCCGGATGAGCTGCCTGATGTCCCACTATGCCGTTGGGGAACCATCGCTGAGCGGCTGACTGAGCACGCAGCGACGGGGGCTGGTGCGCTCTCCTTACTCGGCCTGCGGCTAGAGCCTTAGGTGCCGGCCTACTCCTCGGAGGCCCCGCTGTGTTAGGGGCCACAGGTGAGCCTAAGGCACGAGGCCAGCGGGTTGTGGGGGGAAATCCTGGTCTGCTCTGCTTGAGCCGCACTGCCTTGCATGCATGCCATCTACCCTCCTGGAGGATTGTCATGCCGCCGCCAGCCTAGGGGATCCTCGAGGCTTCACATGAGGAATTCAAGATGGAGGCCATCATGGACAGAGCTTCCGGGATCTGTGGCCAGTCAGGAGTCCTGTGAAACACTCACAATGGCCTTGCCTGGGTCAAGAAGGCCCTGATGGAGCTAGATCAGACTGACACACATCGGTCTGGAGGCCCAGACTTATGCAGCAGGTGATCCTTGATCGACAAATTCCTAGACCTGGTGGAGCACGAAGTACACTATTTGGGGAAGTATGTTAAAGCATGCGGGAGGCCCGCAGACACGGGGAAGGCGAACGCCCCTGGATGCACCCTGGTACGCATGCTGATGCCCCCCAGAACCACCTCCTAAATTCCTGAGCTGCTTACAGCAGATGGCACACATATATGGGACCCTAAAGGGATCAAGGATGCATTCCTTACTTATTACACAAACTTATACACCTGCCGACATCCCGCTGACTCGTCGGCATTGGCTCACTACTTGGATGAAGTGGATTTGGTATGGCTCACAAATGTGCAACAACAATTTCTCAGCAAATTGTTCACTTGTGATGAGATCGTCATTGTGATAGATGCCCTTGATGGCTCCAAAACCCTGGGCCTAGACTGATACACACTGGTGCTTTTTACAAAGCATATAAACACATACTGGTGCCACACTTACTGGTGATGTACACTGAGGCTCTGGAGGTGGGGGTTTGTCCCCTACAAGAAGCTGTAATCATACTGCTACCCAACCCTGACAAAGATAACCTGCTGTGCGTCTCTTACCGCCCTTTGTCCCTGTTGAACTTCGATAATAAAATATTAGCTACATTACTAGCCATGCGTCTTTCCCTACTTATGGACCAAATCGTATCTCCGGTCCTGTCGGGGTTTGTTCCACATAGATCCACATCTATCTGTCTCCATGCTCTCTCCGCTGTGCTCAATCGGATCTCCCCAGCACCCCAGCCGCTATGGCCCTTCTTTATGCCGAAAAGGCATTCCTTTTTATAGTTGCCCTTTTTATTAGCAACTCTGTGCAGGTTGGGATTGCCTCAGAGGTTCACCTCCCTGATTATGTTATTATACTCACAACCAACGGCGCGGCTCCAACTTAACGGTTCACTATCTTCCCCATTCCTGATCGCGAGAGGTACCCACTTTTACCACTGCTATTCATAAAAGCCATGGACCCACTGGTACGCCACCTCCAGGCCACACATCTGCACAGAGGGCTGCAAATCAAGCTGGGCCCCTTATTCATCTCCTTATATGCCGATGACATCTTGCTGTTTCTCCGCCATCCTTGGGACAATCTGGATCTCATACTCCGTGCAGTTGCACAGTCTGGGGTGCTGTCAGAGCTGTGCATCTACTGGGAGAAATCAGAGATGTTCCCCCTCATGGATGTCACCACCCCTGTCTGCTCTGAGTGCCTGCTCAGGTGGTGTGATGATTCTGTTAAATACCTTGGCATAAATGTGCTTCGTGACAATGAACCGGTCGTGCCGTTAAACTATGACCCAGCCGTTAATAGGCTGAAGATACAGTCTGACAGATGGATCGGCTTGCCATTATCAATGGCGGGTCACATTGCCATCATAAAAATGGTAGTCCTCCTGTGCTGCTTCTACGTATTCAACAATATATCCATTCCTCTAACTCCTTTTTTGGCTCCATCAGGAGCTTATTTACATGACTGTGTAGGCAGATAGAAGGCCCTGGATCCGCTGGGATGTCTTGGTACTCCCTTATGGATGGGGGGTTGTTTTAGTGTCCCTCACTTTCACCTGTACTATCTAGCTGCACAATGTCACTACACACACTATTGCTACCACGCAGACGCACGCTTACCATACACATACCGGAAAATAATCTGGTTTCCCCAACCTGTTAAGGGTGCTGTTGCCTGCAGGCCACCTCCTCGACCCCCCAGTATATTCAAACACTATCTACTACCTGCTGGGCACGGTGATGGCTTGTCTGTATCCTTCGCAGTGGCATGCTGTACTCTCCCAAATTACTGATAGCAAACAATCCATGGCTTCCAGTAACCCAAGAAGAATTGGATCAAAGTACACTGCAAAGCCTGTCTCTCCACAGTTTTGGGGACCTATTCCCAGAAAGACACATCTTCTCATGCACAGAGGATCTAAGATTGACTACTGGTACACATAAAGACCATTTTGTACTCAGACGACTGCTACTTACATTATGCGAGCAGGAAGTTGCTTCTGTATATACTATCTCAAAGTAAGAGATAGTGTCGACAGAGTCCAAGGGTTCCCCTTAGAGGTAAGATAGTGGCAAAATTAGATAATTCTAATGCTCTCTCTTTTGTGGCAGTGTGGTCGAGCACTAGGCTTATCAGAGGGTAGTGTTAAGCATTTGTTGTACACACACAGGCAATAAATGAGGAACACACACTCAAAGACTTACTCCAGCTCAATAGGTTTTTATATAGAAAAATATATTTTCTTAGTTTATTTTTAGAACCACACGTTCAAGATTTGAAGTAAATACATAAAATGCAAGGTACTCCACACAGGTAAGTTAGGAACTTTGAATTAGAGCAAGATACAGTTTTTGTTAAAATGGCAATAAGCTATTTTAAAAGTGGACACAGTGCAAAAATCAACAGTTCCTGGGGGAGGTAAGTAATGGTTAGATTGTGAGGTAAGTAAAACACTTACAAGTCACAGTTCCTGGGGATAGGCAGCGCACTGTTGGGGGTTCAAGGCAACCTCAAAGTTACCACACCAACAGCTCAGGGCCGGTCAGGTGCAGAGGTCAAAGTGGTGCCCAAAACACATAGGTGCCTATGGAGAACAGGGGTGCTCCGGTTCCAGTCTGCCAACAGGTAAGTACCCGCGTCCTGGGGGGCAGACCAGGGGGGTTTTGTAGAACACTGGGAGGGACACAAGTAGGCACACAAAACACACCCTCAGCGGCACAGGGGCGGCCGGGTGTAGTGTGCAAAGTAGGCGTTGGGTTTTAGATAGGATTCAATGGAGGGACCCAGGGGTCACTCTAGCGGTGCAGGCAGGCACGGGGGGCTTCTCGGGCCAGCCACCACCTGGGCTAGGCAGAGGGTCACCTGGGGATCACTCCTGCACTGAGGTTCGGTTCCTTCAGGTCCTGGGGGCTGCGGGTGCAGTGCTTGGTCCAGGCATCGGGTCCCTTGTTACAGGCAGTCGCGGTCAGGGAGAGCCTATGGATTCTCTCTGCAGGCGTCGCTGTGGAGGTCCAGGGGGGTCGTCTCAGCTACTTATGAGGTCACAGTTGCTGGGGAGTCCTCCCTGTGGTGTTGGTTCTCTGGATCTCGAACCGGGGGCGTCGGGTGCAGAGTGTGAAGTATCACGCTTCCAGCGGGAAGAGTGAGGTCTTTGAAGTTGAAGAAAAGTTGCACATTTGTTGCAGGTTGTTGAGCAGAGCCGCTGCTCACTGGAGTTTCTTGGTCCTGGGGGTAAGGGCAGTTCTCTGAGGCTTCAGAGGTCACTGGTCCCTGTTGGATGCATCGCTGATTTTCGAATCAGGAGACAGGCCGGTAGTGCTGGGGCCAAAGCAGTTGTCGTCTTCGGTCTTCTCTGCGGGCTTGTAGGTCAGCAGTCCTTCTTTAGTTCAGGTTGCAGGAATCTGGTTTCCTGGGTTCTGGGGTGCCCCTAAATACTAGATTTAGGGGGGTGTTTAGGTCTGGGAGGGCAGTAGCCAATGGCTACTGTCCTGGAGGGTAGCTACACCCTCTTTCTGCCTCCTCCCTGTGGGGAGGGGGCACATCCCTAATCCTAATGGGGGAATCCTCCAAAACTAAGATGGAGAATTTCTAAGGGCAGGGGTTACCTCAGCTCAGGGCACCTTAGGGGCTGTCCTGACTGGTGGGTGACTCCTCCTTGTTTTCCTTATCTCATCCAGCCTTGCCGTCAAAAGTGGGGCAGTGGGCGGAGGGGCGGGCATCTCCACTGGCTGGGATGCCCTGGGGTGCTGTAACAAAGGGGGTGAGCCTTTGAGGCTCACTGCCAGGTGTTACAGTTCCTGCAGGGGGAGGTGTGAAGCACCTCCACCCAGTGCAGACTTTGTTCCTGGCCACAGAGTGACAAAGGCACTCTCCCCATGTGGACATCAACTCGTCTGGTTGTGGCAGGCTAGCAGAAACTGGTCAGCCCCACACTAGAAGTCGGGTTGTTATTCAGGGAACATCTCTAAGATGCCCTTTGGGTGCATGTTACAATAAATTGCACACTTGCATCAGTGTGCATTTATTGTGCTGAGAAGTTTGATACCAAACTTCCCAGATTTCAGTGTAGCCATTATGGAACTGTGGAGTTCGTGTTTGACAAACTCCCAGACCATATACTCTTATGGCTACCCTGTATTTACAATGTCTAAGGTTTTGCTTAGACACTCCAGGGGCATAGTGTTCATGCACGTATGCCCTCACCTGTGGTATAGTGCACCCTGCCTTAGGGCTGTAAGGCCTGCTAGAGGGGTGACTTAGCTATGCCACAGACAGTGTGAGGTTGGCATGGCACTCTGAGGGGAGTACCATGTCGACTTAGTCATTTTCTCCCCACCAGCACACACAAGCTGTGAGGCAGTATGCATGTGCTAGGTGAGGGGTCCCCAGGGTGGCATAAGACATGCTGCAGCCCTAAGAGACCTTCCCTGGCATCAGGGCACTTGGTACCAGGGATACCAGTTACACAGGACTTATCTGAGTGCCAGGGCTGTGCCAATTGTGGAAGCACAGGTACAGTTTAGGGAATGACCACTGGTGCTGGGGCCTGGTTAGCAGGGTCCCAGCACACTTTCAATCAAAACTTAGCATCAGCAAAGGCAAAATGTTAGGGGGTAACCATGCCAAGGAGGCATTTCCTTACAATGCGCCCTAATCCCTTCATATCCCATTGCACCGGAAGAATGTAAACCACTTACCTTGGTAATCACTGACAAGAACAGTGGCAAATTAATTTCCAAATTCTACTACACCTGCTTGGACCTGCTACCTCCCCATAATGTGAAGTTGCGAGACACGCAGGAGTCGGAGCTGGGCTGTACCCTCATGGACAAAATCTGGAATGCATGCTGCTCGCAAACATGATTGGTTTCTATGAACCATCGGCATAAGCTAATACACTTTAAATTCTTACCACGCACCTTTACTGTCCCTGCAGCATTGGCCCAGACTAACCACTCCTGCTCTTCAGCATGCCCCAAAGGTCATGCGCCTTTAGCCGATTTTGCACATATGACATGGATGTGCCCAGTAACTACCAAATATTGGCAGTATATATTCAGCCACCTGGCGGCGATGACTGAACTACCGCTTAAACAAGATCCACTCCTGGCCCTGCTCGTTTATGTCAAAGAACTCTCTAAATCCACATGACGCTACATAGCCATCTCCCTACTGTTTGCCAAATGAGAAATAGCTAGGTGATGGGGTGTTGGGGCTCCACCCGTGGAGGAGGCCTGGCTCCAGAGTCGCAATTACAGTGACACCGCCAGCGAAAAATATGCAACGCTTCAGCAACCCACATTGAGACCCAGGAACATATAGCAACCCCTGAGGACATATCTGTTGACAATAGATACCTCCATGTAGGTGTGGTGATGGGTGGTGTAGCCGGATAGATGCCGGCGCGGCCCCCACATCGGAAAAGAGCTATTCGCGTGGCCGCACGAACAGCGTCTCTGGTTGCCTCGACGACCGGGGGGCCGGCATCAGCAACGCAAACCCGGATTTCCGGGTTTTGAAAGAGGGAAAAAGAGAAGACGGACTAGACGAGGAGCACGTCGATGTGGAACGCCGTCCGGAGCGAGACCAAGGAGAGAACCCGCCGGAGCTACTCAAAAGGAGGCCAGAGGATCCTGACCACGGCAGCAATACAGAAGACCGGAGAAACCAGGAACCGAGCATAGAAACGCCAAAACGCCGCCACGTCCCAGGAGGGGCGTGGCTCTCTAAGGTACGGTCCCTTCTGAGGGATAAACAATTCTTCGCCTAAAACGGGACAGGGGAAGGGAGGAGGGTAGAGAATAGAGAGGGGAGGGGTGGGGAATTGAAGGGGGAAGAGAAAAGGGGAGTGGGCGGGAAGGCAACGTATGAGAGAACACTGAAGTAGAAGGGAGATCAGCAACTTTGAGCAGAATAACAACAGAGCTGATGCCACAATAAAATCAGACTCTTCACGGAGGGTGATCATCTCACATCCTACCGCTCCTTGCTTCACACATATCCACCGGGCTCTCACTCTCTCTCTCTCTCTCTCTCTTTTGTCCCTTTTATTATTCTAAACAAACCCTGTAGAGGACAACCACCCGACTTACCTTCCCTTTCCTTCTTTTCCGGTACGCGGGGAGGCACAGACCAGGATCTTTGCCAGTCAAGCAGGAAGCTGAAGAAAAGGGAAAAGAAGGAGAAACTGACCTAAGATAACACCAAGATACTGTCACCATAATAATAATAGTAACTTATAAATAAACACCCTACCACTTACCTGAGTCTTTGAGTCCTTCTGTCACTGACCCACGTAACAATGGTGTCAGAAGTGGGATTTTAGTTTCTCGATGATACGAGGGAAACCAGAAATAATGGGGGAAAAACCAACCTTAGAGGACATGATCCAGCAGCTGGCTGAGGGACAGAGACACCTCCAATTAGTGTGGGAAGCACACCAGAGGGAGGCCAAAGAAGATCGGGAGGCCTTACAGAGTGCACTAAAGAGCCAGGCTACCATCATGGCCAATAATCAGTTAGTGCATGAGACTGCCTTACAGAAACTGACAGACACCATCGCAGCAAGTAAGGTACACCCCAATGTCCCCAGCTCGGTACTCCAGAAATTCCAGGACGGGGAAGATCCAGACGCATTCTTTACGAACTTCGAGCGTGTGGCTTCCTCTGCACAGTGGCCAGAGGAACGCTGGGATCAATACATTGCCCCCTTATTAACGGGCATTCTACAAACAGCCTACCAAGCTGCTAACCCCGGAGGTACTACCCCCTATAAAGAAATAAAAAAAAGTATACTATAAAGAGTGGGTCACGACTCCGAATATTATAGACTGAAATTTCGGAAAATCAAATGGGGACAAGCAGAGGACCCCCGGACCTTTTATTTTCGAGTTAAAGACCTCGGGCTAAAGTGGCTAGGACCCTTGGGAACGGAGAGGGAGGATGTCATTAAAGCCGTAATTCTGGAGCAGTACCTGGAGTCTCTTCCCTCCTCCACCAGAGGTTGGATAAGACAACACCCTAATGTGAACACTGACATGGCAGTAGATCTTGCCTGTGCCTACCATAGGTCAGTTGCTTTTAAGAGCCCCAGCCTTAAGTCGACCAACAAAAATCCGATGGTACCCTATAAACCCTCTATACGAAATTATTCAGGAGAGGCCAGTCCAAGTCGCATTGGAGACACCCTTCCCACACAACAGCCACAATGCTACAGTTGCGGAGAGTGGGGTCATATAGCAAGAACATGCCCACGAAAAGGAGAAAGAGGGGAACCTATGGAAATAGGGGTCACCAGAGGAAGGTTTTTATATACAGGGTCAGGTACGCCGAAGTATAAGCAACCCATTCGACTAAATGGACGGGTTATCCTGGCTCTGATCGACTCCGGCTGTAGTCAGTCGGTGGTACGAGCCGACTTACTTAGTACATCCAACCCACCCACTAATCAATGGGTAACCATTTGTTGCATCAATGGTGACAAGAATAACTATCCCCTGGCACTAGCACAAATAGAATGGGGAGAATACCAAGATATCTTATCAGTGGGGGTCATGGACAGACTGGTGGAAGAGTGTGTTCTGGGCACGGATTATATCAGATTCCCAGAAATCTTAGAGAAGGTTCAGGCCCATACTCTAGCCGAGAACTGGTGGGAAGAAGCTCCATTCCATAACACCTCCATAGCAACCAAACCATATCGGAGGAAGTTGACAAGACAGGAAAAGAAACAGGCAAAACGAAATTTCCTGATTTCAGGACAAGAGAAATACACAGGAAAGGAGGTCGCCCATATTACCTCGTGCCCTCCATCCTTTAGAGTAAGTCAGCGAGAAGACCCAACACTACGCCATGCGTGGAAAATAGCCAAGTCCCAATCTACTAATGAGGTGGGTCCTTACTTTCTGATACAAAACAATCTTTTATATAGGGTCCTAAAATCCGAGGGTATTGAAAAGAAACAGTTAGTGGTCCCTGAACCGTACCGAGTACAGGTCCTCTTCCTTGCGCATAACCAACCAGGGGGAGGGCACTATGGGCGTGAAAAAACAGAAGAATACTTACTAAGACGATTTTATTGGCCAGGGATCTATGGATAGCTCAGGAGATATTGTGCACAGTGTCCCCGGTGCCAATTGATTGACCCCGGCCCTCATAGAAAAGCCCCCCTACAACCCCTTCCTATTATCGACGTACCTTTCTCCCACGTCGGAATGGATTTGGTGGGACCCCTTCTACCCTCCACTAAAGGACACACCTATATATTGGTGTTAGTCGATTATGCCACAAGGTATCCAGAAGCTGTTCCCCTTTCCAGTATGACCACTAAGACAGTGGCCCAAGCAATGATCACATTCTTTGCACAGGTGGGATTTCCTAGAGAAATCCTAACAGATCAGGGAACTCCTTTTATGTCATCACTAATGAAACACATTTGTAAATTACTCTGGATAAAACAGCTAAGAACGTCAGTTTATCACCCCCAAACCGAGGGTCTAGTCGAACGGTACAACCGTACCATCAAAACTCTACTCCGAAAAACAGTATCAGATACAGGGAGAGATTGGGACCAAAAACTTCCTCTTGTTCTCTATGCAATAAGAACCCACAAACAAGCTTCAACCGGACATAGCCCCTTTGAACTAGTCTTTGGCCGCCAACCTCGCAATCTCGTAGATATGGCAGCAGAACATTGGGAGGAAGAGTGTGAAGAGGAGAGACCTCTTCTTGAATATGTTTACAAATTAAAAACACAGCTTCAGTCGGTCTGGGAGGATGTCCGCAACCATTTAGAAAAAGCACAGGTCAATCAAAAGGAGTACTACGATCGAGGAGCAAAAACCTGCTCTTTTCAAGCACATGACAGGGTCCTAATATTAAGACCCTGTTCTGAAAATAAGTTACTAGCTCGGTGGCAGGGTCCATATACCATCATCAGACCCATCTCCCCAGTCACTTACTTAATTGAGATCTCTAGACATCCCAAAAGAACACAAATATATCATGTTAATCTCCTAAAAAAATGTGAAGAACCCCAGGAAAACATTCATATGGAAGCCTCAGGATTTTTGGTAACCCCGGGAGCCTCCTTAGGAATTGAATTTCCTCCTCCTAATCTAGAGGAAACAGAAAAGAACCCACCATTTAATCCCAGCCGTACAGAAAGTCAAAAATCTCAACTCCTTAGATTAGTAAATTCATTTCGGGATTTTGTTTCCCAAAATCCCGGGAGAACCAAAATAGTACAACACCACATTAGGACACCAGAGGGGCAAATAGTAAGACTAAGACCATATCGTATACCAGAGTCCCGCAGACATATCATAGAAGAAGAAGTGCAAAAGATGCTTAACTTACATGTTATAGAGCCTTCCTCCAGCCCGTGGTGTTCTCCTGTCGTTATAGTCCCTAAGCCTGACAGGTCTATCCGTTTTTGTATTGATTTCCGCAAACTGAACGAAATATCACTATTCGATACCTATCCAATACCCCTAGTTGATGATTTGTTAGAAAAACTAGGAAAAGCCAGATACATGTCAACCTTGGACCTCACTGAGGGATATTGGCAGATTCCACTAGTACCCGAAGACAGGGAAAAAACGGCCTTTGCCACTCAGTCAGGCTAATACCACTTTACAGTTCTCCCCTCCGGCCTCCATGGGGCCCCTGCAACCTTCCAACGGTTAATGGATTACTTATTAAAACCCTACTACGCGTTTTCTGCAGCCTACCTAGATTATATTGTTATATTCAGTAATACATGGGAGGAACATTTAGATCACCTACACACCATCTTCCAGGCCCTAGCTCGGGCGGGGCTTACTGCTAATCCTAAGAAGTGCAATCTCTGTAATAATAATATTTCATACCTGGGGTACTTTATTGGAGAGGGTCAACTACGCCCCCAAAAAAATAAGGTAGAAGCCATACTACAAGTCCCTACTCCCACTACGAAGAAAAGTTTACGTTCCTTTTTGGGTCTCGTGGGGTATTATCGCCGCTTCATTCCCCAATATTCTACCTTGGCTGCCCCCCTCACTGATCTTCTAAAAAACAAAATTACCTCCCTTCTCCTTGGTCCAATCGCGTAGTTTTCACCTCCTAAAACATGCCCTCACCTCGGAACCGGTATTGAGGTGTCCCGATTTTTCACGGCCCTTCCATCTTTATACTGACGCGTCCGATGTAGGCCTTGGGGCAGTTTTGGCCCAACCCAACGAGACAGGTCTTGACCTCCCTGTTGTCTTTATCAGTCGGAAGTTGCTTCCGCGAGAGTGTCATTACCCCATTATCGAGAGGGAATGTCTGGCCATTAAGTGGGCTATCGACAGCCTAAAATATTACCTTTTGGGTCGCCCTTTTGTGCTCTTCACCAATCATGCCCCTTTGACCTGGTTGACCTCCCATAAGGATTCAAACTCACGGGTGCTCCGTTGGTTTATGGAACTCCAACCCTTTTCCTTCCAGGTCCGGCACATTCCTGGCTCTCGTCAATGCCCAGCTGACTTTCTTTAGAGATTTCCTGATTCTACGGGACTATATCAGTCCCGATCTTGGGATGGGGTGTGTAGCCGGATAGATGCCGGCGCGGCCCCCACGTCGGAAAAGAGCTATTCGCGCGGCCGCGCGAACAGCGTCTCTGGTTGCCTCGACGACCGGGGGGCCGGCGTCAGCAACGCAAACCCGGATTTCCGGGTTTTGAAAGAGGGAAAAAGAGAAGACGGACCAGACGAGGAGCGCGTCGATGGGGAACGCCGTCCGGAGCGAGACCAAGGAGAGAACCCGGCGGAGCTATTCAAAAGGAGGCCAGAGGATCCTGACCACGGCAGCGACACAGAAGACCGGAGAAACCAGGAACCGAGCATAGAAACGCCAAAACGCTGCCACGTCCCAGGAGGGGCGTGGCTCTCTAAGGTACGGTCCCTTCTGAGGGATAAACAATTCTTCGCCTAAAACGGGACAGGGGAAGGGAGGAGGGTAGAGAATAGAGAGGGGAGGGGTGGGGAATTGAAGGGGGAAGAGAAAAGGGGAGCGGGCGGGAAGGCAAGGTATGAGAGAACACTGAAGTAGAAGGGAGATCAGCAACTTTGAGCAGAATAACAACAGAGCTGATGCCACAATAAAATCAGACTCTTCACGGAGGGTGATCATCTCACATCCTACCGCTCCTTGCTTCACACATATCCACCGGGCTCTCACTCTCTCTCTCTCTCTCTCTCTTTTGTCCCTTTTATTATTCTAAACAAACCCTGTAGAGGACAACCACCCGACTTACCTTCCCTTTCCTTCTTTTCCGGTACGCGGGGAGGCACAGACCAGGATCTTTGCCAGTCAAGCAGGAAGCTGAAGAAAAGGGAAAAGAAGGAGAAACTGACCTAAGATAACACCAAGATACTGTCACCATAATAATAATAGTAACTTATAAATAAACACCCTACCACTTACCTGAGTCTTTGAGTCCTTCTGTCACTGACCCACGTAACAATGGTGTCAGAAGTGGGATTTTAGTTTCTCGATGATACGAGGGAAACCAGAAATAATGGGGGAAAAACCAACCTTAGAGGACATGATCCAGCAGCTGGCTGAGGGACAGAGACACCTCCAATTAGTGTGGGAAGCACACCAGAGGGAGGCCAAAGAAGATCGGGAGGCCTTACAGAGTGCACTAAAGAGCCAGGCTACCATCATGGCCAATAATCAGTTAGTGCATGAGACTGCCTTACAGAAACTGACAGACACCATCGCAGCAAGTAAGGTACACCCCAATGTCCCCAGCTCGGTACTCCAGAAATTCCAGGACGGGGAAGATCCAGACGCATTCTTTACGAACTTCGAGCGTGTGGCTTCCTCTGCACAGTGGCCAGAGGAACGCTGGGATCAATACATTGCCCCCTTATTAACGGGCATTCTACAAACAGCCTACCAAGCTGCTAACCCCGGAGGTACTACCCCCTATAAAGAAATAAAAAAAAGTATACTATAAAGAGTGGGTCACGACTCCGAATATTATAGACTGAAATTTCGGAAAATCAAATGGGGACAAGCAGAGGACCCCCGGACCTTTTATTTTCGAGTTAAAGACCTCGGGCTAAAGTGGCTAGGACCCTTGGGAACGGAGAGGGAGGATGTCATTAAAGCCGTAATTCTGGAGCAGTACCTGGAGTCTCTTCCCTCCTCCACCAGAGGTTGGATAAGACAACACCCTAATGTGAACACTGACATGGCAGTAGATCTTGCCTGTGCCTACCATAGGTCAGTTGCTTTTAACAACCTAAAGCTTGCCAGGTTCAATCGCCTCTATGATCTACTGCAACGGCTGGGTCTTCCGATTCAGTCAAGGAAGTATGTGGTGTTAACTGTCCTTCCCATTCCAGTTTATAGTATGCTGTTCCTCCAGCCAAGATTTTATCGACCTTTCTTGGACACACCCTCCCAGCATAAATCACTTTTTCTGCCTCCATGAATATATTCATACCAGAAATCCACATCTGGTTATTTTTTGCCTGATGCCTTCCCTACATCCAAGAATCCCAAATTACAAAATAAGAATTTGGAACAAGTAAGGTTGACATCACTGGGGCCCAGTATAATATAATGGGGTGCAAATGGAATGTTTACTTCTACTAATGCTTCTACTTCCCCAGTAATTGCTCTCCAATATCTCCCAATCACTGGGCATTGCCATATGGTGTGTAAATAAAGTGACTTTCAGTACCTTACATTTGGGGCAGATGGAATCAGGGGCTTTACCCATCTTGAAAAGCATCCTGAAAAGCAGAAATGCATATTATAATAGATTCTATGAAGGCTTTTCAGTGGATCAAGAGAAAATTAGGCTTGATCGCCACTTCCCAAAGACGCAAAGTATGAATCTGGAATCACAAACCTGGTACTCTGCATCACTTGTAACTGTTTTGGGAGCGTAGCCAGTCAAAGGTATTGACAAAGGAGGAGGAACAGTTCTTATGGACACAGACCAATATGTCAACAAAATGACACTCATGTTGAACAATACCAAGCAGTACATAAGCACTAAAGTTGATCCCACAAATTGAGTGGCTAAAAAATATCACATATCACCACTCAGGCCCTTAATGAAGGTATAATTTACTTGAAGGAATTTGCTTTTTATAAAAACAATCCTCCTTATCTCCACCCATGTCCACTGCATCCTGTTCAGAAATGGGTAAGCGTGACAAACAATCTGCAATGAGATTCTCCTTCCCAGGAATGTACCTCACCTCAAAATTGTACTATAATAGCTTCGTCATGAGACGTGCAATGCGTGGAGTGGTGTAATTAATTTTGTCACCATTCAGAATGTAGATCAACGGCTTGTGATCCGATGGTGAAACAAAGCTCCTTCCCCAAATATAACTTCTAAACTTTTCACTCGCCCAAAACCAAGCAAGTAATTCTTTTTCAATAACGGAGTAATTAAGTTCTGAATCATGCAACACTCTTGATGCATAACTAATGACTTTTCCTTCTTCATTGGAGCCCTGAGTCAAGACTGCACCCAACCCATATTTGCTGGCATCAACAGTAATGACACACTCCTTGCTAGGGTCATAGGGACACAAAGGTATAGCAGTGGCTAACTCTTGTTTGACGCATTCAGAAGTTTTTTTGACATTCACTGTCCCACACAAATGGAACCTTGTTTTTTAACATATTGGACAACACTTTCATTTTAGAAGCATACGCAGAGATGAATCTGGCATAATACTCACACATGCCTATGAATGAGCGTAATTCATCTTTGTTCTTGGGCTCTGGAGCATCCAACACAGCTCTAACTGGGTCTGGCCTAGGTGCTATACCTTTACTGGAAACACTGTGCCCTAAAAATTCGAATTCCTTTTTCTAAAACTCACATTTTTCTTTTTTCACAACAACACCATTCCTCAGAAAAATATTCATGACCATTCTGACAATTCTATTCTTCCAACTTCTCAGCAAAAATCAACACATCATCTTGGAAAACCAATGCACCCTTGATGTCTCCCAACAATTTATGCATCATCCGCTGGAAGACCGAAGCTGCAGACGCTAAACCAAATGGCATCCTACAGAATTGAAATGTGCCAAATGGTGAATTGAGGGTAGTATAATGGCGAGACTCCTCATCCAGCACCACTTGGTGATACGCTGACACAAGGTCAATCTTTGAAAACCACATAGCGCCCTTCAGTTCTTCCAAGAGATCACTAATGTTAGGTAAAGGATATGAGTCCACCCATATTTCCTTGTTGAGACTCCTCAAATCAACACACAGACACATGCCCCTATTGCATTTCAGTGCAATAACAAAAGGTGTAAGCCATAGACTGGACTCAATAGGTTCAATCACACCCATACTCTGAAGTTTGTTTAGTTCGTCTTTAAGATTGTCTCTTAAACTAATGGGACAGACCTGGGTTTATGTTTAACGGGAAAGGCATTCTTCTTCACCTTGATTCTATGTTTGAACCCTGCAATCTTTCCTAATCCTTCAGCAAAAACAGCTGGAAACTCTTTTTCAAATGGATTATCTTCCATAGATTCTTTCACAACCAAAACTTGTTCTCTAGCTCCAGGTTTAAGTATCATACCAAACAACCTTTGATGGTACCACCCCAAGATATTCAAGCCCTTGAATGCCACATAAATTTTGCCATGTATCTTGCGGTCTTTAAATTCCAGACAATCTTCAATGAACCCTTCCAACTCTGTTTTCCTTCCCTCATAAGAGACAGGTGCCCTATCTGGGGGATATAGTTTCCGATTTCCCCAAGTGTCGTGAAACAGATCTGATGATATCATTGTTATGCGCGCCTTAGAATCAACTAATAAATGCAATGTTTTATATCCTACACAAATGTGGACATAGGGATCAACGCATTCACATTGATAGCTATTTCCCGACTGGTCTTCACTGACAACCACAATCATGTTTGGAAAACTTTAAGCATCAGTTTATCTCTGCTTGTATCTTCCTCATCCACTTCGCTACTTATTTTAGTTTGTCTACTTCGGCTAGATTGACATACTTTAGCAAAATGCCCCAGTTTCCCACACTGTCTACACACAGCATTCTTCGCAGGACAGACTCTTCCATCTTTACTATGTGGTACATTACCACCCCTAAAACATGCATTACTGTTCTTTAAAACACTGTTCTCTATTTTCCTTTGTTTATATTTGTTCTGACTTCCTGACTTTTGTGAACATTTGATAGCATTTACCACTTGACCCATTTCTTTAAAACCACCACTGGAACTGAGTTCTTTCAGTGAAATTTGAGCTACTTCAATACTCTTTGCGACTTTGACTACTTATTCCAATGAGGGATTTCCCATGCTCAAAAGTTTCTGTTGAATGTGTTTATCCGTGCAATTGCCAATAAATTGCTCCCTTTTCAAAGAGTCTTGAAAGTCACAAAATTCACATTGTGAGGATAATTTTCTCAATGCACTAGTGTACGCATCCACGTCTTCTGTGTGCACTTGTGTTCATTTGAAAAATGTATGCCTCAATACTACTAAACTTGGCTGGACATCAAATCTTGTTGCTATTTATTTTACCACAACTTGATATTCATCCAGTTTTTCTCCATCAAGCTGTGATTGCGGCAGGTGTTTGAAGATTTCTCTGCCCTCATAACCCAACAAATGTAATAATAAACACTTCTTCCTCTCAGACCTGTAACGTGCAGCACCTATCGTCCCAGATAGGTTTCAAAACCATCAAACAATTGCTTCCATGGAATGGGTGGCATACCAGGTGTTTCCAAAAAGGGCGCAATGCACTTCTAGACTGCATGTTAATTTGTATGAAAATGGACAGCAATTCAAAATCTTTACATAACAATAGATCCTTGGATAAGCAATGTTTATATATTGTGCTGCTGTTAGATAAAAATTATCATTTTACAGAATAAATGGAACTTCCATCAATATTTGGAGCCAATTAGCATCTCCCGATGAGCACAGTATCCTCAAAGGCCATTTACACAAGTCCCTGAGCACTGTGTACACCCAAAATGGCTTCCGTTTTGGCTCCCTACAAATATATATGCACAGTCTAGTCGTCGTGTCCAGACAAACTTAGTATCCGGATTCTTACTGCGTAATCAGCATAAGAAATAAACCTGCTCACACCATGAGTCAAATCTCTTTTTTCCTCAATGCAGGAAACGGACACGAAAGGGAATCCCGTTTAGAAGTTGCTGACGATCGTCTAGAGCCGCGCGGGTAGACAACGGTGATCACACTCTCCAGCTCGTTGCCAAAATGAAGATGTTGTAGTCCAGAAGAGTGACTCGGGAGATGGTGTAAATAAACAGGTAAGCCTTTTTATTTCAACATTAGACAGCCCCGTAATTGCTGCTTCCCTGCACCACGACTCCAACCGTCTGAGTCAGAACTCGCGGATTGCCCCTGCAACCACCAGCAAATACATTCGATAGCAAAACATAACAGCATGTAATACTGACATCAAAGGGTAACATTTTGTCTTGAAAGACAAGATTATAGAAGAGATGACAGTCAAAATTCATTTTCTTTTTGATGGACATAGGAGCACTTCACAAAAGAGAAAGACTGAAAACTTAATTGCCGGCTTACAGCATAATGCCCGAGACAGCTTTGCGCACATTCTTAATGGTTGGCCTGACTAAAATTAACAGAGTTACTGCATAATTGAGTGTCAGTCTGAACTCTCAACAGACCTGCACATTTATATAAACACATGTTCGAGTCAGTGACATAGCCTGACTGAAGTTAACAGAAGCGCTTCATAATCAAGTGTCGGTCTGAACTCTCGACCGATTTACTCACATAGGGGGTCATTACAACCTCGGCGGTAAAAGGCGCTTACCGCCGTGCAGAAGACCGCCATAACACCGCCGCGGCCCCGGTAAACCCCCACGGTCATTCTGACCCACAACAGGCAAAGGGTGCAGCACACCACCATTGCCAGGAATATGGAGCTATGGAGCAGAATAGTGGACAGGGTCAACGCTGTGGGACAGCACCCAAGAAATAGGGACGACATCAGGAAGCGGTGGAACGACCACGGGGGAACGTGCGTTCCATGGTATCCAGGCACAACATCGTGGTGCAGCAGACTGGCGGCGGACCCCCACCTCCTCCCCCAGAATTTACAACATGGGAGGAGCAGGTCTTGGCGATCCTGCATCCTGAGGGCCTTGCAGGAGTATCTGGAGGAATGGACTCTGGTAAGTCTCATCTTCACAACTTCATCCCCCCCACCCCACCAGCATGCCAACTCATACCCCCACCCTCACCCCCACCCCCATCACACCTACTCCTTGCAAATGTCTCACCATCACAACCCACCCATCCCAACACCAAGCCCTGCATGCGTCCACAAAGCATGGACACCCATCACCAAAGCATGCCCACTGCACATACCCATCCCCCCCCCAAACCACCGTCACAACAGCCCCCATAAGGGAATGCCAGCACTGGGGTACACGGGCACCCACCCATTGCACGCTATGGCACACGCAGAAGCAATAACCATACTTTTATACCCCTGCAGGACCCGAACGCCAGGTCACCGCGCAGGAGGGTCCACAAATGTCCACTTCACCCCCAGAAGAGGCCCACAGTGAGGACAGCACCTCTGTCGACCTGGATCTAAATGACCATCCCGGCCCATCGGGGACCTCGGGACAGTCGGTTCCCCTCAGACAGCCACAGGCCACAGCAGACCTTCCCCCCTCTGGGAACACCAGCACAGCACCCACCCAGCGGGCCCATACCTCTGTCCCCAGGACACGTCAATCAGCGGTGTGTCCACCACTACAGGGAACCCAGGCTAACCCACCACCCCAACAACAACAGGGACCTGGGGGCAGTGGCAGTGGGCACACGGTCCAGGGGACAGAGGCCCAGGGAAACAGGGGAATTCGGAGGGCTGCTGTGCGACGGGGGGGACAGGCCCAGGGAACCCACTCTCCACGAGGCCCTCACCTCCATCATGGGAGCCTACCACCACTCCCAGGAGACGATGGCGATGGTCCTGGCCAGGTTTCAGGAGATCCAGCTTCTGCAGGAGCAACAGTATATGGGGTTCAGGGAGGAACTAAGAAACATCAGTTCCGCCATGGGCACAATCGTAGTGGCCCTGAATCAGGTAGTCACCACATTGCGGGACACTGTGGCACCACAAAGGGCCCCTGTCACTAGCATGGACCAAGAACTTCCTACCACCTCCGCCGGCGCTAGTGGAGAGGAGGCCCCGACACAAGACCAACAGGCCACCAGAACCCCACCCCCTGCAGAAGGAGAACCACCCCGCAAGCGGGCCCTGAGATCCAGGAAGAAGACAGAGTAAGATGCCAAGACCCCCGCCAGCAAAGGATACCGCCCTGATTGTCATCCCACTGTCCCACATTGACACCCTGTCCAACCTTAAACTGCCCCTGGACCACTTTCAACAGGCATTTGGACAATGCACCTGTGATACTGATATTCTGGACTCTGCCATGGACAAACCTCCACCATCACCCCTCACCGATTTGCAACCACCCACCAATTTAGAGCACTGTAATAAACTCACTTATTGCACAAAAAATCTGGAGTCTGGCTGTGATTTTGAACAAATGTATTAGACATGACCGTGCCAAAATGTTCATTTACATTGTGATGCCAACATACCACTGTCACACAGCTGTAGTCCATGGGGAAACAAAGCAGATGTCACGCAGTGGGGCCCACATCTCTGAAATCGGAAGGGAAAGGCACAACACAGTTACCATACGCTGGGGGAAAAAGTCAGACAGTAGAGAGGTAGGAGTCTTTAAGTAAATGTAATATGCCGGTGTGTACTCTTACCTGTGTGTCATTGGAAATACTGCTGTATTACTGTGTATTACTGTGTTCCTGTTCTCTATGTTGTCCTCTTCGGCTTCCTCCTCTTCACTCTCCACAGGCTCCACAGCTGCTACAACACCACCATCTGGACCATCCTCCTGCAGAAAAGGCACCTGGCGTCGCAAAGCCAGGTTGTGAAGCATACAGCAGGCCACGATGATCTGGCACACCTTCTTTGGTGAGTACATTAGGGATCCACCTGTCATACGGAGGCACCTGAACCTGGCCTTCAGGAGGCCGAAGCTCCGCTCGATCACCCTCCTAGTACGCCCATGGGCCTCATTGTACCGTTCCTCTGCCCTTGTCCTGGGATTCCTCACTGGGGTCAGTAGCCATGACAGGTTGGGGTAACCAGAGTCCCCTAATAGCCACACCCAGTGCCTCTGGAGTTGACCCATCACGTAAGGGATGCTGCTATTCCGCATGATGTACGCGTCATGCACTGACCCAGGGAACTTGGCATTAACATGGGAGATGTACTGGTCAGCCAAACACACCATCTGGACATTCATGGAATGATACCTCTTTCTGTTTCTGTACACTTGTTCACTCCTGCTGGGGAACACGATGTAGCTCCGCATGTGTTTGAGCAGGGCAGACAACACTCTGGACAACACCTTGGAAAACATGGGCTGGGACATCCCTGATGATATGGCCACTGTTGTCTGAAAAGACCCACTTGCAAAGAAATGGAGTACTGACAGAACCTGCACTAGAGGGGGGATCCCTGTGGGTTGGCGGATGGGTGACATCAGGTCAGCCTCCAGCTGGGCACACAGTTCCTGTATAGTGGCTCGGTCAAGCCTGTATGTCAGTATGACATGTCTTTCCTCCATTGTCGACAGGTCCACCAGCGGTCTGTACACGGGAAGATTCCTCCATCTCCTCGCATGTCCCAGCGGACGGTGCCTATGAAGGACAACAGCGAGCACAGAGTCAATCAACCCACAGGTACGTAACCACAGCTTGCACATAACACGATTCCCAATGCATTGTATGGCTTGTATGAGTGTCGATGCAAGGCCTAGGCAGTAGAAATTAAGCCATGTGGGCCCATGAAATGGCGGCTGCCTAACCTGTGAAGTGCGACAATGGGATGTGAGGTCAATCCGCTGGCGTGGCACACCGTGGCGGTAGGCGGTCGAAGACCGCGGCGCAAAGCAGCATTGGTTAATATTGAACCCTATGGGTTTCAGGAGCCAAAGACGATGTGCGCCAGTGGTCGTGGTACGCACCGCCTCGGTACGCACCGCCGCGGGCGTGACCACCATTTTCTATCTGCTTAATCACTCGATACCTGATCTTCCACAGGAGAGGACCTACACTGCAAGTGCTGCTGTGACCTCGGTCTGGAAGAGACAATGGCTCATGCGACTGGGGAAAGGGCCCCTGCCTTCACTGCGGAGGAGTTGGAGAAACTTGTGGATGGGGTCCTCCCCCAGTATGCGCTACTCTACGGTCCTCCAGACCAACAGGTAAGTACACTGGGACCATGCTTTGTGGGCAATGTCTGTGTTGAGTGGGGTGGATGAAAGATGGTGGGGAGGGGAGCGATTGAGGCATGCATCAAACGACAGATGAGAGCATGTGCCACATGGCAAGGGTGGGGATGGGGGACCACTCACATGGAGCATGCAGAATGTGATGATTATACTTCTCTCCCTGTACATGTCACATAGGTCAGCGCCCACCAGAAAATCGATATTTGGCGTGCCATCGACAAGGACGTCCGGACCCTGGGGGTCCACAACAGACGGGGCACCCACTGCCGGAAGAGATGGGAGGACATCCGACGCTGGAGCGGGAAGACGGCGGAGGCTCAGCTGGGGATGGCCTCCCAACGTGGGAGGGGTGCCAGTCGTACCTTGACCCCCCTGATGTCCCGGATCCTGGCGGTGGCCTACCCCGATTTGGATGGGCGCGTGAGGACATCACAGCAGACACAAGGGGGTGAGTACACTCTCATTCTGGTGACTTTGCGTGCAGTGGAGGTGTCTGGGTGGGGGAGGAGGGCTGTGGGTATCCCTAGGCCAGGGCGATTTCGGTAGGCTAGGCCACTCCGTAAGGCATGGCCCTGTGCCCCCGCCCCCCACCTCTGTAGGGTGCCAAGAACAGTTATCCATGGCCCTGTGTCATCTATTTGTGCAGTTGTCGTCCATAGGCTTGTAGGCCATGTCCCACGGATTGCGTAGTCGACCCCAAGTGCGCGGCGTAGTGCAGGGGACTTCTGTGTCTGTCCTCTCCGCCAACGGTGTCGCCAATGCATGCACTCAACATGTCTTTATTTCCCCCCCCCCACTTTTTTGTGGTCTTCCTGTTCATGTGTGCATTAGCATCATCAGGCGGAGGAGAAGTGGCATCGGAGCACGAGGGAGCTGCACTCCACATGGCCCTGGAGGGCCATGCAACGGAGTCCGAATACACCAGTGGGACGGAGGGCGAGGGGAGCTCCACAGCGGGGACTCGTGCAGACATTAGTGACAGCGACTCGTCCTCTGAAGGGAGCTCCCTTGTGGTGGCGGCAACATCCGTGCCCCCGCAACAACAGGTACAGCCGCCACCCAGCGCACCAGCACCGCCCTCCCAGCAGCCCTTCAGCGTTTGCCCCGTGCCTGCTCACCCAGGAAGGTGGGCATCTCCTTCGCCCCAGGCACCTCAGGCCCTGCCCCAGCCACCCTTGCTGCCCTCAGTGAGGAGGTCATTGACCTCCTGAGGACGATCATTGTTGGGCAGTCTACCCTTTTGAATGCCATCCAGGGTGTCGAAAGGGAGGTGCACCAGAGTAATGCATACCTGGAGGGCATTCATTCTGGTCAGGCTGCCCATCAGCGATCGTTCAACGCTCTGGCCTCAGCACTGATGGCAGCAATTGTCCCTGTCTCTAGCCTCCCCCCTCCAACTTCCTCCACCCAGACCCAATCCCCTGTACCTCTGCCTATCCCAGACACACCATCAGACCAGCCTGCACACACCTCAACACCCAAGGGAAGCTCATCCAGACATAAGCACCACACATCACACAAGCATTCACACAAGCAACATCCACATGCAGACATACCAACACCCACAGCCTCCACTGTGTCCCCCTCCTCCTCGTCTCCCTCATCCCTCCCTGTGACGTCTCCACTCACACCTGCATGCACAACATCCTCAGCCACTACGTCCATCACCACCACACCCACCAGAACACCCCGCACACGTGCAGTCACCACCCCCACTACTATTTACACGTCCCCTGTGTCCTCTCCCAGTGTGTCTGTGACCCCCTCTTCCAAGCTACACAAACGCAGGCAGCCACCCACCCAACAGCCATCCACCTCACGACAGCATCCAGCCCAAGCACCTGCACCCAAAGACACCAGATTGAAAACCCCTACAACCACAACCTCTTCCTCCACTCCCATACCCACTACACCTACCCGTCCCTCTCTTTCTAAATTGCTTTTCCTTTCTACACTTGACCTCTTTCCAACAACTACCCCACCCCGTCCATCTCATAGGACTCCAGTCAGCACCTCAGCCACCACAAAAGCGGGACCTCTAAAGACAGTTTGCCATGGACTGTGGAGTCCCCCACCCTCAAGGGCAGCCAGTTCAGTAAGGAGCCAAGGCACGGCCAGCCCAAGCATCCGAAGATTGCCAGTGCCCGGCGCGAGAGGCCAAAGACACCAGGGACCAAAATTCCTACCATGGCTCCGGCAGGAAGTGTGGTGCCACCTGGCACACCGCCAAAGGTGGGGAAGGGCCACAGGCGAACAGGGAAGGGTGGGAAGGGCAGCACGCCTGACAAGTCCGCCAGCAGGCCAGCTGGCCAGGAGGGCCCCGCCAGCCCCATCCCAGGTGTGCAGGAGGACACCCACAGGCCCGGTACTGCAGCCCAGGATGGCCCCGCAAGGCACATCCCAGGTGGGCAGGAGGACACCCTCAGGCCCGGTACTGCAGCCCAGGAGGGCCCCGCAAGCCACACGACAGATGGGCAGGAAGGCCCCGCCAGCCACAGGTCAGGTGGCGAATGACCTCCATGCCATGGCCGGATCAGCTGACCTGGACACTCATCCGATGCACCGCTGAACAGGGCACCGTCGTCTCAAGCACTGCTGCACTGGGCCCTTCATCTCAAGCACCGCTGAACAGGGCACCGCCGCCTCAAACACCGCTGAACAGGGCACCGCCGTCTCAAGCACCGCTGAACAGGGCACTGCCGTCTCAAGCACAGCTGAACTGGGCCCTTCATCTCAAGCACCGCTGGCCCATTGGCAGAAGGGGCAGGCCCGCATCTGTGTCGGGCAGGGCTGCACGAAGCACTCTGGGCACCAAGCCCCCTCCATAACCAGTGGAGACTGTTATCCACTTGAGAGACTGTGGCTTTGCACTCCCCAGGATGGCACAGTGGGCAACCCACCCACTTGTGAGACTTGAGAGACTGTGGCTTTGCACTCCCCAGGATGGCACAGTGGGCAACCCACCCACTGTAGAGACTTGAGAGACTGTGGCTTTGCACTCCCCAGGATGGCACAGTGGGCAACCCACCCACTGTAGAGACTTGAGAGACTGTGGCTTTGCACTCCCCAGAATTGAACAGTGGCCATGGAGGCCCCTCGTGGATCTGGTGTCGTGGACTCATCTGGCTGAGGTGCCCCCCCTTCCCTTCCCCCTGAGGTGCCTGTAGTTTTGCTATCTGATGCCCCTGCAGTGTTCTCTCCGTTGGAGTCAGGTATCCTGTGTGGGCTTTGCCCATGTGATTTGGGCCCAGTGGTCCACGGACAATGCCTGGTACAATTTTCGGACTTTAATATTAATGTATATAAAGGTTTTAGATGTGTGATATATTTATAAGCCAGTGATACAATATATTCCAATGTTTAGAATCATTTCCTTTTGTCTTTGCATTCTTCCGGGAGGTTTGGGGGGGGTAACTGTGATGTATTGCTATGCATTGATGTGTGTGTTGTAGTGGGTGAGGGTGGGGGTGGGTGTGTCGCGTATGTGTGTCCCCGTAATTTTTTGCCTCCCCCCTCCCCTGTGTCGTAGGTGCAGTACTCACCGTTGTCTTCTGCGCCGGCGTTCCTGATCCTGGTAGAGGAGCAGGAAGACAATCGCTGGGAGGATGTGTAGTTCGGGGTCCATGCTGTCCAGATTCCTCGTGGGGTGTATGGAGGTGAGCATTTTCCCTTCAAAATGGCTGTTTCTGCCGCGTTTTTATCGGCGGGGCCACCGCCCCGGAAAAGGTGGCGGATTGGTGGGTTGTGATAGGGTGGGCGGTACATTGACTCCCGCCTGTCTGTTGGCGGTGACTGCCGCGCTGTTTGTTTGTCCCGCCGTGGCGGGCGGTGTGTTGAAGTGGCGGTCTCTGTTGGCGGTTTCTGCCAGGGTCGGAATTCCATTTTTTTTACCGCCAGCCTGTTGGCGGGTTAGCCGCCGCTTTAACACCGACCGCCAGGGTTGGAATGACCCCCATAATCTTTCAGTCCCATGCTCCTCATACCGGCAGAGGTCCAGCTACCGCCCCTGCTTTCTCCCATGCAACAAATTCTTCAGCTACTGCTGCCCCCTACCACCTCCCTGTAACCAGGCTAAAAGCAAAGTGATACAGAAAGCAGGCACTTCTTAACTTGCAAAGAAAGCAGGTAATCCTTGGTATGTGATAAAGTGCTGATTTATTCAAAGTATATCATGGCAGCCAAACGGATCTCAGTGTCCCAGCGCCATGCATACGATGATACAATATAGTCGAAATGCAACTGACTTAATATTTTATTTATTCGAAGGCCTGCCGCTGCATGACTCGTTGCTTACTTCTGTCAACTGAATGAATGGTGCTGTGCAGTATGGTGGGGCGGGCGAAAAGTGCGGACATGAATCTATATTGGTTCGACTCAGTACACTTCACAATTCAACCCCAGGGAGGGACGGGCTAATAATCTATTTTCGAGGAGTCACTGGTAGCAGCTAAGCGCTACTATGATTGACTGACCTGTTATCTTAAGGCAGGGACCCGGACATTTTCTGGCACGGCATGCCACATGATAAAGTGGGTGGCACTGACTTTTTTTAAGTTAACACGCACAGGACCAAATCCAGCCAATCAGTGACTCGCCAGTGGTGCTTTTTCCCTCACAAATGAAAAAGATGACACCCATTCATGCAGGAAATTGCACAAAATGGCAATAATGAAACCAGGCATGTATTTACAGTTTGAGATTGGCTCTTCACCAGGAGACTGTGTGAAGTCAGCCGATATTGCGTGACACAGGGTGACACCGCGTTAGATGGCAGGTATGAGAAAGGAGTAAATATGGTTGCCTCATACGCGCCCAGCATAGAGAATATTTTCATGAATAGCTTTGAGGAGAAATATTTCCAAAATGAAGGGTCCCCTTTGAGCCAGTGAACTGATGGTGACACTAAGTTGATGATATTTTTTCATTTGGATAGGTGAGCAGGAAAGCTCACATGAATTCTTAGAATGGCTTCATTTATGTGAAGACAACTTGAAATTCACATCCAATATTAGTACACACCAAGTGGAACTCTTAGACATATGGATTAGACAGAAATCAGACAAACATTTGCAATGCAATGGGTCTCCCGTTTGCTCGAGTTAGAGCTATTAGCATTGTAAACTCCTAACCCGACTTTTCTTACACATAAATTGAAAATGAAAAGTAAAACAGTTTCACATAACTAACCAGACTTTTCTTGCCATATAAACTCAAAAGAAAAAGTTTCACATAAGCGAGCCGATGGCTGACGGCTGCCATCAGCGCAAAGCAGACACACAAAAAGAAATAAAAGTTAACTCACAGTGAAACCTATTGGCAAAAGTGCAATTATCCATGTAACCGGCAAAAGTGCAATTATCTATGTAACTGGCAAGAGTGCAATTACCTATATAACAGGATTGATGTCATGCAAAGCGCTCGACTTATGCCCAGCGAAATCGCACTGCGAAATGAAGAGAAAAAGTAGTCCAGAAACCTGACGGAAAACATTGAGCGTCGTATGTTTTCAGTAGTTGGTCGATGCACTCGAGGAGGGCTAAACACCGGAAAAGGCATGACGTATGCATGCCTTTCACTGATGAAAGCAATTGGATTTTAAAAGGCAAGCCCACAAACCAATGAAAGTGACTGATGCGACATGGGCATGGTTAGAAGCCCAAAGAAAGGTTACAACAGGTAACAGAGCGCTTTGCACTCGCCCCTAAAAAACTAGAAGTGGATCAATTTGTCAAACCTACCGCACATACTCACCTCCATTTTAACAGCTACCACCCAAGGAACCAAAAACAAGGGATTCCCTTTGGTCAGTTCCTCAGACTAAGACACAGTTGTACCAATATCACAGATTATGATGAAAAGGCAATTACAATGAAGGAGAAAATCGGCAAACGTGGGAGACTTATTAGGGAAGCCTACAAAAGAGCATTATTCTGTGACAGAGATAATCTTCTGTGGAATGAAAAAACTCTGAGTAACCCCAAACTAGTATGTATCACAAGACATTCAGGCCCTCATGACAACCTTGGTGGTAAATACCGCCTACTACCGTGCTGACGGCCACCAACATACCGTCACCGCGGCAGTATACCACTACGGGTATTACAACACACACACAGAAATCTGCCACTATACAGACACTCACACAAGTCCGCCAGCCCAAAAGTCAGTGATAAACTGGCGGTACCAAAACCCACACCGTTACGCCAATAGAAATATGCCCACAGTATCAGGACCTACGAATCACCGCGGCGGTCTTTCAACCGCGGTAAACCATTGGCGGTACACACCGCTGCGCTCAAAATACACACACACTTACAAAACTATACCACATTGGACAATTTAAACTAGACACACCTGACACACATACCCTCACCACACCCACACACCCACACCACTATAAAACACACACCCACATTACCCACAACCCTTTCTATGAAAAAAAAGATTGCTAACAGAGAGAGAGAGACAAGTCAGGAGCACCCACTCAATCTGAGCCACAAAACACCATCACCCATACACCATCCACGCACCTCACAGCACACAACACAACACATCACCCCAAACATCCTCACACATACCACTCACCCCACATCCATGGCACCCCAACGACACCCCAAGTTTTCAGAGGAGGAGCTAAGGGTCATGGTGGAGGAAATCATCCGGGTAGAGCCACAGCTATTCGGATCCCAGGTGCAGCAGATGTCCATTGCAAGGAAGATGGAGCTATGGCGGAGAGTCCTGGACACGGTCAACGCCATCGGACAGCACCCCAGAACAAGGGATGACATCAGGAAGAGGTGGAAGGACCTACGGGGGAAGGTGTGTTCCGTGTTTGCAAGACACCAGGTAGCCATACAGAGGACTGGCGGTGGACCCCATCCTCCTCCCCCACAACTAACAACCTGGAAGGAGCAAGTCTTGGCGATCATGTATCCTGAGGGCCTCGCAGGAGTAGCAGGAGGACTGGACTCTGGTAAGTCAAATCTTTACTACTACAGTATATCCCCCACCCTACCTGCATTCCATCACCAACTCCTACCCCTACCCTCACCCCCATCACTCCACCACCTCACATATACCCCACCATCACAACCCACCCATCCCAATACCAAGCCCTGCATGCAACACCATTTCATGGACACCCATCACATCCCTGCATGGACACCCATCAATAAAGCATGCCCATTAGAGAGAATCACCTAGCCCACAAAATCACCACACACACAAGGCAAAGCTGACAGGGCTATCACAACAGGGAAACACACCCATGCACAAGATGGCACACGCAGATACAATAACACTGCGTTTACATCCCCACAGGACCCCCACTCAACGTCACTGGAGAGGAGGTGCCACCAATATCCAGTCCCCCTACAGAAGAGGCCCACAGTGATGACAGCAGCTCTGCATGCATGGATCACGATGACCTACCTGGCCCATCAGGGACCTCTGGACAGTTGGTTACCCTGCCACAGTCACAGACAACCACAGAGCCTCCCCCCTCAGGAAACACCAGCACAGTACCCACCCAGTGGGCCCATACCACTGTCCCCAGGACACGTCAATCAGCAGTGTGTCCACCACTACAGAGACCCCAGGCAACACCACAAACCCAAGACAATCAGGGACCTGGGGTCAGTGGCATGGGGAACACGGTTCAGGGGACAGAGGAACCGGACAACAGGGAAGCTGGGAGGACTGCTGTGCGACAGGGGGAGGACAGGCCCAGGGAACCCACTCCCCATGAGGCACTTGCAAGGATCCTGGGAGAATACCACCATTCCCAGGAGACCTTGGGCCAGATATTGGCCAAGTTGCAGGAGACCCAGTGGCTGCAGGAGGGACAGTACCTGGGGATCAGGGAGGACCTCAAGCACATCCACACCATCCTGGTCACCATTGCAGGGGTGCTGGCTGACATGGCCAACACCATGAGGGAAGCAGTGGCACTCCAACGGGCCCCTGACACTTGCCACTGACACTAGTCACACTGAAGAACAGTCCTTCACCTCCGCCGGCGCTAGTGGACAGGAGGCACCGCCACTGGAACAACAGGCCACCAGCAACCCGACCCCTGCAGAAGGAGAACCACCCCGCAAACGGTCCCTGCGATCCAGGCAGAAGCCAGAGAACATTGCCAAAACCCCTGCCAGGAAATAAGACTCTCATTATTGTCACCCTTCTGTCCCACTCTGTTACCCTGTCCACCTTGAACCGCCATTGCTCCCCTTCCTATGCCCTATTGGACAATGCACTTGTGATACTAAGAGACTGTACTCTAACTGGACATTCCTCCACCATCACCCCAGCCCATTGCACATCACCCTCAACCTCTTCGCACTTAAATAAACACCCTTGGAACAAATACAATTCTGGAGTCTGTCAATTGATTGAAATATGTATTAGTTCAACAATCTGTAAACATTGCAATTCATAGGTACAGTTATATATACATTGGTATGACCTGTAGTGGGCAGCAGTAAACACACCAGGAGCCAAAGTGGCGCACAGAGATCTGAAAATAGAGATGCCAAAGGGTACAGTAAGTGGCCATAGAAATAGGGAAAACTTGCCACTCCAACAGAAAATTGAAATGTAAGGTGAAGTTACAGTGTCTTACCTGTGTCTCACTGGAAGTACTGCTGTATGAGAGACCGTCTGTTGTCCACATTTTCATCCTCTACCTCCTCTTCCTCACTGTCCACAGGATCCACTGCTGCCAAAAGACCATCTCCAGGCTCATCCTCCTGCAGAAAAGGCACCTGGCGTCTTAAGGCCAGGTTGTGCAACATGCAACAATGATCTGGCACACCTTTTTGGGTGAGTAGTACAGGGATCCACCTGTCAGATGGAGGTACCTGAACCTGGCCTTCAGGAGGCCGAAGGTTCTCTCATTTATCCTCCTTGTTCACCCATGTGCCTCATTGTAACGTTCCTCTGCCTTTGTCCTGGGACTCCTCACTGGGGTCAGTAGCCATGAGAGGTTGGGGTAACCAGAGTCACCTGCAAATATCAAGGGATACCTGTTAGCCAGACCCTCACCCTTAGGGCCAACCCCATACCCTGTCACGATTCACCCTGGGCTTACCGTCGAGGTTGGAGAGAGGTGGTGAGCGACCCCGGTTCCTGCAGGTCCTGCTTTGGCCGAGGTAGGGGTGACCCCTTCTGGTAGCCACAGTGCTGTTTGACAATAGTAAGCCACTACAGTCCGTGCCCTCCAGAAGGAGTCCCAGAGGAAAAACCCCAAAAGGGTAAAAAACCTCCAACAGGAACTCCCTGAAACAGAAGGAGGACACAAGGACGTTAGGACTGAAGATTCTGCAATTCAGGAATTCTAGAGACGGAAGACAGATCAAGAACAACTTGCTCCACAAGTGGAAACCAGCCGGGGCGTGACTACCACCACAGGAGTGTTTCAACGCAATGAGAAAGAAGCTAGATTCCCCTTATATACCCCTAGTCAGGAAGTGGAAAACAGGAAGTAGAAATACCACCATCTTGGATTGGGGAAGAGGTCATAACTAAGAATAGAGAACATGCGCCTGAAAAGAGAAACAATGCATGCAGGGAAGAGAGGAAGTGAACAGCATGGTGGGAAGGGGAAAAGCATGCATAAAAGATAATCATGTGCAGGCATCCGGCTTTTGCTTGTGTGACCGGTAAGTGGTGTAAAGGAGGGGGTACCGGGAATCCCCATGTGCTATTTAAACTGAACGCGGCAAGCACGGCAAGGACCATGACCCGATTTGGGTTCTCCGGTCCTGCCGCGTCTGTCCAGGAATCCGCGGCCGGAGAAAAGGGGCGCGGCGAGTGCCGTGACCCCTGAATCGAGCTGCGGCTTCCTCCGCGGCCCGCCCGCGGGCCGCCGTGGTCCCAGAGTGCTGCGCTGCAGCGGCCCGTGCTCGCGGCCGCAGCGCGACAGTAGGTCCCCCCCCCCGAGGCCCCAGGTTTATGAGGGAAAAGCCAGAAAAAGCGATGGACCAAAAGAGGGGCATGAACTGAAGGGGCATCTTCCCAGGAACACTCACTCATAGGGTAGCTTTTCCAATGAATAAAATATTGGAAGCGTCCATGGAAAAACCGAGAGTCACAGATTTCATGGACCTCATATTCGGGCACATTATCAATCAACAGAGGGGGAGGACAGGAGAATTGTCTGTGAAAAGGATCAGGAAGGTAAGGTTTGAGTTGAGAGACATGGAACACAGGATGTATCTTCCAAGTCTGGGGCAGACGAAAACGCACAGATACTGGATTAATCTTCTGGAGAATCAGGAATGGACCATAATAACGAGGTTTAAATTTGTTCTGGGTAAGTCGGAGAGGTAAAAATCTAGAGGAAAGCCAAACCTTATTGTGGACCTGATACTGGGGAGCCTCACAACGTCTTTTATCAGCCATCCTTTTCATGCGTGACTTAGTGGCCACAAGATTAGAATGGATAACACGTTGGACACCCCGTAGCTGCCGAACATAGGAGATGGCAGGAAGATTGGAAGTATCTTTCAGGGGAGTTGGGAAGGCCTTAGGATGGAAACCGTAAGATCCATAGAAAGGGGAGACTTTCGAGGCACTGTGTATTGAGTTGTTGTAGGAGAATTCTGCAAGTGGTAAATAGATAGACCAAATACTCTGCGTAGCATTGCAGAAGCTGGGTAAATATTGTTTGAGGCCTTGATTTAGTCGTTCCGTCTGTCCATTAGTTTGAGGGTGGAACCCTGATGATAAGGCCACTTCGATTCCCAGGGTCTCACAGAATTGTTTCCAGAATCGGGAGATATATTGGGGACCCCAATCCGAGATAATGACCTGAGGTAATCGATGAAGTCGAAAGATTTCTTGCGTAAAGATTTGGCTTAATTCTTTTGCCGTTGGTAGTTTTCTTAACGCCGTGAAATGAGCCATCTTAGTGAAGGAGTCAACGGTCACCATAATTACTTGATTTCCCACTGAAGAGGGTAAAGCGCACATAAAATCAGTGGAGCTAGTGTGCCATGGACCTGGGGGAACAGGTAATGGGTGAAGTAATCCTACTGGTTTAGTACAGGGTGTCTTGGCTTGTGCACATATGGGACAGGATGACACATAGTCCTCAGTATCCGCCTTGAGAGTGGGCCACCAGAAGGAGCAAAGCAGAAGCTCTTGGGTAGCTTTCATTCCGCGATGACCTGCGATGGGGGAATCGTGGCACATACGTAAGGCTTCTGTCTGGACTAACTTAGTGGGTAAGAACAGGGCTTTGTTATGGTAATAGTATCCTTGATCTATATGAAGTTGCGGGCGCAACTTGTTCATCTCTGTAGTTTCCAGACGGGAATATTCGGACTTGACCTGTTCTAGAAATGTCTGTACTAAACCAATGATCTTGTTACTTTCAAATAGGTTCTGTACAGGAGAATCGCTACACTCAGGGTAACGCCGAGACAAAGCATCGGCCAGGATATTCTGAGAATCAGGGATGTATGTGATGTAAAAATCATATTGACTAAAAAAGAAAGCCCATCGAGCCTGCCGGCTATTCTGACACTGAAAGTTGCTCAAGCATTGTAAGTTTCGGTGATCTGTCCTGACCTCAAAGGGTTCTTTCGAGCCCATCAGGAAGTGTCTCCATTCCGTGCATGCGGTCTTCAAGACGAGTAACTCTCGTTCTAACACTGAATAGTTCCGCTCTGAATCGGATAAGATGTGTGAAAGGTAGAATACAGGGTGCTCTAACTCATCATCGTCTTGTTTCTGTAGTAAGGCAGCCCCTATGGCTCTTTCGGAGGCGTCTGCGACAACAATGAACTGTTTGTTGGTTTCTGGGTGCTGTAAAATGGGAGCTTGAATGAAGGCTTTCTTTAATTCTTGAAAAGCTAACTCTGCGTCTTGTGTCCAACAAAAACCCTTCCTTAGATTGTCTTTTTTAAGGGTTTGATTAATGTAACTGGTTCTCTGGGCAAAGTCTGCTATAAATTGTCAATAGAAATTGTCGAATCCCAAAAAACACTGAGTTTCTTTAATGGAAGAGGGGGACGGCCAATTCAGTATAGCTTGAACTTTATCTGAATCCATGGCAACCCCAGTTTGGTTAATGCAATATCCCAAGTATTTTACCTCTGTTCGATCAAACTCGCATTTTTCTGGTTTACAGAATAAATGGTGTTGTCTGAGTCTCCCTAGGACTTGGAGAACATGTTTAGTGTGTTGTTCTGGGTGAACAGAGAATATTAAAATGTCATCTAAATAAACAACCACTGTTTGCTGTAGAAGATCGGAAAAAATAGAGTCCATTAATCTTTATAAAATGGAGGGGGCATTGGTGAGCCCAAATGGCATTACTCAGTATTCATAGTGACCGAAAGGTATTCTGAAGGCGGTCTTCCACTCATCCCCTTCCTTTATCCTTAAAAGATGGTATGCTCCTCTAAGATCCAACTTGGTGAATCTCTTTGCCCCTCTGACAGCTTCTAAGATGTCCTTAATAAGAGGTAGCGGATACCGATCCTTCATAGTGATTTTGTTTAATCCTCTAAAATCAATACAGGGACGCAAATCTTTCGTCTTCTTAGGCACAAAGAAGAGAGGAGCCCCTGCAGGTGAAGAGGAGGGAGTGATCAATCCACTCTGTATGTTCTCCTCTAGGTATTCCTTAAGGATCTGCTTCTCAGGTTCTGTTAGAGAGTACATTCGCCCAAAAGGGACCACAGCATCTGGCTCCAAAGGAATGGCGCAATCATATTCTCTGTGGGGTGGCAGTTCAGGTCTTTCTGGTTTCTGGAATACATCGGCATATTCTTGATAATGTCTGGGTACTCCCTGTAGGACGTTGATAGAACATCCCATCTTAGGAGGTGCTGTTAAGAGACTCTTTGGGGACCAATAGTCTCCTGCTAAGTAGCAGTGGTGTTGGCAGAAGTGAGAGGATAAAGAAATGGTTCTTGTTTCCCAGTTAATGTAAGGGTTATGCCGAGTGAGCCATGGAATTCCCAGTATCATAACGTGATGTGGTGAAGAAATTAAATCAAAAGAAAGGTTTTCTTGATGTTTCCCGAATTGGAGACATAAGGTAGGGGTGGGATACTGTACTGGTCCTGAGGCCAAGAGTGATCCGTCCACCGTGTGGACCTGTTCTGGTATTTCCTTAGGTATTTGCAAAATCTGTCTTTCCTTTGCCCGGGCTTCATCTAAGTAGATACCACTGGCTCCACAGTCCAATAAAGCCAGAGCTCTTTCTTCCCGGCCATCAGGTAAATGGAGGATAATGGGTAAAAGGAAAAGAGCAGTTCCTTCCTCCCTTGAGGAACAAATGGAAGGTATTTTGCAATATCCCGTCCTCACCCTTCTCACTGAGGACGGGAATTGGTGTTTCCCAAAGGCTTGGCTGGACGGACAGGACGTGTGCGAATTAGATGACCAGCCGCACCACAATACAGACAAAGTCCCTTCCTTCGTCTGTTTTCTCGTTCACTAGATGATAATGGCCCTCGAGCCGTATCGATTTGCATAGGTTCTTCCTTGATAGCATCCTTAGTTTCAGGACGAACCTCTTCGGCACGATGAGGAAGGGTGCGGGACGTCACCGAATGTGATGGTAAGCGACTCTTCTTTCTCTCCATTCTTCGCTCATTTAACCGATATTCTATCGTCAAGGTCTGATCCATCAACCCCTTAAGATTCTCTATTCTGGCAGAGTGTACCAGTTCGTCCTTAATGTCCTCTCTGAGACCCCTGTGAAACAGGGTTACCAAGGTACGTTCCACCCAAGACGTCTCTGCTGCCAATTGTCTGAAACAAGTGATGTATTGTAATACGTCCTGATTTCCTTGTTGAATATCGCAGAGAGCTTCTTCTGCTGAAGACTCGAGTCCAGCGCGCTCAAACATCTGTTTAAAGGTAGTGACAAAGCTGGAATAATTAGACAAACTAGGGTCGTTGTTTGTCACTAAAGGAGTTGCCCATGCTAGGGCTGGGCCAGATAGGGCGCTAATCAAATACCCCACCTTGGTCTTGTCTTGCATAAATTGTGAGGGGCAGAATGCGAAATAGACCGTCAAGGCATCCAGGAATTCTCTTAATTTGTTAGGATCCCCGGAGAAACGAGGTTTAGTGGCGAAGACCTTAGGAACATCAGTCGGTCTAGAGGCGAAGGCTTGTAGGTAGACAGTGTTTTCGGTACGTAGCTGTTGGAGTTCTTGAGCCTGTTGTTGTATAGTCAGGAGCAGGGGTTGGCTTGTTGATTCTGTACTCATCACTGGATTATCCATGATTCCGGACTGCAACTGGAGTTTTGGGCATTGCAATCTGTCACGATTCACCCTGGGCTTACCGTCGAGGTTGGAGAGAGGTGGTGAGCGACCCCGGTTCCTGCAGGTCCTGCTTTGGCCGAGGTAGGGGTGACCCCTACCGGTAGCCATGGTGCTGTTTGACAATAGTAAGCCACTACAGTCCGTGCCCTCCAGAAGGAGTCCCAGAGGAAAAACACCAAAAGGGTAAAAAACCTCCAACAGGAACTCCCTGAAACAGAATGAGGACACAAGGACGTTAGGACTGAAGATTCTGGAATTCTGGAATTCTGGAGACGGAAGACAGATCAAGAACAACTGGCTCCACAAGAGGAAACCAGCCGGAGCGTGACTACCACCACAGGAGTGTTGCAATGCAATGAGAAAGAAGCTAGATTCCCCTTATATACCCCTAGACAGGAAGTGGAAAACAGGAAGTAGAAATACCACCATCTTGGATTGGGGAAGAGGTCATAACTAAGAATAGAGAACATGCGCCTGAAAAAGAGAAACAATGCATGCAGGGAAGAGAGAAAGTGAACAGATTGGTGGGAAGGGGAAAAGCATGCATAAAAGATAATCATGTGCAGGCATCCGGCTTTTGCTTGTGTGACCGGTAAGTGGTGTAAAGGAGGGGGTACCGGGAATCCCCATGTGCTATTTAAACTTAATGCGCCAAGCGCTGCAAAAACTGTGACCCGATTTGGGTTCTCCGGTCCTGCCGCGTCTGTCCAGGAATCCGCGGCCGGAGAAAAGGGGCGCGGCGAGTGCCGTGACCCCTGAATCGAGCCGCGGCTTCCCCCGAAGTGCTGCGCCGCCGCGGCGCGTGCTCGCGGCGCAACATACCCATACACCAACATATAATGGTTGGGGACCTTGGGCTCACCTATTAGCCACACCCTGTGCCTCTGGAGTTGAGACATCACATATGGAATGCTGCTATTCCTCAAGAAAAAGGTGTCATGCACAGAGTCAGGATACTTGGCATTGACATGGAAGATGTACTGGTCTGCCAAACAAACCAGCTACACAGAGAGTGATAGCTTTTTCTATTCCTGAACACTTGTTCATTTCTCCTGGGGGGAACAAATGCTACATGTGTACCATCAATGGCACCAATGATGTTGGGGATATGTCCCAGGGCATAAAAGTCAGCTTTCACTGTGGCCAAATCCTCCACCTGGGGGAATACGATGTAGCTGAGCATGTGTTTCAGCAGGGCAGACAACACTCTGGTCAACACGTTGCAGAACATTGGCTGAGACATCCCTGATGCCATGGCCACTGTTGTTTGGAAGGAACAACTTGCCAGGAAATGGAGCACTGACAGGACCTGCACTAGAGGGAGGATACCTGTGAACTGGCGGATAGCTGAAATCAGGTCTGGCTCCAATTGGGCACACAGTTCTTGGATTGTGGCCCGATCAAGTCTGTAGGTTAGGATAATGTGTCTGTCCTCCATTGTCGCAAGGTCCACCAGGGGTCTGTACACTGGAGGATGTCTCCATCTCGTATTCATCCTCAGCGGTTGAAGCCTAGGGAGGAAAACGGTGGGCAGAGGGTCATAATCACACATCTATTGAAATAATGATGCATCTCCTATTTACAGAACCAGTGTGTGAATCAGAGAGTCAGTTGATGTGCCAATGTCTGCTGTAATGCAGTTAGGTGCCATAGCCTGTGCCTCCCTCAAATGGCGGCTGCCTAACCTGTGAGGAGGGACAAGGGGAAATGAGGTAATTCCGCTGGTGTTGTGCGCCGTTGCGGTAGGTGGTAGATGACTGCCACGCAACTTCGCATTGGTTATCATTGGGCCCTATGGGTTCCAGGAGCCAATGGCGATGTACGCTGGTGGTGACGGTATGCACCGCCGCAGACATGACCGCCATTTTCTATTGATTCACTCACTTGCTACCTGCCCTTCAACAGGAGAGGACCTAGTGCTGCTGTGACCTGTTTCTGGAAGCGACAATGGCTCATGTGTCTGGGGAAATGGCCCCTGCCTTCACTTCAGAGGAGTTGGAGAGACTGGCGGATGGGGTCCTACCCCAGTACACTTTACTCTATGGTCCTCCAGACAAACAGGTGAGTACACTGTGAGCATGATGCGTGGGCCATGAAAGTATGGAGTGCTGTGTGTGTAAGCCACATGTAGGGGGGGGCTGAGGTGTCCTAGGCAGAGTGCTGCATGTATGGTGGTCAATGTATGTGCGTTAGGGGATGGGATGGATATGGTGGTCCATGAGTATGACGGTCCGAACGGTAAGACTAATCCCTTTTCTGCTGTATTTTTTCCTGCAGGTCGGTGCCCATCAGAAAAAGGGTATTTGGTGTGCCATCGCCAAGGAGGTGTGGACCCTGGGGGTCTTTGACAGGCGGACCACCCACTGCTGCAAACGGTGGGAGGACCTGCGCCGCTGGGCAAGGAAGACGGCGGAGGCCCAGCTGGGGCTGGCCTCCCAACGAGGTAGGGGTGCCTGTCGTACCCTGACCCCGCTGATGTTACGCATCCTGGCGGTGGCCTATCCGGAGTTGGATGGGCGCTTGAGGGCATCACAGCAGCCACAACGGGGTGAGTACAAATTCAGATTCATGACTTTGCGTGCCTTATGGTTTCACCTGGGTGGGGATGTGGACTGTGGGTGCCCCTATGCCTGGGCGAACATGGCAGGGTAGGTTCCTTGTTGGGCAGACTCTGAAGCACTCCAACCCCAATGGTGTTAGTGGGCATCTACTACTGGTCAGGGCCCTGTTTGTTTCAGGTGTGCAGCTGATGGCGTTATGCTAGGTACCCCATGGGCTGGTGACTATCTTTGGAACTGGTAGTGCATGGCCTTGTGCATAGGGCTGCTCCCTGTGTGTTGTGTATGCTAGCGGTAGTGTTGTTGCTGGCATTGACCAAGTGTATCCTCTGTGTCTCCCGCCCCCTTTTTGTTTTGTCACCCTGTCCTTGTGTGCATTAGCATCATTTGGCGGAGGAGCAGAGGCACCGGCGACAGAGGAAGCTGCATCCCACATGGGTCTGGAGGCCGAATCCACCGAGGGTGAGGGCACCAGTGGGACGGAGGGCGAGGGGAGCACCATGACGGAGACAGGAGGGGACACTACAGGCAGCGACTCCTCCTCTGATGGAAGCTCCCTGGCGTTGGCGGACACCTCTGTGCCCACCCCAACAACAGGTACGGCCACCACCCCCACCTACCAGCACCGCCCTCCCAGCAGCCCCGCAATATGTTTCCCATGCCTGCTCACCCAGGAGGATGGGCATCTCCTTCGCCCCAGGCACCTCAGGCCCTGCCCCAGTCAGCCCTGCTGCCCTCGGTGAGGAGGCTATTGACCTCCTGAGATCCCTCACTGTTGGGCAGTCAACCATTCTGAATGCCATCCAGGGTGTCGAGAGGCATCATTTGCAACAAACAAATGCATACCTGGAGGGCATTCACTTTGGCGTGGCGGCCCAACAGAGAGCATTTCAGACTCTGGCCTCTGCACTGATGGCAGCCATTGTCCCTGTCTCCAGCCTCCTCCCTCCAACTTCCTCTACCCAGTCCCAATCCCCTCAACCCCAGCCTATCCCAAGCACACCTTCAGACCAGAATTCACCCAAATCAACACCCAGAAGTGGCTCATGCAAGCACAAGCACCACACTTCATCTCATAGGCACTCACATAAGCACCATCCCCATGCAGACACACCAACATCCACTGCCTCCACTGTGTCCCCTTCCTCCTCCTCGTCCACCTCCCTCCCAGTAGCGTCTACACTCACACCTGCCTGCACTACATCCTCATCCACTACCTCCATCACCAGCACGCCCATCACTACACACCCCTCACTGGCAGTCACTACCCCCACATCCATGCACACGTCCCCTGTGTCCTCTCCCACTGTGCCATCCAGCTCATGCACCTCCTACAACCACTCCCTCTTCCTCCACTCCCAAACCTTCACCCTCTTCCCCCCCCAATGTCCCTAAGAAGCTTTTCCTAGCAAACATTGACCTCTTCCCTACCCCACCATCATTCACCACGGGCCAGGGTGGCCAAAACCCAGCCCAGCACGTCAGCAGCAAAGTCAACATCCGCTGTAGTTTCTGCGGCTGTCAGAGGCTCAAAGGCGGCAGCCGTCAGCCCAGCCACTGTGCCACCAACCCCTGCCAAGGCCAAGAACATTCCGCCACCTGGCAAAGTGAAGAAGGGGACGGCATCCAGCAAGGGGAAGGAGCCACAGCCACCCAGCAAGGCCACCACAACACCTCCAGCTGCCAGACCCAAGGTGACTCCACCATCTGCCAAGGGCAGGAAGGGGCACAAAACACCAGGCAAGGCACTTCAGCCGTCCAAGCCTGCAGGTGAAGGCCTGGTGGCTGCAAGCACAACCGCCAGCACCGCCACCTGCACCACGGCCAGCACCGCCACCTGCACCGCCGCAAGCACTGCTGCAAGCACTGCAACCTGCACCACCACCTGCACCACCGCAAGCACCACTACTGCCAGCAGCAGCTGCCCCAGTGGGCAGCCATCCGAGGCTGCAGGAGAAGGGCTGGAGCCTCCCCCCACCACTGGCAGCACCCCCACCAGCACCGGCACTACCACCACTGTGCAGCCGTAGCCGCCGACAGATGGACTGGAGCCCTGCCTCCATGGACTATCATGCATTTTGGTCACTGCAAATGTTGGGACTATGACCTGGTACCCCCCAAGTGCTGCATCACTGGGCACAAAGCCCCCTCCAGAACCAGTGGAGAAAGGCATCCACTCACCCTATTGTAGGAGGCTGGCCTGGCTTATAGTGGGTACCTTGTGGTACTTACACCTTGTGCCAGGTCCAGTTATCCCTTATTAGTAGAATAGATGTGTTTCTAGCAGCTTAGGCTGTTAGACGTAGCTATGGCAAAGCAGCGTAGGCTGAACTAGGAGACATGCAAAGCTCCTACTATACCACTTATATCATATAGCACAATATCACAGGAAAACACAATACTCAGAGTTACTAAAAATAAAGGTACTTTATTTTAGTGACAATATGCCAAAAGTATCTCAGAGGATACCCTCACTTAGGAGGTAAGTAATATGCACAAATGATATGTACACAAACCCAAAACAGGTAAATAACAGTAAGAAGAATAGTGGAAACAATGTAGAATCACAATAGGATGCAATAGGTAGACATAGGCCTTGGGGCAACACAAACCATATACTCCAAAAGTGGAATGCGAATCACGAATGGACCCCAGGCCTATGGGAGATTGTAGAGGGTCGCTGGGACTGTGAGAAAACAGTCAGGGTGTCCAAAATACCCCACCCCAAGACCCTGAAAAGTAGGAGTAAAGTTACCCTACTACCCCAGAAAGATAGTATAGTCGTGATAGGGGATTCTGCAAGAACCACCAATGCTACCAAAGCACTGAAGACGGATTCCTGCACCTGAGGACCTGTAAATGCAGGGGACCAAGTCCAAGAGTCCGGGAGGGCAGGAGCCCACTAAACCCTGGATGAAGGTGCAAAAGGGCTGCCTCTGGGTGGAAGAAGCCAAAGATTCTGCAACAACGGAAGATGCCAGGAACTTCCCCTTTGGTGAGAAGATGTCCCACGGCGTGCTGTAGGTTGCAGAAGTGTTTCCATGCAGAAATACTGCAAACAAGCCTTGCTAGCTGCAAGAGTTGTGGTTGAGGATTTTGGGTGCTGCTGGAGCCCAGGAAGGACCAGGTTGTCGCCCCTTGGAGGAGGAGACAGAGGGGGCGCTCAGCAACTCAAAGAGCCCCCACAGAAGCTGGCAGCACCCACAGAAGTACCGGAACAGGCACTTAGAAGATCTGAGGACAGCGGTCGACTCAGAGTCACAAAGGAGGGTCCCACGACGTCGGAGCCCAACTCAGCGAGCTGGGAAATGCAGGACGGAGTGCTGGGGACCCAGGCTAGGCTGTTCTCAAAGGAAGTCCTGGAAAAGTGCACAGAAGCCGGAGCAGCTGCAAATCACGCAGTACACAGGTTTGTTGTCTGGAGTGGGGGATACCCCTGCAGTGTTCTCTCCATGTTGAGGCAGGAGTCAAGTGTGGGCTTGGCCTATGTGTTTTGGCCCAGTGGGCCATGGACATTTTGAGTGGACATAGTCCCGCCTTGTAGGAAAGTACCATCTTGCCTGGCATGTTACCCCAATTTTAACTGTATGTATGTTTGTTTTTGCTCGTGTGTCACTGGGATCCTGCTAGGCAGGACCCCAGTGCTCATAGTATGTGCCCTGTATGCGTCCCCTGTGTGGTGCCTAACTGCATCACTGCGGCTCTGCTAGCCAGAACCTCAGTGTTTATGCTCTCTCAGCTTTCTAAATTTGTCACTGCAGGCTAGTGACTAAATTTACCAATCCTCATTGGCACACTGGTACACCCATATAATTCCCTTGTATATGGTACTTGGGTACCCAGGGTATTGGGGTTCCAGGAGATCCCTATGGGCTGCAGCATTTATTTTGCCACCCATAGGGAGTTCAGGCAATTCTTACATAGGCCTGCCACTGCAGCCTGAGTGAAATAACGTCCACGTTATTTCACAGCCATTTTTCACTGCACATAAGTAACTTATAAGTCACCTATATGTCTAACCCTCACTTGGTGAAGGTTGGGTGCTAAGTTACTTAGTGTGTGGGCACCCTGGCACTAGCCAAGGTGCCCCCACATCGTTCAGGGCAATTTCCCCGGACTTTGTGAGTGCGGGGACACCATTACACGCGTGCACTATACATAGGTCACTACCTATGAATAGCGTCACAATGGTAACTCCGAATATGGCCATGTAACATGTCTAAGATCATGGAATTGTCACCCCATTTCCATTCTGGTATTGGGGAGATAATTCCATGATCCCCCGGGTCTCTAGCACAGAACCTGGGTACTGCCAAACTGCCTTTCCGGGGTTTCCACTGCAGCTGCTGCTGCTGCCAACCCCTCAGACAGGTTTCTGCCCTCCTGGGGTCTGGGTAGCCCTGGCCCAGGAAGGCAGAACAAAGGATTTCCTCTGAGAGAGGGTGTTACACCCTCTCCCTTTGGAAATAGGTGTGAAGGGCTGGGGAGGAGTAGCCTCTGGAAATGCTTTGATGGGCACAGATGGTGCCCATCTCTGCATAAGCCAGTCTACACCAGTTCAGGGATCCTCCAGCCCTGCTCTGGTGCGAAACTGGACAAAGGAAAGGGGAGTGACCACTCCCCTGACCAATACCTCCCAGGGGAGGTGCCCAGAGCTCTTCCAGTGTGTCCCAGACCTCTGCCATCTAAGATTCAGAGGTGTTAGGGGCACACTGGACTGCTTTGAGTGGCCACTGCCAGCAGGTGACGTCAGAGACCCCCTCTGATAGGCTCTTACCTCTCTTAGTAGCCAATCCTCCTTTCTTGGTAGCCAAACCTCCTTTTCTGGCTATTTAGGGTCTCTCCTCTGGGGTATTCCTCAGATAACAAATGCAAGAGCTCACCAGAGTTCCTCTGCACTTCCCTCTTCGACTTCTGCCAAGGATCGACCGCTGACTGCTCCAGGACGCCTGCAAAACCGCAACAAAGTAGCAAGACGACTACCAGCAACATTGTAGCGCCTAATCCTGACAGCTTTCTCGACTGCTTCCTGGTGGTGCATGCTCTGAGGGCTGTATGCCTTCACCCTGCACTAGAAATCCTGAAGAACTCTCCTGTGGGTTGACGGAGTCTTCCCCCTGCTAACGCAGGCACCAAACTTCTGCATCACCAGTCCTCTGGGTCCCCTCTCATCTTGACGAGCGTGGTCCCTGGAACACAGGAGCTAGATCCCAATGACCCCTACAGTCCAGTGATCCTTCAGTCCAAGTTTGGTGGAGGTAAGTCCTTGCCTTCCCACGCTAGACTGCAAACCTGTGTTCTGTGTGATTTGCAGCTGCTCCGGCTTCTGTGCACTTCTCCAAGGATTCCTTTGTGCACAGCCTAGCCTAGGTCCCCAGCTCACTGTTCTGCAGTGCTCAACCCTCTGAGTTGAACTCCGACGTCGTGAGACCCTCCTTTGTGACTCTGAGTCGACCGCTCTCCTTAGATCTTTCAAGTGCCTGCTCCGGTACTTCTGCGGGTGCTGCCTACTGTGGTTGGAACTCTCTGAGTTGCTGAGCACCCCCTCTGTCTCCTCCTCCAAGGGCGACATCCTGGTCCTTCCTGGTCCCCAGCAGCACCCAAAAACCTCTACCGCGACCCTTGCAGCTAGCAAGGCTTATTTGCGGTATTTCTGCAAGGAAACACTTCTGCAACATCCAGCATGCCGTGGGACATCTTCTATCCAAAGGAGAAGTTCCTACCCCTTTTCGTTGTTTCAGAATCTTCAGCTTCTTCCACCCAGAGGCAGCCTCTTTGCACCTTCATCCGGGGTTTCCTGGGCTCCTTCCCCCCCGGACACTATTGCAACTCTTGGACTTGATCCCCTTGCCGTGCGGGTCCTCGGGTCCAGGAATCCGTCTTCAGTGCTTTGCTGGTGTTTGTGGTTCTTGCAGAATCCCCCTATCACGACTATTGTGTCCTTTTGAGGTAGTAGGGGAACTTTACTCCTACTTTTCAGGGTCTTGGGGTGGGGTATCTTGGACACCCTGACTGTTTTCTTACAGTCCCAGCGACCCTCTACAAGCTCCCATAGGTCTGGGGTCCATTCGTGATTCGCATTCCACTTTTGCAGTATATGGTTTGTGTTGCCCCTAGACCTATGTTCACCTATTGCATCCTACTGTAAGTCTACACTGTTTGCTTTACTTTTCTTACTATTACTTACCTGTTTTGGGTTTGTGTGCATATAACTTGTGTATATTACTTACTTTCTAACTGAGGGTACTCACTGAGATACTTGTGGCATATTGTCATAAAAATAAAGTACCTTTATTTTTAGTAACTCTGAGTATTGTGTTTTCTTATGATATTGTGCTATATGATATAAGTGGTATAGTAGGAACTTTGCATGTCTCCTAGTTCAGCCTAAGCAGCTTTGCCATAACTATCTTCTATCAGTCTAAGCTGCTAGAAACACCTCTATTCTACTAATAAGGGATAACTGGACCTGGCACAGGGTGTAAGTACCACAAGGTACCCACTATAAGCCAGGCCAGCCTCCTACACGCCTTTTGAAAATATTGTATATTTTGTGAATTCTGTTTTTGAAATTATTACGTATTTCTGACTATTTCTAATAAAACATACATTTGACTCCATTCCTTTTGTCCTTGCATTATTCCAGAGGGTTACAGGGTGTATATGTAATGTTGTTGAATGTGTTTGTGTGTATGGTGTTGGGGGTGAGGGTGGGGGTGTTGCGTGTCACTCTCTTTTTCCTCCCTTTCTATGTACTAGGTGCAGGTGATGGTGAGGGTGAGGGTGGGGGTGGGGTGTTGCGTGTGACTCTATTTTTCTTCCCCCCATGTGATAGGTGCAGTACTCACCGCAGTCGTCGCCATCGCCGTTGGTACTCCTGGTATATGAGAAGATACACCAGCATGGGTAAAACCTGCAGCTCGGGCTCCATGGCGTCCTGGTTCTTCCTTGAGTGTCGAGAGGTGAGTGGTTTCCCTTCAAAGTACTGTTTCTGCCGTGCTTTTGATGGCGTTGGTACCGCCCTGGAAAAGCTGGCGGATGGGCGTGTTGTAATGGGGTGGGCGGTACATTGTCTTCCGTCTGGCGGTTGGCGTTCACCGCCGCGGTGTTTGTTGCTACTGTAGTGGCGGTCAGAGTGTTAAAGTGGCTGTCTGTGTTGGCGGTTTCCGCCGTGGTCATGATTCCATTTTTGTTACCCCCAGCCTGTTGGCGGTATTACCGCCGCTTTAACACCGACTGCCAGGGTTGTAATGAGGGCCTCAGTACCCAGTGAAAAAAAAAACTGTATACATTTGTCAACTCTAATTGGCATATTCTTTACAGCAACCCAGACAACAACACTAAGATTCCCAAACCCTTGTAACCCACCGTAGGAATAAGAATTTGAAGGACAATATTGTACAATCACGGCTCCCTAAAGAGAGGAGTTTCATACAGAAAACGATAGTGGAAGGGAAACTTTAAATACGGTCAATGTTTGGCCTGTGATAGTACTTTAGAGACAAGTATCCATACACATAATGGATGTACCATACAATCACGCACATTGACAAATTGCAAAACACAAAATGTGATTTATCTCTTAATCAGCCCGTGTGGACAGGTCTACCTAGGCGAAATAGGCCGCAGCCTCCATGCTCGTCTGACTAAACAAAGGCGGCAATCAAAACCCGAAAACTACATGCCCCCAAAGAGAAACATTACCTGGAGAAAGGACATCAACCAGAAGATATTACATGGTTTATATTGGAAAAATAATTGCCAGGGAGGGTAAAGATCTGGCGGCAGTAAGGAAACTACTTGAGATTTTCTGGATATTTATGCTGGAATCACACATTTGGGACTGAATAACGAGATACCGTGGGAGAATGCGCTCCAGTCGTAGTTAATAATATCACCGAGGCCTGTAAAGTTATCAAGCTGTACATTAATGTTTTTTGGAAGTATATTTTGCGTTACTCCTTGATCCCCAATTAGATCCTCAGCGAGTGATAGCAGAGCACCTTGTATTTCAGTAATGGGCATTCAAGGCCATATTGACCCATAGGGGACAAGCACTGGGCATTTTAGTCAAACCGTCTCTTTTAAGAGCTCATCAGCAGACCTCCACCCTTCTTAACATGGCAATTAGAGTGGAAAACTCAATACGTGCAGGTGTCTGTAGAGATGTAGCGATAGCAATCCTTCTTTGTTATAAACATGGTAGTCCATTCAAGACAATTGCGTTTTAATGTATAATTACTGCGAGGCGTGACTATTACAGTTGGTATGTTCCCAGCTCATAAAATACGTGGATGCGGACATCCCCTGATAGCAGCGTCCCGAGGGCAACGCTATCAGGTAAATATTGGAACAATCGTTTATGTCTGAACTGAGGATTTTTGTTTGTAGAGACAATAATCATTTCTCTAGATTCAAAGCGAGTTAAAGAAGGCCGTCATCATAACACGTAGATACTAGGAGGTTGGACTCTCACAGCCGTCTACCTCCATAGCATTAAACACGTGGTTTTTGGCGTCCTAAGGTAGCGCAACGCTACACATGGGCGTGGCTCCAGTCATTGTAAAGGTACGAATGTCCCCGGCATCACTGTATAGTATTTTGTTGATCTGACCAGGGTTTTAGCTGTCTTTACCTGTTGGCTGAGGCCATGGAAGTTTCCCTGGAGTTTCAGCTCCCGACTATGATATGATTATGGGCTATGGGTCACCCCCCTGTATTGTTGGAGACTAAAAACGTTTTTTTTGTTTAGACACACATTGAGGATTGAGCATGTAGGGGTAGCACTCGAATCCCATTCTTAATTTATATAGTCAGAAAAGGGCCTAAAATAATCAGTTCATTTCAAAAGGCGAGGTGTTTTAAAGACGCCCTTGGAAAGGATTCTCCACTGCCTACGAGCTATCACAGGTAGAGTGAACACGTATGAAGCTGTCGACTTCAGTTAGTGTTCACCCTAGTTCTTTTTACTTCATATTGTTTTCATTTTTCGCTCTATAGATAGTGCAGACTTGGTGCGGACTTTAGGACTCATATTATGACCTATTCGCAACAAACTGTCCTGGCTCCATCCCTTGGTGGGAAGGCAAAATGTGCATATAATAACCATTTACTCTTTACCGACCCCATTATGTTGCTGATTCTGGTGATGACAGCGTGTACATCTTAAAACACAAGTCACTGCGTGAAGTGCACATTGTCACAGCATGATTACTTAGGGGAAGCTCTAAAGCGATGTTGTTGCTGGGACTACAGGATCCAGGATGCTCTAGGGAAAAAACCCGGCCACTGCCATTATCGTGCCAGAAGGCGCAAGGACAAATCCTGTACAACAGTTCCAGAGTGCGTGGCGCGCCTGGGTGCGTTCCTGGGCGAAGACCAGGCCAAGAGCAGGGCTGTCAGAGCCCGGAAAAGGCTAGGTTGGGCCACCCCTCTTGGACACAGTCAGCGCTTCTGTCATTCTTATAGGTCACTCGTCGCGCAAATAAGTAAGAATGGGGAAATGAAAACAGTCAATGGGAAAGGGAATGTTCCCAAGCCCCCCCCCCCCCACCCCAGGCAACATCATGTACTACATCTTATCTTACATCAGTAATGGGGACAGTCAATGCCAGTGGCGTAGCGTGGGGGGTGCAGGGGGGGGGGGGGGGGGCGGCCATCTTGGAAGAGACTCGAGTGCTAAAATCCACGGGTTAGGGGGCGCAAATTACTTGCCTTGCCCCGGGTTAGGGGGCGCAAATTACTTGCCTTGCCCCCGGTGCTGACAACCCACGCTACGCCACTGGTCAATGCACAATAAGGTTTGGTGGAGGGACACATAGATAAAGTACAACGCAAATCACTGGTATTCTCACCTGTACGAGTAATAAATGAAAAAGACCCATGTACATCGCAAGGGGTAGCCCCCCTCAGATTGTCAGGGCCTCAGTGGAGTTACCTCACAATGTTCCCACCTTTCAAAATCCTTGTGTTACTACGGATACCCAGTTGGAAGTCATTGATGCAAGTGAGGGGCTGCCAAAAAGAAGAGAAATGCGAATCAAAAAAGTTCAGCTGGGAACAGCCGGAGGTCCCCTAAGGCTCAGTGGTCTGCCTCAAATAAGACCTGTCGTGGGCCTACAAGAAATTATGTTGCTGAAGGCATAGAAGCGCAGATGTCGCGGGAAGAGTTTCTGCCTGGTGCTATTTTCCAAAAATTGTGTACTGACTTTTTTAATAATTTGAACTTGAAACTTAAAATATTTTGTGATGACATATGTGGCCGCTTGAAAGCGATTGACGATAAACTGACTCTTAGGGGCACCAATGGCACCTAATGAAGATCTTGAAAGAACATCAGTCGGTGCTAATCCGTAAAATCATTTACATTTGCACCTGCCCTGTACACCATATGTAGTAATTTTGAGGAATGTTCCAACTTTATCCCCCGGGAAGCATTAACATGTCCTAGATTTGAAATCCAAAGTGGTTCATTGGCTAAGGAAAAACTCAGGTGGGGGGAAGATTTACATGATGAGATCATTCTTGTGACAAGAGGTAAAAATGTGGGCATTCCCTGTATAGCCCCTATTTAGACTGTGTAGTGTAAATTTTAAGACTCCAAAAGTAGTGGCAACATTATTAAAAGTCCTCACCCATATGCATGCTCCTCTTAAGGACATTCAGGCCTTACCGCTAGAGTTTTTCTATAAACCTCCGAGCCTAGCTTGTCGACCCTAAACTCAGGTTCTGGACAGGTCAGGAGGGTTTTTGGGGGCTAACAATATTCCTACTCAAAATCGGTTCGCACCCCTTATAGAATATATAGATAAAATGGGCGATGGGCACTTTTCAGCCCAGTTATGGTGGAGATTCTGCGGTTTGTATTAGAAGGGCAAAGGAAGACGCATGGCAACTCAGCTGTTGATGATAACGCCGGCTTGGGCAAAACAAAGATTCCAAGAGGTGCCACTAGTGTTCTATCTTGGAACACAGCGGGTGTGCTGGGTAAAATTTACAATCAAGACTGCTTTGCCTATAATAGCAAAAATGACCTGATTCTCTTACAGGAAACATGGATGATATCATCTTTCCATATAGATGTTTTTCACACATACTGTAGCCCCGCTGCCCTGTCAGTAATGGGTCATGTGAAAGTGGGGCTGGCTGTTCTAGTTTCTGTAAAGTTTCCCTTTGTAAAACTAACAGAGATATATAACTCATTGGGGGATCAGGAACTTGGTGATAGTAAACTACTATTATGATATTGTTGATAACATTGACTGAGGTGGTGGAAGATCTAGATAGGTCCGTCTCAAAAATACTTTATCAAGCAAATCACCAAATGTACCTTTTATGGGTCAGGGGATTTTAATTTAAAGCTCTGTAAATTAAGTCATAGCTCAGTGTGTGTGTTAACTGCCCCAAATGGGGATTTAATTACATATTTCACACACACCCCTTATGAAGAGGTTTTATATAAGATCCTTATAAAACATCATTTGCTTTTTGTTTTGGATAATTTTTTCAGACTTGTTCCGTACCTCCCACTTTTCATGGTCATGGCAAGCGAAGCTCCATTGATTTTATTATAGTCACAATCGATTTAGTCAGACCTTGAAAAATCAAATGATCATCATCATCCAGATTACGCCAAGAACTCCGTAAAGCTTGGATTGCCGCCCATTGAACACGTAGCATAGCCACCGACAACCACATATGCGCCCCATCCTGCAAAAACTGCATGATCAAAAACAGAGAAGCAACCGTAGGGTCAATATGCTGTCGTAAACACCATGAGTAAAAAACCTTCCACTGACGTCCATAGGAATGCAACGTGGATTTATGCCTAGCAGCCTGCAAAGTCACAGCCAAAGGACCAGGAACCCCCAGCCCCGTCAAACCCCGCCATTCAACCTCTAAGCCGTCAAGTGCAGTCTCTGCAATGATCCCCGGGAGAGACAAGGAAACACCCGCGGAGAGGGATGGAGAGGAAGGTTAACTGCTGAAGCAGAGGAAACCAATTTGCACGCGGCTACCGGGGAGTGATCAAAATCACCCGAGCCCCCACCTGCTGCACCCTGACAAGAAAGGAGTGGATCAACTGAAAAGGAGGGAATGCATAAAGAAGACCATGCGGCCAAGGACACGTCAGACCGTCCACTGCCCAGGCCTGAGGACACCGATACTGGGAGCAGAACATTCCCACCTTTGTGTTTTCCAGAGAGGCAAACAAGTCCACAACCTGGGAGAGTCTCATAGTATTCTTGTGGCAACAGGGCTATGTTGTGGTTGTGTGAGTGACGGTATCTTTCTGCTATTGCCAGGAACTCCAGCACAGTGGCCTCTTTGCGTGCTCCACTAAGTAAGTCTGGCTGTAAAATAGTACTGACAGGGAAGGAGTCATGTGGCTGCAAAGGCGCTCAGGAGTGGTAGACTGGACTCTCCTCAAAGGTGCCAGTAGGCTGGGTGGGCTTCAGGTGTCACACATTCCATCCGGGGCCCATCGTCGCTAGGCCCAGGCCCAGCGTGAGTCTCCAGTCCTGGCCGTAGGTGATGGGGTGGAGTGCGCCAGGGGGGCTCGGTGTTGATAGGGGCTGGTTTTAATGGCCACAATGCCATTCCTGGTTTGGGGTCGGGCGCTCCTCCAAAGGATCAGGGTAGTTGAGCTACACTCTCAGCGACACTCTCCTTATGGTGCCTGTCACTCTGCTGTGTCAGGCCCCCGCTCTCTGGGCCCCCCCGTTCCAGGGGAAATCGCTACCTTAAGAAAGTCTTGCCCATGGGCCCACCGATGGCTCAGGGGGCAAGCACATCTGCGTGGTAGGGGTGCCTCTCTCCTCGTATGCCGCTGGGGGAGGCATACTCGAGCAAGGTCGGAAAGCCCTCCTCTTGCGCACCGAGGTGCATCGCCTGCCCCGGCATAGGAAGGAGACAACAGGTATGCTCCGAGGCCCCTCTCTCGCTCCCCCACTGCACCTCGTCTTCCGGGAGCCAGGGGGGAATGTCTCAGTCAGGCCGCCGAGGATCAATAAGCATGGGCCCCAATCAGCCACACTCGCCCAGGCGCAATCCTTCCCCGACGCCGTCTCACCTCTCAAGCTCTCCGCCCTCGGGGAAACTGAAGGCCGCGGCTCCACACGTCACAGAGGGCCGCAGTGTCTCAGTGGCCCTCCCGCTGTCCAGAAGGGAATGGCAGACTGCTCTCGGCACCCATCGCCTATGCGGGCGGACAGGATGTAGCAGGGGAAGCACCCCTGGTGATCGACGGCCCCTCAGTGTCCCCGGGCTCAGTCCAGCGCATGGAGCTCTCCGATCAGGTGGCCATTTCTATCGACGGCCAGACCACACCCCCTGCTCTGACTTTCTAAATAACATTCCTGATGACAACAGTCACTACAGCAACTACACATGGACCGAAGCAACAAGAGTACTAGGTAATCAAATGGTTAAAGTGAATTCCAATCCTAGTAATACTAAACCAACTCTATCCCAAGGTACCAATTCTTGGTTTACAGTTGCCCTACACAAAGAGAAAGGGAAACTTTGTAGCGTTGTCAGACTGGCGAGCAAATCAGACCATGAGGCAGAACAAAGGGTAAGGGAAATGACCAAATAGTGAAAACGCTACAAAAATATATATGGGAGCCCATAAAATTGAAAATGAAAGACTGTGGGTTTTTCTTCATAGACCATGCTCCTCCGGTAGCTCTGGTGCATTCTGGCGATGGATTAACTAACAGCTGGCACCTAAAAATCCCCCACCAGTATACCATTTACACGCCTCAGTGTGGGAGGAATATGCATCTTCCCTGTATATGGCCAACTACACCACAATGAGAACATCATCCACCAGCAACTTCTGGGAAATCAAATACGGAGTCATCTGCGAAAAGGCAGAGGGCCAGACAGAAAATAAAGTCTACAGGCTGGATATGTAAGAAGACCTTTTCAAAGGTAATCGCAAGGAGTTGGTGCAACTGTGTGCCAGGACCTCACATTAGGTTGACAATCCTTATGAAACAAACCCAGCCTTTTGGCTTAACCCAGTTACCAAAATCTTTAAAAAATCCCGTCTCATCTGTGCAATACCTCCATCTTAGTAGGGTTCCTACATCTATTCCATACACAAAAAGGGAAACAAAGATGATCCATCAAACTATAGATTGATAACTTCTAGATTTCGAGGACAAATATTTTGCCTGTTTAATCCTAAAGGAATTGCAAGTATAGGCAGATGGTCTAACTTGATACCCTGGTTTCACTCAGGATTCAGAAAAAATAGAGAAACTATAGAAGAAAACACACAACTCATCCCCTATACGAGGAATAAATTCACTTTGATCAAAACATAGAAGATAGGGGACCACGCTATCAATAGTGCCAATTCCTACAAATACTTAGAGGTGAAATTTCAAGCCTCAGGCCACCATACCCAACATATTAGATCACTCTGAATCAAAGCAACAGTAATTTTATTTGCACTACAGAAAATGGCAAACAATATTACAGGGCCCTCTTTAGCACCACTGTTCAGAGTTTTAAACGATAAAGACCTTCCATCATTAACATATGGCCTCTGTAAATTTGGTGGATGCTCAACCTGGCAGAGTCTAACTTATATAAACCCATCCTTAGAAAACCCAGAGCAGGCAAAACAGCACATTTCGTTTAGTGTGGCCATTATAGTGAGAAACTGGCACCACAGGAAAACCTTCAGCTACCCTTATCCTGGGAAATCAAACTCAAATTCTTACAAATCCGTTTTGGGCTTTTTGACAAAGGGGTATAGTTCAAAAGTCGGAGTACGCTAGGTTTAATGCTGCCTGATATTGCTGTTTGTACCACAAAGAATCGCTGGTGCGCATTCTTTGTCTTTGGCCAGTTTTTCTTTGTGAGAGAAGGAAATTTCACAAACCATCCTTCCGCAAATTGCATTCGAGGGCTTCCCAAAACGCCACACTACACTGTTTCAAAGGAACTGATTAGAGGCCTTTTTTGTTAAATTCACGTCCAACGTTCTTAAAATAATGTCCTAACAGTATGAAACCTGCTCTGTAGTCCTTGCTCTCTTATCTCAAGAGAGCTGCTTTAGTGATACGGCCTTCTTGTGTAAGCAACTGATCAGTCCTCACAGCTGAACCTCCCCGAGAGATAGAAGCATATAGACCACCCATGTTTTTGTGACACATTGATTAGTTCTACTGCTGTGAGATGGCTAATGCCGACTTTCCTCAGAGAGACTGGCACTAGCGGCACTGTCATCTCATGTGAGCCACTGACCAACTATTAAACCACAGCGACAGATTTACAAAAGCCTCCTAAGAGCGTTGCCTAGAGGTCACTTATGCTTTTATGCTCTCTTGATCAATTATATTACAGAATCTATTTAATATTATGCATTATTTGATTGTTTTTATGGCATTGATTACCTAATGTGGAATGGTTTTAACTAACTACCTAATAAAGAATGTATTATTATATATGCTATATGAAGGTATATACGTAAAACCATTCTGGGGTAGACTCCAATACTTCATTCAAGAATCCTTCATATATAAAGTAACCTAAATGTCTGTACATTAGCCTTAGGCGTTTTTGCAGAACCACCTCTTCCGGCTATAACTCACACATACTTACTGCTAATTGATTTATTTCGGTCACTAGGAAAAATTAAAACACATTCTTAATAAACAGAAAAACTAAAAGAAAATAATAATTCTTCCTCGTGGGCCTGGTTTTGCTTCACAAGAAATGTGAACAGTACTCTCTACTCAAAATGACACTCAAGCCATCCAAACAGCTTTGGAACAAGCTAAAGATAGATCTACAAAAGTGCAAGCCTGTATGAACAAAGCGTGTTCTCATTTTCAGGGAAATTTTCACAACCTTCTCCTCTATATGGTAAAATCCATACATTACTTTTTTTCTAGGTCAGCAGACTAGTCTCTTAGCACACCTTTTCTTCTGTACACACATCTTAATTAACCTTTCTTCTACATATCTCCCCCAATCTTACTTTCCTTTTTTATTTCTTGACACTGCTGATTCAAACATATATTTTACTCATTTTATGTACTGGCCTATAAACAATTACCATCTTTATTGAGTCCACTGGTGTGTGCTTCACCTTCCTTTTACTCAAGTTATTGCAACACTCACCCTAAACGATTTGATCCTCTTCTACAAAGCATATGCTACTTTCAGTCCATGAAGTTCGACTGTTAATGTTACCAATAACTTTAAACACTTCCATATGTCTCACCATATACTGTAAGATAACTATTTTCATGTTGCTGTTGCAATGAATGCATAACTTACATTCCTTCTTGGGGGGTTTGGTATGTAAACACTTCTCCGTGTCTAATCTCCTGATACTCTACATTGTTAAAAATGTAAATGAAAATCTTCTGAATTTAAAAAAGAAATGCCTGAGAAGAGTAGCTCTCCCAACCAAACACCTAACATTGTCTATTATTTATTCTAGACTGAATTCATGATAAGCATGGAAGATATTCTTTGTGTGAGTTGTCTGCTGAGGAGGATTTGTTTAGCTGGCAAATAATTCCTGGATAGAGTGGATTTGCATGCCACCTCAAAGTTTCCAGTTAATTTTGGCATTTTCATTTGTTCAGCCTGCAGTTTTTAGGTCGCAGCCCACCAGGCAGCGTAGTTGTCTAGTTTGCCAAAGACATCTTGGGGTCTTTCAGAAAGCTGACCTAGGAATGCATTCTTTCGCCTGTTGATTACCATTGGCTTTGTGGTTTATAACTCAAATTTTCTGGCTTTCTATTTGCTGGCTTTATTTGCTTTAGGCTCCCAAGGCTCAGTTTGTCCCTCTAGTTGCCTTAATCATGTTTACTGTCTCCTTCAACAAACTCTGTTTCTGTAAACAGGCCTTTAAATCGTGTTCTTATCTTGTCACATTTGCTTTGCATTCAAAGGCTGAAGTCAAATGTCAGGCACTGTCTCCTGAGGGTGCTTGTTTACTTCAAAGTGAGAGGATTTATGTCACAGTCTTGCTGGATACTAGGATAAGAAAGGTTTTCTCTAGCACATGGAAACATTTAAATGAACTGTGTCAGTGTTTGAGAATGTATACAAATTAGGAACACAAAGGAAGCACATTTTTTTGTTATTTCTTTAATGTGTTGGAAACAAAACTTTAATATTATCAAAACAAATCATTATACTAGGTGATGCGATTTCCACACATTTTCGTTTGTGTACTTTATAGTGTTATTAGTAGAACTGTATGTCTTTGCAAATGTAATGGTCATTTCAATTGAAAAAATAGGTGGTCATTATGAACATGGCGGTGTGGGCCGCCATGCCGGTGATGGTGGGAAATCCCGCCAGCCGGCATGGAGGCCCACACCGCCACACAATGAACCTATGGAGGGCTGCCATAGGCGGCCCTCACTCACCGCCAGGCTACCTCCGTCAGGCAGCCTGGCGGCAGTCGGCATCATCATCCGACAGGGCAGCGATGCTGCCCCTCGGATAATGATCCCTCAGCCTCCAGCCTTTCCCTGGCGGGTTTCCCCGCCAGGGAAAGGCTGGCGGAAGGGGTGCACTGGGCCACCCCTGGGAGCCCCTGCACTGCCCATGCAGTTGGCATGGGCAGTGCAGGGGCCCCTGTGCAGTGCCCCACCGTGCAGGTCACTGCCTGATTTACGGCAGTGATCTGCACAACGGGTGCAGCTACACCCGCCGCACTGAGGCATTTGCAACAGCTCTATGTGGAGCCGCCGTCAGTGTCCCGGCCAGGCATTCCTCTGGGCCGGCGGGCAGAAACAATGTTTTCGCCCGCCGGCCCATAGGAATGTTCATAATACGGCCGGTGGGGTTCCGGGGGCGCTGGCGGTCACTAGAAAGACTGCCAGCATGAACATGGCGGTTTTGACCGCCGTCTTTATAATGAGGACCATATTGTCTGTAATGGCAGTGCGCAACCAAACCATGCATACTCCCTTTTACGCCACTCCACCCTACTCTGCACCACTCCACATCACTGCACTCTACTCTGCACCACTCCACTTTACCACTCCACACTACTGCACTTTTCTCCACTTTTTACAGTTCCACTTTACGACACTCCACACACCTCTCCTCTAAGCTACTAACTTACAGGCATGCTAGTGTACAACATGGCTAAAACAGATTGGCAAAGCCAGTAGCTCTTGCATAGGTTGGACCTATTGGCTTTGCCAATGCTTGTTCTTGATTAGGTTTCTGCAGTGGTGCCTGCAAAGACGAGTTAATTTAGAGTTTTCCAGTACTAATAAAAGGGTGCACTGCACTGTCACTAGTTAATCCAAAATTCCTGTAATGTAAGTGGGGGTATTTAACATGAGATTGTTTCACTGAAGCAGTTAAGAATAAATGTTTCACCAGATGTTTAAGGCCAGACCGGCGGGCTTTGGCTTATTTTAGTGAGGTAGGTGTTCAGATGATCCGCTATTAAGGGCGAAACTTCGGATGATCCGCTGTTAAGGGTGAAACTAATAAAATAATTAGTATAGCCCATGTAAATTAATTGAATGTCCCTAAAAGTATATCAACAATGTATTTCTATACCAACAGATGTGGAATTCCTATCCCCGGGACATCTTGTTTGGGGTCAAGGGCAACAAGTGTTTATGTTTACTTTGTCCTTGGGACAAGTAGGCCCAACCCTCTGCAGCACAAACCCTGTGAGTGGAACTCTCTGCAGTTGAGGTAATGTGTTTCCAAAAGATAATGCTGTTCGAACTTGTATTTATGGTTCATTATTTGAAAACCTTCATTATTAGGGTGAGTGCTGTAAATAAATATTTTAAGGTCACACTTCACTACTGACATTGGTTCCAGTACAAAAAAAAATAAAACCGTGTATACACATGTTTGAAAACTTTAGGCTATGAGGCTAAGTAAAATGCTCCCAGAATGCTCTCTGATTAGATGCAAATGAAGTGTCATTTAGTAAAATGTTTGATGCATGCTAGTATTTCCCAAAAATATTTCCAATGGAAAATCAGTGTAACCATTTTCAACACAAATGTAGGAAGCATGAAAATAAACAAACACTGACAAAGCCAACTGATCTGACATATTTTTATAAGTCTTTTAGTTTTATCAATGCGTGTCTTGTTTTGACATGGCTTTTGTAACACGTTATTGTTGTGGGCGCTACCAGGCCCTCAACATTGTAACAAACACTGGCAAAAAAAAATATATATATATTTTGAACTCTAAAAGCACACGTTGCCACCAGTGGCATAACAAAGGCCCCGCAGCCGCCCTCCAGGGGGCCCCTTCAGCACCTGCCCTGTTTGAGTATGGAGAGGGGGCTCCTCCATGTTCTTTGCAAAGGGGCACCCTCCAGTTTCGTTACGTCACTGATTGCCACTGTAGTTCCTGACACTGAACAAAACTACTTTGTGTGCCAATATGCTCCTTGTGGAAGAGCAGAATGCAATCACTCACAGTAAAGCCAGCCAAAAGAGAGAGAAATAGAAGTTTTTATTAAACAAAATGTCTTTGTTAACACCAGACCTAATTAAGGGACCAAGACCCACATGTAGGTAGCTTTTTGCATGTCACAAACAGCGACTTTCACTGTTTGCGACGTGCAAAAAGCACATTGCGATGCACAAACCCAGTTTTGCGATTCAGTAACCTGGTTACCTAATGGCAAAACGGGTTTGCGACTCGCAATTAGGAAGGGATGTTCCCCATGGGACCCCTTCCCCATTGTGAATGTCACTGTAAACATTTTTTCAGAGCAGGCACTGGTTCTGCGGACCACTGCCTGCTCTGAAAAAATGAAACAAAAACGTTTCATTTTTCGTTTTTGTAATGCATCTCGTTTTCCTTTAAGGAAGCAGTCACAGACATGGTGGTCTGCTGTCTCCAGCAGGCCACCATCCCTGTGAGGGCCGCTATTCGCAAGGGGGTCGCAAATTGCGACCCACCTCATGATTATTCACTAGGTGGGCATATGCGAAGCCCTTGCGAATCACAGATGGTGTCAGGGACACCATCCTACATTCGGATTTGCGACTCGCAATTTGCGGGTCGCAAATCTGAACCTACCTACATATGGCCCCAAATTCTTAAAGAAAGTCACAAAAGTGCACCCATGGTATATGTCGTACCCCTATAAAATATTTGTGAACTGTATTTTGGCATGGGTAAATACGTATGTGTAGATTTGCTCATGTGAAAATCTATTGAGCATCTGCAAGTTCATTTTCCCTCCGGCCACTTTCTTCCCAACCCTGGAAGAAGTTCTAATTCTGCCATTGTCAGGAGTAAATGTCCAACCTTTCTTATTATGGGAAAATATTAGAGAGAAGCTGGTGAAAATCTTTAAAACATGCAGGTTAGTAGGTTTGCAGACTCAAAGGCATTCCAGCCCTGGAACTATTGCTTACTGCTTCCTCCAGCCCCAGTATGCAGATCTGCAGAAAGGTGGCAAAATAAGGAAATTGCTACAGTAGGGATTGAAACTGCAAGTATTCAAGCCCTATTATGGTAGCAGCCCTGGCATAATCAGAGAGGCTATTATCAGAGCTCTTACATAATGAGATTGCTGCCATAATTTGTCGCCACACTACATGGCACCAAAGGGACAAGTAGATCTTTTTACAGGACAAGTAGATTTGAGAAGCAACCTGTCCCCTGGACAAGTAGATATTTTAATAAATTCCACACCACACCCCTGAATTATTGTTATAGATATGGATATGATGTTTTTTTTTTTTTTTTTTTACAATTCACTCTTCTCAGATTTGACAGTAGTATACGGAGGCTTATATGATTATGTTTGGTTGCTGTAAAATAATGCCATAATAGCCTGTAGCATACTTGCTAACTCACACGGTGGCACCATGTATCACACAATATTGTCTCACTTCACATGGTCTCCCAGTGAAGAGCCGAAATCACACGGTAAATCCATCCCGGGGTTCAGTGTTACCAGACTGGGTGACTTCCTGCATAAACGGGTGACATTTTTCTCATTTGTGCGGGAAAAAGCACCACTGCCAGGTCACTGATTGGGCTGAATTTGGTCCTGTGTGTGTTAACTTTTTAAAAATCGGTGCCACCCGCCTTATCGTGAGCTATGCCATGCCAGAAACTGCCTGGGTCCCTGTCTTAGCATAACAGGTCTGTCAATCATAGTAGTGATTAGCCGCTACCAGTGACTCCTTGCAAATGGATTATTAGCCCGTCCTTCCTTACGGTTGAATTGTGACGTGTCCTGAGTTGGACCAATGTAGGTCCGTGTCCCCAATTTTTGCCCGCCCCACCATACTGTGCAGTACCAGTCAGTTGACAGAAGCAAGCAGTGTTTCATGCAGCAACAGGCCTCAGAAAGTCAGTTGCATAGCGACAATATTGTATCATCGTTTGCATGGCATTGGGAAACTGAAATCCGTATGGCTGCCATGATGAGCTTTGAATAAATCTGCACTTCAGCGCACGTCAAGGAATGCCTGCTTCCTTCTTCATTTTGCTTTGAAGTATTAATGATTTTACCCTTCCTTGGTGGTGCCCTCCATCCTGATAGGGCTCCAGAAGTTATTCTTTTGGAATCAAGCATTTATTTGCATGTGTATGTATGTTTATGATTTGTGTTAACATTTTGCCAGCTGGACACTAATGATTCCTCTAGGCCAGACCTAATAAAAACAACCTACAAAACCTCATGTGTTTCCCAACTGAACGTCTTGCCTTAATCTTGCTCGCTCCCTCTTACCGCAGTCCACCCTTCCCTCATCTCCGCGATATACTGTATGATGCTTGCTGTAGTCTTGTTTTCTTTCTATTTCCTACACTCTCTTTCTTTCAGCTGTTTTTCTGGCAAAAGGGAAGTCATTGTTCCTATTGTTTGGAGCCTGGTTACAGGGAGGTGGTAGGGGCCAGCAGTAGCTGAAGAATCTGTTGCATGGGAGAAAGAAGGGCAGTAGCTGGAACTCTACTGTTCTGACGAGCATAGGGCAGAAAGATTATGTGAGTAAATGGGTGGAGAGTTCAGACCGACACTTGATTATGGTGCACTTCTGTTAACTTCAGTCAGGCCATGTCACTAACTCGAACATATGTTTATATAAATGTGCAGGTCTGTTGAGAGTTCAGACTGGCACTCGATTATGAAGGGACTCTGTTAATTTTAATTTCAGTCAGGCCAACCATAAACAAAGTGTGCAAAGCTGTCTCTTGCAATACGCTGCAAGCTGGAAATGGAGTGTTCAGTCTCTTTCTTCCGTGAAGGGTGTAGTAAGCCGGGTTCTGGTTGTAGTAACCCCCACTTTTATTTTGCCTGGTGTCATTATTTTGTTACTGTAGTGCACTGGGATGCTGCTAACCAGGACCCCAGTGCCTGTGCTCTCTCCTCTAAATATGGTAGCTGGTAAACTTGTACCTAGCCACATAACGAGATGATGGAGGGAGTGCTGAAACTTTTCAAACACTCACACCCAGTCACATATCTGGGTTTAATCCATTGTTCTTTTGCTCACCATGTCACCCCAGTTTGGACCCAGCCGTATGCAAATCAGTCTTGAGCCTGTTCCCCATGGGAACAATCCCGCCCAAACTACCAGGCCAGGTCCTCCCAGGACTGGAAACAAGCATCCTGGAACCGGTTTTGGGTATCACCCCTCTTTAGCCAGTCTAGCTTGAATCCAGTGGCACAGTGTGCAAGGGGCATATGCCTGGTCATACCCTGGCCACTTAGCACAAATATAGCAACAGAACAAGATGATGGACTGAGTGTTGAAACTTTTCAAACACTCACCTACAATTGGCATACTGGTGCACACATGTTAAGTCCCTAGTATATGGTACTTAGGTACCCAGGGCATTGGTGTACCAGGGGACTCCCATAAGCTGAAGCATGTATTATGTCACCCATGGGAGCCCATGCAAACTGTGTCTGCAGGCCTGCCATTGCAGCCTGCGTGAAATGGTGCATGCACCTTTTTTCTTCGGATATAAGGCTCACCTTAGATCCCTGTCACTGCACTTGGGCACTCTAAGTCACACCTCTGCTAGGCCCTTCAGACCAAGGTCCCTAAGTGTGAGGGTACTCCTACAAACCCCAGACTCAATTCTCTGGGCTTTGTAAGTGTGGTGAAGCCATCTTAAGGTATGTAGTGGACACTGGTCAACATGAGTGGTATAACTACATAATGGCTTCCCTGAACCTAGGCAAGTTTGGTATCAAACATGTTGGAATCATGCAACTACCCTGATTCCAGTGCTAGTAGAATGATCCCATGTACTCTGGCGGTTCCTTAGAGTATCCCCCGCTTCTGCCTGTGCAGCCTTACGGGGTCTGGTTGTCAGCCTACGCTGCTGCCGACCCCAGACATTGTGCCCTCCTCCTGGTGAGCCTGACTCAAGCAGAGGAAGGCAGAACAAAGGACTTCCTGCAAGGGAGAGCTGTGGCCACCTCTCCCTTTGAAATAGGTGTCTATTGACGGAGGTAGGGTGGGACCTGAGTGCCACTAAACTGCTTTGATGGATATATTTGGTGCCCTCCTTACATACACCGGGTTGCACCAATGCAGGGACCCTTGGTCACCGCTTTGGTGCAAAACCACATAAAGGACATGGGAGTGTCCACTTCCCTGTCCAGCTCCTCCCCTAGGGAGATGCACAGAGCTCTGTCTAGTGTCTGGTTTATTATGCCATATTGGAAACAAGATGTGCAGAGGCCCTTGGGAGCATCTGACTGGTTAGGCCAGGTAGATAATGTTCCTGATACCCTCCAATAGGTGAGTCACTACAGAGGGAGCCAAACCCCGTTTAGGGTTATGTAAGGGATCCCCGTAGGTGGGTCCTCAGGTTCATCAAGCAAGACTCTACAAGGACCTCACTGCTAGACATATTCTGCTCCTGGCCTCTAGAACTGCTGCTGGTCTGCTTTGGAACCGAAACAAGTCTGCTTCTGGTGGGAAGACTCCCATTGCAACATTGTTTCTCTGGATCCTGCAAGAATACTGCAACATCTAAGTTTTGTGCATCCTCCAGGGTCACACTGACTCTGTTTGCACCTGGAAGCACAAAGGAATTTCCCTTGGAGTGAAGGAGTCACTCCCCTGCATCCGCAGGAACCTCAGGACAACATCGAGCAGCTGCTGGGGTCTGCTGTCGCACAGACATCGAGAGGCTCTGCATCACAGGTGGTGGTTCTGGGGCCTCCTCTGGATCCTGCTTGTCTTCTGACCAACTTGGGAGATGGTGGGCCCCTGCTCCTGCCACTGGACTGGAACTCCTGTGCACGGAGACTGTTGCTCTTGTCAAGACTTGATGTCTCATCCTTAAGGAGATCTTCAGGAACCAAGAAGCCCCAGCCTCCAGCACTCTGCAACACGAAGATCAGCCTCTTTTCTGCAGCTTCTGCGACGTAGGACTTCTCTTTTGTTGTGCTGCTGAAGCCTCCTTATGACTCCCTGTGTCAATCACGTGTGGGTCACTCGTGGGGGCTCCGATTACTTCCACTGGCCTCCCTGTGTGCTGAGGGCCAGCCCGGACTCCCCCTCAAGGGTAGAGTCTCATGGATCTTGCTGGTCCCCAAAAATTTGCAAATCCATCTTGCCCTCCCAGCTGACCAGACACATGCCTCATTCTCCTTCTTAATAGTGGCCGCACGTCGCTGGCGTGCCGAAAGTGCTCCAAAGGCAAGCCCGTCTGCGCCCGCCTGTGCCTGGACCGTGCCCAGCCTCTGGAACCCTGAATCTCCGATAAGCCATTCCCCAGCCACCCTCCATTACGATGCCAAGACCCTCCACCGCCTTAACACCGAACGTCTTAGCCCCTGTTGCACCGCATCTCCTAAGGACACCCAGTGACCTTTTTCCTGCTGGAACTGCAACCTCAATTTCAGCCACAACAAACAACCGGAACACCCCAAACCTGAAACCACTGACGCCCGCCACAACCTCATCAATTGCTTCCCTCTGAATATACGTTCCCTCCACAAGCAGGCCACTGAACTTTGGGACCTGATTGACTCCGCCTGTCCAGACATCGCCTTCCTAACCAAGACCTAGACCAACTCTACCTCTGGACCAGACATCGCCATCGCAATCACCGATGGCTACAGCTTCCTACCTTCAACCCTCTTGCCCGGGAGGTTTATTGGCCATTGTACACAAATCCTCACTCCAACCATGGTCAACACGGAGGAACACTGCACCACAATGGAAAACCTCCTCTTCCTGATCCACCCCACTCCCAGCTCCACCTTCCATAGCACTCTAGTCTACAGACCGCCTGGCCACCGCCAAGCCTTCATTGACGTCATTGTAGACATCGCCAGCCCCCACGCCCTGGCATCCACGACTACCTCCTCCTGGGCGACTTAAATTTCCACCTCGAGGAACGCCACGACTGAAACACCACTTCCCTACTCGACCTCAGGCAACTGATCACTGCAACCACGCATGCTGCAGGACACACACTAGACTCCATTTTTACCACAAGCAATTGGATCACCATCAAGAATACCTCTACCCCGAACTGGACCGGCCATCACCGCACCCAACAGCTGCCTCCGCGTCCCCAAGGCCCCCCACAGGAAATGGAACAGAATCATCGATGAGCAACTCACCATGACCCTCGCCAAATCACCCCTGCTCCCCACCGACGACGCCAACGCCGCAGCACACAACCTCAACTCCTGGATCACCGAATACGCCAACTCCTTAGCCTCCCTCCAATCAACTTCGGTCAAATGCGTCCCAAAAAAAGCCAGCTGGTTCACCACCGAACTCCAAAAATTCAAACGCACCTGCAGGCGCCTAGAGAAGAAATGGAGAAACGGCAAAACCAGCGAAGAGCTCGCCTCCTTCAGAGCCACCACTGCAACCCTTCACCAACGCATCAAGAACGCAAAAAAAGCCTCACTCTGTGAACGCATCAACCCCTCCCCCCACAACACAAGAGAACTCTTCATGGTAATCAACAAATTCACCAATCCTCCCTCTCAAGCCACTAACACCCCCTGTTGCAAGACCTCTGTGGCAAACTGGCCACCTTCTTCCACGCAAGATTTAGGACATCTATGACAGCTTTCTCCCGCAGAACCCGCCCAGGATCGGAACCTAAGACTGACCCAGCCCCCCGAAACCCACCCAAACTGTCCACAGCTAGGCCACTCTCACCACAGAAGAGACTGAAATCATCATGAACAGTATTCACTCCAGAGCTCCAACAGACCCCTGTCCTCACCGCACCTACAACAGAGCCAGTGCATCCATTGCCCCCGGACTCCGAAAGACGCTGAACTGCTCTATCAAAACAGCTACCTTCCCCGAAGATTGGAAACACGCCGAAGTCCGCCCCCTCCTGAAGAACCCCCCCAGCCCACCCAGCAGAGCTCAAGAACTTACGACCCATCTCACTGCTACCCTACCCAGCCAAACTCCTGGAAAAAGCCATAAAGTCACAGCTGCGACAATTCCTCGAGGACAACAGCTCTCTGGATACCTCTCAGACAGGCTTCTGCAGCAACCACAGCACGGAGACAGCTCTTCTTGCAACCACCGATGACATCTGCATACTCTATACAGGAAGGCCAACAGCACACAGAATATAAAGTTCAATAGTGTTGCAGGGATAGGTATCCCTGGTGGTGTGTTGTCGAAGTGAAAGAGTTGAATGGAGTCTCAGGTCTGGTTTGCAGAAGGTGTCTTTATTTGTGGCAACTAGAAATCAGAGTGCCATCAACGAGATACAGCCTTCTTGCAACCACCGATGACATCTGCATACTCCTCGACCCCGGCCACACCACAGCACTCATACCCCTCAACCTCTCAGCAGCCTTCGACATGGAGGAACTTTCACACCAGGGTGAAAGCTGTCGCCGCCTGGATGAGGGAGAGCTGCCTCAAGCTCAACTCAGACAAGACCAAGCTCATCATCTTCAAAAACTCCACTTCAGCCTGGGACGATTCCTGGTGGCCCACATCGCTCAGGGCACCACCTACTCCAACTGATCACGCCTGCAACCTAGGAATCACCATTGACTCTTCTGTATTAGTGACCTGACATGTATATGCAGTCACCTCTTCCTGCTGGCACACCCTCCGCCAACTCCACAAAATCTTCAAATGGAAACCGATCGATTGACGCAAGATAATCACCCATGCCCTAATTACAAGCAAGCTTGACTGTGGCAATGGACTCTACGCCAGCACCACAACAAAGAAAGAACATCAGGAAACTACAACTCATCCAAAACGCTGCCGCCAGACTCGTCCTGAACCTCCCCTGCCAGGAACACATCTCCCAAAACCTGAGGACCCTCCATTGGCTCCCAGTGGAGAAGCGAATCAACTTCAAACTACTCACCCACACCAACAAAGCCCTACACAACGTCAGACCGGCCTACCTGAACCATTGCATCTGTTTCCATAACCCCGCCAGACACCTCCGCTCCATCCAGTAGGCGCTAACTACCATCCCACGCATCCGGAAAACCACAGCCGAAGGAAGATCTTTTGCATACCTCGCAGCTAAGAGCTGGAACAACCTGCCCACGCACCTCAGACAAAGCCCATCACTCACCATTTTCAGGAAGAACCTCAAAACCTGGCTCTTCAAATGAGGCCCAGACCCACCACCAGCGCCTTGAGTCCCTCACCGGTGAGTAGTTGCGCTTTACAAAAACTGATTGATTGAAAGATGAGGATGTCTATTTTCCTGACATTGTTTGAGATGCATGTCCCATTTATGCCTCTTCACACTTCTCTCAGGCAAGGTGAAGGTGTGACGGGAACTTATTTTGGCTTAGCAGCAAGGAGTTCATCCGGAGCAGCTGATGACAGCTTCCGCTTTTCTTTCTTCTGCTCTACTTTAATAGTTTACAAAGACAAGCAGAGAATGTATTTTTGTTTTTTAGCACTCCTTGGGTAGAAAAAAGCTAGAATCTCTTTCTGCTGTCTACACATTCCAACCTAATGCAGCTTTGTTTTAAAAAACTGACTTGAAGTGTTTCTAAAATCTGTTTGCAACAAATATCCAGCAGGTTTTTTATGTGGTTAACTTTGCACTCTAGGTTTTATTTTTATACTTCATGGTTGCAAACATGCTCGCTCTTTCATGTGTTAGTGCTATGCCCCAAGGTTTTAAGTGGTTTGTGGGAAAGGTGTGACCATGTATTATATGGGATAAAGTACCCCTTGGAAGGACTGCTGTAGCTGTGTTTAACATACTTGTTAACATTTTTTTCCTAACACGAAACCTGGTTTTAAGAGAAATAGATTTAAATGGAATGCAATTAATGTATTTGTAATGTTTTATTTGATTTTTATAATATACACAATAATGTTTATTAACAACACTGAATTGAGCAGTACCTGCACCACACTGACTGCAAACTGTAATGTTTAAAGGCACCCATTACTGTGATAAAAACCTCTAAACTGAACAACACCATGGCATCATTATAGATATTCATTAATGTTTGAGAAGAGACCTAGCATATAATACAGGCATGCTGGCATACGAATGTGTGCTGATACACTATTGTCTGGTACCCAGTAGGTTAATGGGCCCTTCATTATAGAGAAATACCAATCGTTCTGTATCTTTCCCTGCAGATTGTCTTTCACTTATATTTGCTCGGCAAGATAACATACTAAATACCCTTGAAATTACGCCACATTATTTTTCATCACACGTAAGGTGAGAATATACCCCGAACTTCTCTAAATTATCGGTTATTTAACTAAGAAATCCCTCGAATCCCTATACCTCTTCCAAAGACATCTTCGGACAACTAAATGAGTGAGCAGCGTCCGAAACCTATAAACACACACACCCAATCATATGGGCAAAAACATATTCTATTACAGCTGGAAATCCTGTACTGACGCGTGATTGGCCAGAGGTAATGTTGCCACAGGATTGGCTGAGACGTTTTTCTCTTTTTGATTGGCTGTTGTGCTGCATGGTGATCACGATTGGCTCGGTGGATTGCTATCATTTTGTTTATTAGTTGTTGAACCCAAGATACTATTCTGCAACGTTTCGTTGGCTAAGGTAACGGTTATCATTGATTCATTGGCTATTGTACCTCGGAGACGCACGTGCCCTTGGCACAGCAGTTAGCTGCTGCACTTCCCCGCCTTCCGTCAATGGGCCGGCCCCAGCGAAAGGGGTACTGAGATGCTGACTCTAAAGTGGTTGACTGTTCCTTTGGGAAATACCAGCGCAAACGGGGCCAAGTGATCCTAAGTCCGTGGCAGCCAGGGCCCACGCTTGGGGGTAGCTAGAAGACAGCATTGGCTTGTGTGTATGAGGTTATCGCTGGTAAGTAGGTTCGTCATTAGGACAGGCTCACGCGACTGGATTAAGTATCAGCCACGCACTCGCTTCTTTATGGGGTTCGCTGCCGAGGAGCAACCTGGCCTTCACCTTTATCACGAGTTGTTCCTATTCCCACGTTCGCCTCTTCTTACCCGAAGCTGGTTGTCCAGCTAGTCTTGTGCCGCCGCTATCGCTCCAGTGAGCAGGCCGGCATCCCTGTGTGTAAGGTGTTTCCTCTGTCCTACTTTGCCCAACCACCCGCTCCGTGGCCTGCGCCACCCCGCGGCGAGTGCGCCACTTATCCAAGAAATACGCATTTGTATCTTTGCAAGTACTGCCACTGTTTAAATCGTTTGTTTTTAAAGAATTTCAGTTGATAGTATTTTTCTCTCTCTTAATGTCTTTGTATAACGCCAACTTCAGATCTTGTATTGTGTGTATATATTAGTCGGAGCTCAAATGCACGTGATAAATTCTCGCTTTACGGGGATTTGGTCCGTAACATGAAACGTGCATTTTGGCTAGTTACAGCTGTTGGCTAGCATGGTTCTACTCCAAGGCGATGTGTTAAAGTAAAGGGGTTTAACGCGTTTACATCTTTTGCTAACCCGACCCAAATGATTCCTCAATTACACAATATTCCTGTGCTATTGAGCACGGTAATACCCCCCATTCAGTTGGTTGCACGGGACACTTATCCTGCGCTCAAAGAGAGTGGATTATTGCAGCTTGTTTTCTCCACGGTTCACGAGGAACATGAATATTGTATTAACCGAACAGTGGTATATATTTCCCGATTAATTCTCCTTTCACCTAGGATTGTAATAGCTGGTTTCCGTGAAATGGATCTCATCTCCCTGTAAAAATTAAATACCTGGTTCCGCTTAATGCCAAATGTTTACAGACAATTTGGATAAGCATTTCGGTGCTATAGGTCGAGCTGTAAACATTTGAAAAACGATCTGGTTGCCAATGGGGCTACGCAGTGAGGTGACAAATTATAGCACCGTTTTTATCATTGTGGAATTATGGTAATATTCTCTCTAATTACGTTTAGGCTCATTATATGAGGGTTTGGATTTTAGTAAGGCTCCGAGTGTTCCTCCTATTCAAATCTACATAAGAATCCTGGAAGCAAGTCTGCACCCAAACACAAACTAACATATTAAAGAGTATTTGCCACCTTCTCTCCAGTCTTCCTGCTCTAGGAGAGGTCGGAAATGTACTCCTGTCAGACACAGGAATGAAATCTTTTCCAGGTTGGGGTAAGAGGCCGGTGCATAGAAGGTGATTTTCCATCTTGTGTATATTTACTAATTAAAAATGGAATTTATACACGTCTGCTAGGAGTACGTTTTCCCAGGCCTACTTCTGTAAACTCGTGTGAATTCCTGGTAGACGTACATCTGCACCAATGCAAACATATGTAGCTGCAATTGCACTTTTGTGACTCTTTAAGGATTCAAATGCTAATATACTCATTTTCATGTTGCTGCTATTGTAGCCCATACAGGGTTTACACTCATTCTCGATTATTGGTCTTTGTTTTAGTCATTTGCAGAAATTACAACTACAGCAGTCAATGCTGGTATGTACAGTAGTAGGCCAGCTGGGTAGTGTAAGTAGCAACAGGTACACTGGGGACCGCCCAGGAGCAGCTGTTTGGAATGTCAAATAGATGTCTAAGATTGAAGGAGTAATGTGTCTGTTTCTTTTTCTGACTTGCATGTTTATGGTTGTCAACACCACCTCTTAAACTTTGCAACCTCTACTGTGAATCGGTTGTATCTAGTTCCAGGATTAGGATAATGCTTTTGAATAGATTTTATTGGTTCTCTTTTTAATGAACTCTTATAGTACCTGGCTGTGAATTGAATGGTAGCCGTCCTATGTCCTATCCCCAGCCCGCCCACCGGTCCTTGTCCTGCCTTCTCAACTGCATTATCTCTCCCAAGCTGCTTCCTTTAGCCCACACCCTTTCCACCAGCGCAATTTCTTTTAGAACTCACCCAGAAGAGGAGGGGGGGGGGGTATCTGGACAAACCTTGTACCCAATTCTTAACTTCTCCCAGACTACCCCACTCGTACCATCCATATGAAGCTTGTTTTTACCAAAGTTGTGAGCTGACTTTTGTAGGAAGACCAGACAGACAGGGTGGAAGGTATCTGTTCTGACTCCTTTGGGATGACCTAGAATCTTAAAGCTGGGAGTCTGTTACACTCAATTCCACCCAACTCTCTACCCTCTCTCAACCTATCCCCTCTTTCCTGTGTTCCTTCCATAAAACCATGATAACAGGTCCTGCCTAAAAATGGTTAAAGCATTGCAGTCACTGAATCAAGGTCGGTTTGTCGGGAGATCAGACTGACACTCCCTGGCCTTTGCATGCAGAGGAAAAACAGGATGCAAACCTGGGCGGTGGGGGGGGCTGTGACTGGCAGGATGGCTGGAAAATACTGCCTACCACCCCTATAAGTTTCCATCCCGGATGCCAAGTTACTCCTTGTGTTAAAGCTGCACGTTTCTATTGTCCCCATGGAAAGTGCTCCCACATTTCTTTTCAGCCAAGGTGCCAAAACTCTCCTATCTCTCGCTGTCTCCCTTCCTCATATCCCTGAACAGAGAGCCACCCTCCACTGATCCTCCTAATAGTCCTGTATTTCCAGGCCTCTTAGACCTCCCAATTACACTATACTCCTAACTTCTTAAGGCTGGCTGTTAATTTTACAGTATAAAGTGGAGGGTTGGTTTGGGTAAAATCAAATGGCCAGAATAACGCTCTAAGCCTACTATGACAGTGGCTCTTAACCTGTGGTCTGGGGACACTTAAGGGTCCTCTGCCCCTTCTCAGGGGGGTCAGTGACTGCTTAGAAAATAAATTAGCATTAATCAATTAATAACGTGTATTTCTGTATACAAGCAAAATGTAAAACTGAAAATTTAAAAACATGTAAATGTGCAACAATTTGAGACTAAATAGCAAGTTGGGGTCCTCAGATTGATTTGTGGGAGCAGTGCAAGTACATTAAACGGAACCCACGATGGGCAGTGGGTGGCCTCAAATGAATTTAGAAATGCTCCAACTTTTCCATTAAAAGTAAAACTTAGATTTTTTTTCTTAACATTTGTTTGTGAATTACATACACTTGATCATTTGTGTATTTGTTTGAAGGCTTGTTCCTGTAATTATGTGTTTTTTTTTTCAGTTTAAATGCTTGAAATGTCTTAGGCTGGGAGTCCCAGGATTCCAATAATAGAGAGGAGGTCTCTATCGGGGTCCCCAGATTCCAGTAAAGATTAAGTGGGGGTCCACAGAAGGTGAAAGGCTAAGAACCAATGTCCTGCGCAATCCGTGTGGGTAAACATTTCCTTAGTTTTGCTTTAGTACAATAATATATTGCTCTTTTTAGAGCTCTTGTTATCTGCCTTTGGCTAGCTCACTTCTACTGTTTGAATGGTACTGCAATCCTTTTGGCATCAGGGTGCCTTTTCCAAATAGTTCTGGGGTTTTTCAGTAGCTGGTTGTAAGTGAAGATTGATTTGTCCAATATATTATGCCCAATATGTTACTAAAATGGTTCTTAATGGTTGATAGGATAACTCCATTTAGTCTGATAGGTTTGGGAACTTGCTAGTATATCATGTATATGGATTTGTAGGCTATAGAACTTGGCCATTTATTTTGTTCCACTGGAGTTAACTATTGTTCATTGCCTGGCCTAAACAAGCTGTTGACATGGTTGTCATCAATAAAATGTGCTTTAGCTTTTAAGCTATGTTGTGCATTTGATGTGTTGTATCTTTATGCTAAGTTGCTATGAACAGTTCAGAGATGTATGTCGGTATTGGAAGGGCTGTTTTCTGTTGATGTGGCAGTGATTGCTAATTGCATGGCTTTGATTCCATGTTGTGCACAGTTAGTTATAATTCGGTTGGTCTGACTTGTTCTGTTTAGGTTGAGCGAGTATTAAGTATGTTTGAACAGGATTAACTAATATGCAATGTTGCTTGAAAAGTGCTGTTGGGAGTTTGTTTATGATGTGTCCGAAATGGATTAGATGTGAGATATGGTTGGTGTAGTATGTAGTGTTAGGTGACTGTATGGTATCTTATGATATTGAGCTTATCTGATCTATAGTCTGTGCAAGTGAAACAATTAACATATTGTGTTGAATGTTAAAAGCAAACAGAACAATACATGCTTCACAAATCTAGATCCTTACATCAGAATGCTGCTGTTCATTGGTGAAATGCTCTTGGGTGAGCCATGAAGAAAGGGCGAATAACAAGAGGCTTTAACACTAGTACTGGTGTACCTTGACATTTATTAGCTGAAGTTTTACTAGACATTGTGTTGCAAGTTTGAAAGTGTCATTCAGTTCTGCAGTTGAAGACTGCGACTGATATGGTCCTTTCTGTCTCACCTACGTGAAGAGGTAAGGCAGCTGAGAGACTTCCAGAGGTAGAAGAGCTTAAGTGAGTGGAAAGGCCCTGCATATATCTTAAAGAAAAAGGGACATAAACTCCTGCATCATCTGGTGGAGCCTGGTCTGACCCTGTTATATTTCTGTGTCCCAGCCCTGTGAGAGTGAAGATATCCCTCGGGTGACCCAAGCTTCATCAATGATCTTAGGCAAATAGAAAGCAGAACAATTATTCTGGGTACACAAAATTTTGGATTCAGACTTGAGAAATCAAAAAAAGAGTCACACTTAGACTTCGGGCTACCAGAACTAGCATAATCGCACTGCCTTTAGACAGTAACTATAAAGAACAGATTGCACTGATCTGAAAATCCAGAGCCAAGATAGAAGGGCCATTCAGCTATGGACATTTGAAAGTCTGTGCAACATATAGATTGTTTGGGCATCATACACTATGGTTATCCTTCAGATGGCACAGAGCTCTGTGGTATCTGAGGCACACAGCTGACAACAGCACCATTAGTAAGAGGTTGCTATGTGAATTGCAATGTATGTATTTGAAGGCTCAGTGGTTGAGACTGTGGAGAAGCTGTGAGACTTGAACCCTGTTTCACTTAACGAACAGCTGCTTAGATAGAAATTGAAGTGTGAAGACTAAGTTTTATATTGGCAAGAGGATGGGACCAAGACTTCAAGACTGCTACAGGGATGTGGAATTCCCAACGCCCGGGACATATTGTTTGGGGTCAAGGGCAACAAGTTTTCATGTTTATTTTGTCCTTAGGGCAAGTAGGTCCAAGCCCCTGCATCACAAACCCTTTGGCTGCCAGTATGCAGAGAAGGGAACTATCTGCATTTGAGGTAATATGTCCGTATGTTAATGCTGTTTGAACTTGGATTTATGTTCATTAATGTTAAGCCCTCATTAATAGGGTGAGCAACGTAAATAAACATTTTATGGTCACACTCCCCTACTGACTGTGGTTTAAAAAAAAAAAAGTGTACATATGTTAAAGTTTAACATTGTGAGGCCAAGTAGAATGCTCTCTGATTAGATGCAAATGTTTGCAGAAGCTTGTAAGAAAAAGTGATGAGTGTTTGCTTTGAAAATAAAATGTTCAGAAAAAAAATGCAAGTAGGACAAAAAAAAAGTTTCTCTGCTATGAAATTTTAGGTGCTATTTCTTTGAAGAGTCCTTTAGTAAAATGTGTTGATGCATGCTGGTATTTCCCAAAAATATTCCTAATGGAAAATCATTTTTAACAAGATTATGGGAAGCATGGAAATAAACAAGCACTGGCAAAGCCAACCAATCCATCATTTTTTGTGAGTCTTTTGGTTTCGTCAATGTGTGTCCTGTTTTGACACAGCTTTTGTAACCCTTTATTGTTATGAGAGCTGCTAGGCCCTCATCATTGTAGCAAACATTGGCAAAAGCAAAAACAAGTTTTTTTTTTTTTGGTCTCAAAAAGCACACATTGCCACTAGTGGCGTACCAAGGGCCCCACAGCCTCCCTCCAGGGGGCCCACTCAGCACAGCACCTAAGCTGAGGGAGTTTGGAGGGGGGTCCCTCAAGGTTCTTTGCAGGGGGGAGGGGTGGGCACCTCCAGTTTTGTTAAGCCACTGATTGCCACAGTCGTTCCTGGCACTGAATAAAACTAATTTGTGTGAGACTCCCAGTAAAGCCAGCCTCAAGATAGATCGCGAAATAGAAGTTTAATAAAAACAAAATGTCATTGTTAATGCCAGACCTAATTAGGGACCCAGTTCTTAAAGAAAGTTACAAAAGTGCACCCATGGTATATGTATTTGAAATATTTGTGAACTGTATTTTAGCACGAGCAAATATGCATGTGTAGGTTTGCTCATGTGAAAATCTATTGAGCGTTTACAAGTTCACTTTCCCTCCAGTCACTTTTTTCCAAACCCTGGAAGAACTTCTACTTCTGCCACTGTCAGGAGTAAATTTCCAGCCTTTCTTTTTATGGAAAAGATTGGAGAAGAGGTGCCGAAAATCCTTAAAACATGCAAATTAGTAGGTTTGCCGACTCAATGGCATTCCAGCCCTGAATCTAATGCCTACTGCTTCCTCCAGTCCCAGTATGTAGATCTGCGGAACGTGGCAAAATAAGGAAATTGCTATAGTAGGCCTTGAAATATGCAAGTGTTCAAGCCCTGCTATAGTAGAAACCCTGACATAACCGGAGAGGCTAGTATCCCAGCTCTTACATAATTAGATTGCTCCCATAATTTGTCGCCACACTACATGGCACCAAAGGGACAAGTAGTTTTTTTTTTTTTTTAACAGGCCAGTAGATTTAAGAAGCAACCTGTCCCATGGACAAGTAGATATTTTATTAAATTCCACACCCTTGCTGCTAACAAGCCTCAACAACATATGGCATAAATGTGCTGCACTACAAGTGACACGTTTACCTTTTTTTATTTTTATTTATTTTTTAAATTAATTTTTTATTTTTATAAAGGACCTCCAAGGAGATCGCCATGTACTTTAAAGTTGTATGTGAAAAGGCAGCGGTGTCTGAGCTATGTGGTACCAGACAGTGTCAAAGTGACTTTTATCTGAGACTAAGGCGCTTATAATTTTGGAACCAGTGGTAACGGTCCTTTGACTGAGGTGTTTCTAACTTTTTAAAATAGCAGAGCCCACCGTAACTTTAAGTTGGTCTGTGCAAGTCTCACCTGTACTTTAGAGCTGCATGCGTGCGCCTCCCTTTTTTTTTTTTTCCCCAAGCTCTTAAAGTTCGGTCATCCGCGTTAACATCTGCTGACGTGTTGCAGTGTCAGAACTTATCGTAACTCCTGCAAGCTGATCGTTGCTGGGAGATGCATCACAAGTGGCAGGTCATGTTGTCAGGACCTTGGCTTTGGTGGAATGTTACGCAGGGTGCATGACCTGATGTGGCAGACTTTTTTTTTATTTTTTTTTTATCATTAATATTTGTGGTCTTTGCTGCTCAGTTGGAGGGCAGGCTGTTTGTAGCTCATTAATTTGGCTTTGTGTCAGGAGAACTTAGACTCGTAGCTAATACCGCTACCTGTCAGAAAGGGGCAGGTGAAACTCTAACAAAGGGAACTTAGATTTCTTTTGCCTCTTTCCCACAAAAACATAGTTATACCATCCATAAACTAATGGTATGATTGAGTGCTTTAACAAAGTTGTTAAAGAAAATATTCAACACTTTCGATAACTGACGTTAAAACCAAAGTGTATGTGTATGGGATGACACCCCATTCTTCATCCAGTGTTGCTCCTTTCTTTTTGTTCAAGAAGAGATCTCAGAATAATCATGGGTCAACAAAATGAAAGCTTTAGGAATAAGAGGTGTATCTAAAACTAATGAAGGTTGATGAGACAGATAAATTAAGGTGGTGAAGAAAAGGAAGTAGAATTGTGATGAGGTGGTGGTGAAGAGAACAAAAGTGTGTGACAGAGAGTGGCTGTAAATGTAAAGAATCTGAGAAAGTCTGAAAAATTTAGTCAGCCCATAAAAGTCATAAAACTATTCAAGAATTCTGTTAAAGCCAGTGACCTTCACATTTGGAATTTTGGATGAGTTGCTGTGTGTGGAAAAATGCAAGGATGGTGACAAGGTCACTGTTACTTTGGAGGCAGAACTGCAACAGGAGAAGAAGAGTATGAGAACAATATAGAAACCTATATGCCTGGCTGTGTAACTACGGCTGTGTCTTTGTGAGGATTTCTTATGTTAATATAGCTGTATTTGTGTGACTATTGTGAACTCTCCAGCAGTGCAAAAGTTTATAGGTTGATGTACCTTTTTGTATTTGGGAGTTCATTTTGTATTCTTTAATGATATGTATATGTTTTCTTTAAAATTAAAGTGCTGTATTTGGAGGGAGGCATATGGTATAATAGGCACACAGCTGACAACTGCATCGTCAATAGGATCTGCAACATTAAGAGGTTGCTATGTGCATTGGAATGCATGTATTTGTAGACTCAGTGGTTGACACTGTGTATAAGCTATCCCCACGTGGATGAGGCTTGTATCCTACTGCATTTAATAAACAGCTGATTAACCGAAATTGAAGTGTGAAAACCAACTTTTACATGCCCCCAGGCTTTGGTCTCAACCTGCCACAGCATCCTCATTTTATTTAGGACTTGGGTGTTCTATCTTTTATTCACCATTGCTTTCCTTTTGGCAAAGAAGATTTCACAGTGCCATTGGCATTCTACATAACCCTTGACATTAACCTAATGAATTCCAAATATAGTGGTTTTGGAAATGCATGTCTTCCTTGGCAGTTCTTAAATTCAGAATTTATTGCATGACATCTTATGTGACTATCATGTGTATTATGCCCAGTCTGCTTGTGTTAGATACTTCGTACTGCTTTTGGAAGTTTAGAGGTGACCTCCCTAGTAGTTTCCAGGTCAAACCAGAGTCTGATGGTTTGTGTGATAGTGTACTTTTAAATCTATTTGATTATATGTTATGCAATATGCTGTGAATGTATGAGTGGTCAGGCTGAAGGGGTTTACCAAACAATCTACCTAGATAACATACATGGCCGACGATTTGGCAGATCTGTGTTACGAGGATGATAATTCTGAGTCTCTATGTCCAAAATATGCAGCAAACAGACACGTTTTCTGTCTCTAGATTAAAGACATGCTCATCCCCAAAATGTCCCATCTTTTGTAGGAAAAATAAAAAAAAGTCAATGGAAATCACACAATCCTCACACCATGTGAGCAAGATTACATATTTTACAATACAAGATTATACATTACCTTTTGCCACCACCCAAAAACGTCCCCTAAATTATTATTAATTAGTCTTATTCTTAATGTAATTGGATGTAGGAGTACACATCTAGTTACAAAAGTAATGGAAGTCTGCTAAATGAATTGATTTACAGTGTTATTGGCAGGAAGAGCTTTGAATGTTGTTAAGCTTCCTCCACCCAACTCCCACAATCTTTATTTATAAAACAGTTTGCATCATCTTCAGTTTCTTGTATCTCTGATTCTTCCCAAACCTTCATCTCATTAGAAACACAAGCCTTTTAGTTCTCCGACTCGATTTTGGTCATCACACCTCTTTTCTTTGTAGACGCTGCTGATGCCTTCTTCGTTCACCTACATTATAGCATTTCCCCCCCAACGTGGAAGCAGATTACCTCAATGAATTTTAACAAAAGGATGAGACAAATTATGTTCAAAGAGACAAATATTAATGGGGTTAGTATCTAACTTAGAACACCACCACCAGTAGTATCAAACCACTTGCCAAGCTTTACAAACCTTCTCCAATCTCACTGAACCATATATCAACCGATTTCCCATAACCCATTCTCCTCAAAAGCCTTTGCTGCCAGCCAAACACTAGTGATGTAATTTCTGTAATTATTTATAAGCCCAATATTATCGGATCTGAAGGTGCAACATTGTTGAACTTTCAACATGTCGCAGATTCCGCCTTCTTTCTCAATATCTAATATCAAACGATTCTGCATAATCTCACACACACACACACACCCACCACACACACAGCTGAAAGCTCTTTGTTAATACAAGTTAGTGCCCCTGTAGTGTTAGAAGCCTAGCAAGCAACTAGAGTTTATAGCTTTCTAATTTTCACATAATTCAAAGCTACATATAACTCATCCATCAATAACTGCACAAAACCACACTTATCTTTTCCAGGTCCATATCATTCTTTTCACTCCTCTCGTTCACATGATATACCTGGGGAAATACTAAAGCAAGATAAGAGCTTTCCACCCAATATTTGTTTGGGGTGTTGAAATAAGCAGTCTTACCACAAACATAATAAATTCCTTTAATCAGATCATCATCAACTTTATAACTTTTATTACAATTGTACTTACAAATTCAACTGACTCGGAGGGCTGAGATTTTTCACGCACCATACACATTGATCCTTTCTTTTCTTGCTCCGCCCTCACGCTAGGATGCATTCTTGACTATCTGAGTTCCCTCTCAGCTGCCTCCTTCCAATTCAGTCTCTCGTTTCTTCCCAATTTCTGCTGATTCTCACCTTTCTGTCTTTATATTATTTTATAAATTTATGCTGAACTTCAGCTCGGTGTACACACAAACCCATTGTTAGGCCCCATGTCTGTTTCCAGGTTAGAGTGCATTATAGACCTCAAGTGGTTAGAAGTAGATTTCAAATCTTATGTTTGAGGAAGAACGTCCAAAGAAATATTGTAGTCCATAAAATATGCTGTGAGGAGTACTTGATCCAATTAAACATTGACTTACATGTAACAGGATTGGGAGTATGACGGGGCCTTTAAAATATGGCACACTCGACAAACAGTTTGAAAGAATGTGGAAATATAAAAAAAATTCACTCCAGACTCTCACAAATTTCTTTTTATAGCCTAAAACCTATTTCTATGTGTTTATGTCTACTAAAGTATTATATGTAGTGGTTCATTCTTATTATTTGTAGATGAAGCATATCCAACTGTGGCGATCAGCCGCAACGGTGAACTGACTAGTTAATATTATTCTGCTCATCTGTTGCCATACCACTTCTGTAAAACGCCTCACAAAAAAAAAAAAAAACTTCGGGAAAAGGGAAACAACCAATTTTTTTAATAGATGCAAAATATAAACTTATGAAAACTTTGAATTTCTATTTTTTCCAGGGAAGTTCAGTTTGATTCTGTCTATGTCTGGATACTTAAGTTACAAAACAGATCCAACTGTGAAACATGTCATGCACAAAAAAAATCAGTATTGATATTCAAATTGCTGTTATCAAAGTTAATAGTGTCTGTTCAAAAAATAAATTGACCACAGCCTGTTAGATCATAGACTTTCACATCATCATGGTGATCTTTTGTTGTACGGTTCCTAGGATTTTAGTAGGACTGTGTATTTGGTCAATACAAATTCACAATTTAGAGACTGAGGTCCTCATTAAGAGTCTGGCAGTCCTGGCACTGCCAGTCTTGCAGTGGAGGTCGGGCCGCCCCCCACAGCAGTAGTCTGGCCTCCACATTACGACCGTGGCGGAGCCACCACGGTCTGACCGCCGGCACCAATAGGTTTCTGACAGTGAACCACCTGCAAGTGCTGGTGGTCTTAATCTGCCAGGGCAGTGCTGCCCTAGGGATTACGAGTTCCCTCTCTGCTGACTTTTGCATGGTGCTCCCACTGCCATGCAAAAGCTGGTGGAGATGGGGTGCTGGGGGCCCTGCGTGGGCAGTGCAGGGGACCCCATATACAGCCCCGTTGTGCTTTTCACTGCCCGGATTACGGGCAGTAAAGTGCGACGGGCGCTGTCTCACTGTACGCACCACAACATTGCAGCCGGCTTGATTACGTGTCAGCGTCATTGTTGTGGTTAGTGTTCTGCTGGGCCAGCAGCCGGCAACACTGTTTCCGCCCTCTGGCCCAGCGGAAAACTCATAATAGGGCCAGAGGGCGGAAAACCGGAGTGGCGGTTTTCAGTCCTAAAGAGTTTGGCAGATGGCCTCTGCCGCCCGCCAAACTCAAAAAGAAGCCCTGCGTCGCCTTAGCCAAATAAATCAACATTTACTGATGGTATATCTCACAGCACCACATTGTGTGATAGATTTTGTCAGTAATGTTCCTCCTAATTTTTTCCACTGTGTGTGGCAGTTTAATGTCTCTATGACAGCAGCCAAGGGTTCATGCGGCAAGAGACTGACCATTCATGCGAATGCAGGGTTTAACTAACAACAGTCAATGGCATTTGCTGTGGCATTGTCTGGCTAATTAAAGGACACAGACAGAATATTTGTGTTACAATGATTACATTATTTATTATTATTTTTTATTTTTATTTAAAGTTGTGTTAGGTATTACATCTATGCCTTTGCATACTCTTAAAACACAATCAAATGGCTAGTATTTTTCCTCTTGAAAAGGTGACATTCACCTGTCAATAGAAAACAGGAAAACACTAGTTACAAGGAAAGGAGACCGTGAACTCATAGTTGGTCATCTTTCCAGGTGAAAAATATAGGACTTTTGTCTGCAAAGACCCAGGCAAAACTGCCATAGGACTGCATATAAAATTATTTCAAATCATGTGGAATATTAGCTTTTGGTCTGTGTTTTCTTTTAATTATAAGTCAGGATTATTAACTTAGCCCTAGAACAATAAGAAGAAATATAAGGCGACAGCATAGTTAAATGTTTTCTAGAGCTGCTTTAATGTTCCCTGAGTAATACTTAAACTAAACCGAGGTAGAAATGTGATTTTAAAAGATGTGATAAATTTGCCACCTATCCAAAAGAGGAATCGTAGTAATTTGTATGCAAAGGCCCGTAACATCTTTGTAAGCCTTTGTAACATGAAGATTATTCCTGTATTTACTTTAGCAGTTTCAAATCGCTAACGCAACCTTAGAACAATACACAATAAGAAATATTAATAGAAAGCATGTTTAAATACGCTCTAGTCCTGTGTTAATGAACTCTTGGCTAACAAAGACAAATGTACGGGTAAAAAAAAATATAGCAGCACATTTGTTACAAAATTATGATTCAGAGTTGGTAAAAGATGCAAGCCAATCACTATCTGATGGCAAGATCAGAGGTGATCAGCAGAGAGTGATTGTATGTAAAACAGTCTTTCCCTGGAATGCCGCCCACCAACCTGAATTGTAACAGAACAAGTGGCATATATAGGAGCAGCCACCTATGAACTCTGTTACACTTCTGAAACTTGGAGGCCTGGGATAAAACTTCCTGTTGCAATATCCTGGTGCTCTTTTCGGTGATTTGCTCCTCTGCACGGACTGCCAATGCATGCCTTGCTGTGAAGTGACCGTTTTTTCACACTAGTTGTTTTTTAAATCCAGCGCTGATGAATACTTTGTCTTGCCTGATGCAGGCAGTGACGTACATGCTTAGAAGTAGGCCCTTGAGTGCTGAGGAAAGGCCTTATAAGGAACACTGGTTGTCAGTAACCTTGAACATGACCACTCTAATTCCCAAGGAATTTGTGGAAAGAGATCTAACCCTTTTGTTAGTCGTTTGCACACCAAAGGTGTCTCAAAGAAAAGATATGCATACATTTTCAAGTACTTATTGAAAAGATGTTATCCTTGTAAATAAAAAATGAGTTGTGATTATAAAGCAGATGAGATGCAGCATTGTAAGGAGCATCATTAGGATGTTGAATTGTTTTTGGGGGGCGTTTTCACCAATGTTAGTAGTTCCTCATGTTACTCCTGTCTTTCGCTAGTACTTCTACACTAGAGCGCATAGCAAGAGTACCCTTCTGCCAGATGTGTTGGAATGATCTAACCCCCATACCTTGGCATTGTGTGTCAGGAAACTGGCCTTAACACACCCTTCTAAATGTGCCACCTACACGATTCTTGCACAGCTATCTGCCTTCTCAAGATGATGGTTTGGGCCAGCAGGGCTGCATCTCACAGCAGTTCCATGATAACTTCAGCAGAAAGGGCCTCTCGCTAAGTTCAGCATGTATGCTGGTTAAATAATAAAACACTATCCTTATCCCACTGTGCCAGAGGTACAGAACATAGGGGGTTATTACAACTTTGGAGGAGGTGTTAATCCGTCCCAAAAGTGACGGATATACCACCAGCCGTATTACGAGTCCATTATATCCTATAGAACTCGTAATACGGCTGGTGGTATATCCGTCACTTTACCGTCACTTTTGGGACGGATTAACACCTCCTCCAAAGTTGTAATAACCCCCATAGTCTTTAGTTAGTCTGGAGAGAAAGAGTCCTCTCCTGTGAACACAAAAAATATTACAAGGGCATCATGTTCTAAACATGTGGCCCTGGAACTAATTATGCAGAATACAGGGCAACAGTACCTACCAGGAAGAAATGCGTATGTGGCACACTCTAGTATTAGCGTAAAATGTGCAATCCACCATTTAGAAAAAGATGCAGAGTTAAAAAAGGAAAGCTAAAATGGAGGCTAAATGCAAGTCCTACAAAACATTTGCCTCTGTGCTTGTAAATAAGTCAGTTCAGGAGTTTAAGTATTTTCTGCTATGCACTCTCTTGCTGATCTGTGCACTATTGGCTGTTCGCCAATACAGATCAGAGACACCTTCTTTTTGTGACTCCTCACAGATTGTCTGCTCTCTGTACTTTCTTTTACATTCGTTTCCTACCTTTAACAGATTCGGGCCACTTGTCTCATTGATGTGGGTTATCGGGCACAGGCTACTTTCGACAACCGCTGTGTCTTCACTTTTTGTCAGATTCTTTGTTTTGCCATAGAGCGTCTGATTTGCGCCTTTCGCAGCAATCTGCTTTCCTCTAGAGGTTTTTGTAATGTACATATTCAGTCACTCTTCGATTTTTTTTTTTTTTTTTTTTTTAAATGTTTTTTTGAGTTTCTTGATTTTTCTGCTCGCTGACTTTTTTTGATCTTGGTTTTTTTTTTTGTGATTCCTCATTTTGATCTTAAGATTTTCAACAAGAATTCTTCCCACAATTCAGTACAACAAATTTGGGTTTGACTGAGTCAGTGGTTGTTGCCAATACTACTTCATCCACAGTCTTCACCGTCTTCGTATGCGATACGTGGATCCACTCTGACAAACCTCCACACTTAGCAGCAGTTTGTCACAAGAATCTGTCGATAAGGGCTTTTTCATCTGAGATCCAAACAGGACTTCAAATGTGCTTCTTAACCATCACCATATAGCCAAGCTAAAGGGTGTGCCACAATCTTCCCTTTGGCGAGGTGTTGCTAGATTCACCTGGTGAGATGGTGAATCCACATCATCAGCCGGACTTTTGCAGTATCCTTGTACAAGGTCAATAGTAATAAACACAATTGCATTTGTCGGGAACACTGGAATCCTCATGGTCCTCTGCATTAGGACCTCATATTGAGAGAGTCAGTTTTTCTTCTTTGTGGTGATTAGCATATTCCTAAGCACAAAAAGAAGTGTGCCTGGCCATTCCTACAATATAGAGGTATATACTTTCATCAGTTTGGATTTGAGGGTGGTTTACTTATTTCAGCAACTCCTAATTGTTCTGGTCTGTAACTAAAGTTAAAGTTTGCTCAATTTGTAGGTTGTGTGCAACAGTTTCATTAGCCCATTCTTAAAGAGTACTTTTTATCAGATTTTTATTTATTTTTTGTACATTTTTTTTTTAATAATTTGGCAAACCAAATCTAGGAATTAATTTTGTCAACAGTAATTTTGCCGCTGTCAGCTGCCCTACTTGAGTTGGCTTTCACTTATCTGGAAAACAAACATACCACTACAAGAATGTAACTAAGACTATTATGCACTGGCCTCTCCAAAAAGTTGACTTGTTCCCTGGTAAAAGGACCTTCAGACTTGCCTATGTGACTCAGCCACCAAAGGTCCTGTTTCCTAGGTCACACTTCCGGGAGGTGAAACAACTCAGTCACAGGTGTTCAGCAGCTGATTTAAATTTGGAATTACACCAATATTTACGAAATAACCTAATCATGGAGTTGTGTCCAATATGAGTGGGACCATCAATTTGTTTACTTACAGGAAACAACATTGAGTCAGGGAGAACATACTGCTTATTTACTGTCACCTAAATGTCTTTTTTTATCACCCCTACCATTTCCCATTTTCTTTCCCCCATATGTTTTGGCGCCTCATCTTTGAGTTCTTTTAGCTCACTCAGCCTGAATTTTCAGTTTTACGTTGCTTTTGTTCATTTGAATTAATTGTATTAGAGTACAGTATTTCACAAATTCAACAGATTAGTGATTCCAGAGTAATCATACTGGATTCTGATCTGAGCTTGGCATTTCACCAGAGATTTCTTTAAGACTCTGGAGTGATTCTAGCAAATTTAGAATGTTCGTTCGTTTTGAATACGGTTTCCAGAAGATGTCATGAAACACCTTTGTGACAACAATTGCTTAAAACCGGGGGTCTATGCCAAAATCATATTGGCTGGCGGTGTAAATTGTAACACTCGGTCCTTCAGCTAAGCAACATCTTTATACAAATATCATATTCATATCAACTTGCCACTTTTCTGGTTCTTCCCTAAGCTTTGGGAAACTTGTTGTAAATGTAAGGAAATCAAACATGTACCAAGGAACATGCACATAATGAAGTCCATGCACTTCTTGCGAAGGACACTGTCATGATCCCCCCCCCCCCCCCCCTTTTTTTTCTCCAGATTCACTCCCATTTGTTTCTTTCTCAGCATCTCTGTCCTGTGCTTTGCCGCCCTCTTTGTTTCAGACCATGTTGTCTCTGTTTTAAATTCATCCATCCAATAGTTAGGGCACTGATACTCAAAGTACGGCCCGGGGGCTGCATGTGGCCCTCCTGACCTTTAAATGCGGCCTCTGGTCAATAGCAGCAATGGGCTGCTATTTACCTAACTCAGCACTAGCATACAAAGATGTCATATAAACAGGCAATCATTTATTTAAAGGTTAACGAAGTAAAAGAAAGGAACACCTTCATTTTAAAGACATCTTGCCGCAAAAATCACTTAAAAATTAAAAACGGGTCCTTTTATTTACAAGCAGAACCGTTTCACCATAGTACATCGGATTATATATGTTCATTCAGAAGTATTTCTTTTTTAAAGTGATAGTTTAATTTTTTTTATTTAAGAGCAATCACCCCCACAATGAGACCAGTGAACTAAGACGCAAGCCAGTTGTTATGTGCACTCTTTGGGTGGCCTGGGTTCTTATTATACATGAACACCATTTTAGTTTATCAACCAGGCCTTTTCCCCCCTCCTGTGCCAGGCCTTTTTTTTTGCCTATTTGGGGCAGTTCACGCTTAGGCCCTCATAACTTTTTGTCCACATAAGCTAACCAAGCCAAATTTGCGTCCTTGTTTTCCAACATCCTAGGGATTCTAGAGGTACCCAGACTTTGTGGCCTCCCCTGAAGGAGGCCAAGAAATTAGCCAAAATACAGTGAAAATTTCGTTTTTTTTTTTTTTTAAAAATGGGAAAAAGTGGCTGCAGAAGAAGGCTTGTGGTTTTTCCCCTGAAAATGGCATCAACAAAGGGTTTGCGGCGCTAAACTCACCAGCTTCCCAGCTTTCAGGAACAGGCAGACTTGAATCAGAAAACCCAATTTTTCAACACAAATTTGGCATTTTACTGGGACATACCCCATTTTTACAATTATTTTGTGCTTTCAGCCTCCTACCAGTCAGTGACAGAAATGGGCATGAAACCAATGCTGGATCCCAGAAACCTAAACGTTTCTGAAAAGTAGACAAAATTCTGAATTCAGCAAGGGGTCATTTGTGTAGATCCTACAAGGGTTTCCTTCAGAAAATAACTGAAAAAGAAAAATATTGAAATTGAGGTGAAATAAACATCAATTTTTCTCTACGTTTTACTCTGTAACTTTTTACTGCAATGTCAGATTATCGAAAGCAATATACCGTTACGTCTGCTGGACTCCTTTGGTTGCGGGGATATATAGGGCTTGTAGGTTCATCAAGAACCCTAGGTACCCAGAGCCAATAAATGAGCTGCACCCTGCAGAACGTTTTCATTCTATACCGGGTATACAGCAATTCATTTGCTGAAATATAAAGAGTAAAAAAAATAGCTATCAAGAAAACCTTTGTATTTCCAAAAAGGGCACAGGATAAGGTGTTGAGGAGCAGTGGTTATTTGCACATCTCTGAATTCCGGGGTGACCATACTAGCATGTGAATTACAGGGCATTTCTCAAATAGATGTCTTTTTTACACACTCTCCTATATTTGGAAGGAAAAAATGTAGAGAAAGACAAGGGGCAATAACACTTGTTTTGCTAATCTATGTTCCCCTAAGTCTCCCGATAAAAATGGTACCTCACTTGTGTGGGTAGGCCTAGCACCCACGAAAGGAAATGCAGTCTGGTTAAGTTTGATTCCTTAAAACTTCTTCCTACATTGCTGCTGGTGAAAGAATCATACGTTTAAGTTTAGCCCAATGTAAGTAGAACCTCAAATCTAAGATATACCTAAACTGTCTTGCACTCGTCAATGATTGGCTCCTGTTCCTGTTGTTGCGCTTGTCAGGTAACAAATTTGTATCTGCTTATACTCCAGTTAGTGCATCCATTGTTAGCTCATAGGAACATTGCCCTTACACACACTAAGTTTGAAAAAGTATCAATAATTAGTACAACACATTCTAGCAAGCAGTTCTCATTGGAAATAATTCAGCTACTAGCATTCGGTCAATGCAATGGAAAATTACAAATGTAATTCTCTAACCAGCCATTTTATGATTCGTCTAAGCAATGCAACTTAACAGGAGGCCATGTAACTAAGTCCAAGACCGCTAAATTAAGGCCTATCAATAACAAAGCAAATACATGACCATTAATATAACAAACTACTACATTAATCCAAACACGAGCATGATGTTTTACATTAATAAGCAGTTAATAAAGACTCTTTGTGATTATTGGTGATCTCTCAAGTAGGCACATTTTCAAAGTTGTGTATTATTTCTCTATATTAACTCATTTTCTTTGAAGATTTAACATTCAAAATATATGAATATCCATTAGTAAATTTCAGCGTTAACACTCTCCAGGCGTTGATTTCTGGTGAGTATCATTGTATGGAGATGGCTTGTATCCAATAAGTCATTGAGAGAGCCTTATCGGAATACTCAACATTGTATCCTCAGTCCACGCTCTTTTCTGCATTTCCCCCACTTCATTTCTAGCCAATGGCTGACCGCATTTTTAATCCTAGCTTTACATTTTCTTGCATTTCCTTTCAATCACAGTGTACTCCTCAAGGGTGTGGAATTTAATAGTATATCTTCATGTCCATGGGGCAGGTTGCTTCCTAAGCTTGTCCCTTTGGTGCCATGTAGTGTGGCGACAAATTATGGCAGCAATCCCATTATGTAAGCACTCTGATAAAAGCCTCTCTGATTATGTCAGGGCTACTATGATAGATAGCAGGGCTTGAATGTTTGCAGTTTCAATCCCTACTACAGTAAAATCCTTGTTTTGCCGCCTTTCTTCAGATCTACATACTGGGGCTGGAGGAAGCAGCAGTAGTTCCAGGGCTGGAATCCCTTTGAGTCTGCAAACCTACTAATTTGCATGTTTTAAGGATTTTCACCAGCTCTTCTCTAATATCTTCCCATAATGAGAAAGGTTGGAATTTTACTCCTGACAAATGCAGAATTAGAAGTTCTTCCAGGGTTGGGAAAAAGTGGGTGGTGGGAAAGTGAACTTTTAAATGCTCAATATATTTTCACATGAGCAAATCTACACATACATATTTGCTCGTGCTAAAATACAGTTAACAAATATTTTCTAGGAGTCCGATTTCCTGGTGTACTTCTGCAAGTTCTTGAGCATTCATTAACACCACTAATTCAAAGACCTAAACCATGGCTGCACTTTTGTGACTTTAAAAAAAAAAAAAATTGGGTCTCTAATTACGTCTGGTGTTAAAGACATTTTGGTTTTATTAAACTTCTGTTTCTCTATCTGTCAGCTGGCTTTATTGTGAATGATCGCATTCTGCTCTTCCACAAGGAGCATATTGGCACACAAATTATTTTTGTTCAGTGCCAGGAACTACTGTGGCAATCAGTGGTGTAACAAAACTGGAGGGCCCCCCCCTGCAAAGAATATAGAGGGGGGGGGACCCAGCAAAGGATATGAAGGGAGGGGCCCCCTCCAGACTCAGTCAAGGTAAGTGATTTGCTGAGGGGTCCCCCTGTAAGGGGGCTGCAGGGCCTTTGTTATGCCACTGGTGGCAATGTGTGCTTTTTTAGAACAAAAGCTTCTTTTTTCTTTTTGCCAGTGTTTGTTACAGTGGTGAGGGCTGACTGCTCCCACAGCAATAAAGTGTTACAAAAGCCATGTCAAAACAAGACATGCATTGAAGAAACCAAAAGACTCACAAATATGTTGGATCGGTTGACTTTTCCAGTGCTTGTTTATTTTCATGCTTCCTATGATCTTGTCGAAAATGGTTACACTGATTTTCCATTAGGAATATTTTTGGGGAAATACCAGCATGCAGCAACTCATTTTACTAAAATGACGCTTCAGAGAAATAGCACCTGAACTTTTTTTCCCCCTACTTGCAGTTTTTTCTGAACATTTTATTTTGAAAGCAAAGAATCATGACTCTTGCTTACAAACTTCTGCAAATATTTGCATCTAACCAGAGGACATTCTGGGAGCATTCTACTTAGCGTCATATCGTAAAACATTCTTTTTTTTTTCTTCTTTGTTTACTGGAACGACTGTCAGTAGTGCAATGTGACCTTATAACGTTTATTCACAGTGCTCACCCTAATAATGAAGGATTTTCATTAATGAATCATAAATACAAGTTCGAACAGCATTAACATTTGGGCACACTACCTCAACTGCAGATAGTTAGTTTCTGTGTAAATTGGCAGCCAAAGGGTTTGTGCTGCAGGGGGTTGGGCCTACTTGTCCCAGAGACAAAATAAACACAAAAACATGTTGCCCTTGACCCCAAACAATATCTCCCGGGCGTCGGGCGATAGGAATTCCACATTCCTCCTCCTATTCTGTCTCTAAAAACATCAGCCTAGACCAGTACAGGTTGAGGCGCAATCAGGCATCCTCCATCTCAAATAATCAAGCTTCATCATACTAAAGGACCCCATTTCAGAAAGTTGTATGTTCTTATCAGAAGTAATCTCAGTCCATTGCCTTAGGAGGCCCAAATTTCAATTCAATTCAAAGGAACTTTATTGCGGCTACAGGAGCCATAAAAGCGCAAGCAGTAATAAATACAAATAAATACACAAAATGATAATTACAATAATAAATATAATGGTGAGAAGAAGTAAAAGATAAGGATAAAAAATTGAATAAAATGCGCTCGCACAGGACGATGGGACAGTCTTAGTTGGAGACTTTATACAGATTAGAATTTCCCTCTAGCAAGCCAGCTGGCTCCGAGGAATTTGGTGACTGCGATCACTAGCGTTGGCCTAGTGTCTGATCTGAGGATTCACAGGGCTAGCTCAGAGCTGCGGACTCCCAGTAGTCTGCATGCCGGGGCCAGCCATTTCTTGCGAGGGGCGGTGTACGCGGGGCAGGCAAAAAGGACGTGAGGGAGGTTCTCGACGGGGGCTTTGCAGGCTGGGCAGGCTGTTGATTCTTTGTGTGACCAGCTGCTGGTGAAAAGTCTTAATGGGAGTGTTCCAATGCGGAGCTGAACGTACAGCTTCCTTTCCCTTGGGTCCGTGATTAGGTCCCAAAAGGCTTCATATTTGCATGACTCTTTTAGGTTGGCAAAGTCACAAGATAATGTAGTGTGGAGTGCAGCCCTTGTGTCTTCGTAATTTGCCATTTGCCAATATAGTTTCTTTAGCTCGCTTTTCGAGGGGAAGACGGACGTGGTTGGTGAGTTCCAGAGATCATCGAGCCCGAGTGAGAACAGTGAACCCTCGATGTATCGTAGCCAGGGGATTCTGTGAAGATGGTCGGCTTTTAAAATGACCTGTAGAGCTTCAGTGAAGATATCGAGCTCTGGGGTGGTCCAGAGACGCCGCCAGTACAGCAGAGGACGCAGGCGGGCTTTATGTCGAATGCGTTTGATACCGAGATCCTTAAAAAGGGGGAACAGTGGGGTGCTTGGCGGAAGGGACAGAAGGTTTCTCAGGAAGTTGTTTTCAGCGATGGTTATGTCTTGGATTTTGGTGTAGCCCCATAGTTCAGCCCCGTAAAGCGCTGAGGATACGGCCTGGGCTTCGTATATCTGTATTGCTGGGCGAATTGGTTTTGTGTGTGAGAGGTGAAAGTTTTTTAGTAGTACCCCTGTTGTTTGTTTTAGTTTTAGAGCTTGTTTTCCTATGTGTGGTTTCCAGGACATGTTGTCAGTGAATGTTATGCCCAGGTAGCTGAAAATGCCCACCTTCTCAAGTGTGGAGCCCTCTAGAGTAAACTTCCCTTTAAAAGATCTATGGGGATTGAGGGTCATTATTTTGTTTTCGAGGCATTGATTACAAGTCCCTGTGTTGAGCAGAATTTCTCGAAACACCTAAATAGTTTCCTTAGACCGCTAGGGGTCTTGGATATCAGAAGAGTGTCATCAGCAAAGAGTAAGACTGGGATTTTTTTGTGTGCCAAGTGAAGGTGCGTCAGCCTGCATTCTAAGGAGGGAGGGAACGATTTCATTGATATACAGGGAAAAGAGGGTCGGGGCAAGGACGCACCCTTGCCGCACACCCCTAGAAACGTCGATTCTATCAGTTAGTTGCCCCTTGTTGCCCCACCTGACTCATGCGTAGTTGTCCTCGTGGAGTCGTATCAATATGGCTAGAATATGCTCCGGGATTCCCATCCGAGAGAGAGTGTCCCATAGTTTGTTGCGAGGTACTAGGTCAAAAGCAGATTTTAGGTCCACAAAAGCTACATAAAGGCTGCCTTTGCCAATGAACACTGTTTTCCAATATAATAATAGGAATCTGAGGGCTTGATCAGTGGTGGATATTTTCTTCCGGAAACCGGCTTGTAGGGGACTAAGAATATCATGTTCAGTCATCCAGTCTTCGATCTTTCCTAGGAGGCAGTGGCAGAAGACTTTTTGCACACAGTCAATTAAGCTAATAGGTCTATAGTTGCAAGGGAGTGATCTGTCGCCCTTTTTGAAGATTGGAATGACAATAGCCGCTTTCCAGGACTCGGGGATTGGCGCCCCAGGTGCTATTGCGTTCGCTATAATGGTGAGGTATCTTGACCAGGATGCTAAGTCTGTTGAGAACAGGTCTGCTGGGACACAGTCTGATCCAGGGGCCCTGCCGCGTTTTAAAGTGCTTAGGGAATAGGTTATGTCACTTTGGGAGAACAACAGGGGTGCTGCGGTGGTGGGTGCTAATGAGGGATTTAGGTGGGGGCCCATGCGAACAGGAGTGGGGCTATCATGGTCAGGGGAGTACAGGCTGCTAAAGTGAACTACCCAGTCTTTCGGGGCAATATTGGTTGTGATGTCCAAACCACTGGTTTCTGGGCCTCGCACTGCCAGGGACCAGAACAGACTATAGTTCCTCTCGCGCACAGCATCACTGAGTGCTGTCCACCATTTATTATCTTGGTCTTGCTTGGCTTTGCGTATTGCAGATTTGTAGGACTTCCTAGCTACGCGGATGGCGGTGGGGTCCTTGGATTTAATGGCTTGGACTAAGCGCTCGTTTAGGGACCGACACGTTTTATTGAACCAGCGGTGCCTACCTATGGATCGTTTGCCGTAATGGGCTTTGGGTACTGAGAAGTGGGCTGCGATATCCCTGAAACAGGAGGTGTGGATTAAGCTTATTTCCTGGTAGGGAATTGCGGGACCTGCCTCTAGGACCATTAGTGTGGATTTTAGGGTGTTATTAGCTGCGTTGATGAGTGCGGGCCGAGCCGCGACCTTGTCCCACTTTAAGTGTCGTTTATTGTTAACCAGGCTAATACCCTCTGGCGCTACTGCTGGGGAGTTAAACGTGGGTGGGAGATTACCTAGAGCTAATGTGTGAGCAGAGAGAGGGTTATGATCGCTTTCAGTCCTTTCAACGATCGTCATGTCGATGACTAGAGGCCATAGTCTTATGTTGAATAGACAATAGTCGATTCTGCTGGTGTGATTGGTTTTGTTGAACGTGTGACGGGCATTGGTGTCTGATTTGGTTCTGCCATTTAACGCCCTGAGCCCGAACTCCATGGTCAGTGATTTGACTTGGACAGCGACCTGCGTCCATTTCTTGATGGGTGGGATCGACAGGGCGGGGATAGACCATGCTTGATCCTCCTCGATTGTGGACCTGAGATCGTCCCAGTCAAGGGGATCGAATGTGACATTAAAGTCCCCTGCCACAATGGTTTTATGATGGCGGGGATAGTTTTGTAAGAGGGCTGCGAGGTCGCAGAGGGTTTTGGAGACTTGACCCCCCGACACCTCGAGTGTAGATATTAAAAATGTTCACCACAGAGTCAGGCCCAAAGGATAGACGAAGGCCTAACAGGCCGGGAGAATCGGTAGGTAGCTGTGATATATGGCAGCTAAGTGATGTTTTAATCCAGATGGTCAGGCCCCCTGAGGGCCTGCCTCTCGTACTGGCCGCAGCGGGGATGTGGAAGTTTGAATAGCCTGTTCGAAAAAGTGGGTCGAGTGACCATGTCTCTTGGAAAAGACATACGTCATGTTCATCAATAAAGGAGGAGAAGGATGGAAGTGGGAGAATAGATTTCAAACCTGCCACGTTTCACGAGACAAGTCGTACCCCAGTCAATGGTTGAGCTATCCTGTCTAAATGCCTGGTGATTACATGGTTGGCTGTCAGAGGTTGATTTGGCAGATGTGGTTGAGTGGGAGGAGGTGGGTCAATACCAATGTTTACCCGTGGAACCTGAGGTGATTGGTGATGTTCCTCTATTGGAACTGGCCTGGTCCTGGTCCGGGAGGTGCTTGCAGGCCTAGACAACAGCACTTGGTTTGGTGGACAATACGCCTGCAAGATGAAAGATGCGTCGTCGTCATGTTTGCTCAGTGGACTGGCAGTGATCTTAGTGTCAAGGATAGGAGAGAGAATACATGGACAGACAGTGGTGGGGTTTAAGGCAGACCTGGGGGTGATAGATGTTAGGTTGCATGATTTACCAGCATAGATTTTGGAGGAAGCTGAAAGTCCATCATTTTTGCCAAGCGTAGATAAATTTTCTGCTGGGTGGTAACTCGGGCAGTCCTTGTGGTACATAGGTGGCCTAGAGTATTTAAACTGGATGCGTGAGTATGCTGGTGGGCTTGGTCTTGCATCTAGGGCCACCAGATTGTTCCCCATGATCCCGTCCTTGAGTGTCAGTTTTAAATTGTCAAAATGTGTTCCTGGGTCTGGCCATCGTACTACATTGATTAAGTCCTCGCGTATTATGGAGCGACAGCCTCTAACATGGCGAATCCAATGGATTGCCTTGTTTTTGAGAGTCTGCCCCTTCCTTATGTGTCGATGTGTTTAACTTGGGAACGTTAACCATTAGAACTATATTACCTGGATGGGGCCGATCAGTGGCAGGCTGTGCAGAGTATTTTGAGGCAGTGATGCTCATGGGTTTGGGGGTTTTGTGATGGACGTCTAGTGAATTTCCTGCGCCTAAATTGTGGAAAAAGGGAGTCTGGAATAAGTTTGTGGTCTTATCTCCGATTGGGAGGGGGCCGACATAGCTGGGTGTTGAGAAATTGGGCAGATTTGTTGTGATGCCTGGTAGGGTTGGATTTTGAGTAAGGCTCGTGGTGGCCGTGTTATTTGCGAGAGTTAGCTGTTTTACTATCGCAATTAAGGAGTTGACCATAAGCTTGAGTTCTATAACTTCCTTTTTTATATCTTGTATGCATTCAATATGCTGTGGGGTTATGTGAGTTAAATGCATGTTTGTGGCTGCTGGCCAATCCGCCCAGGTGCCTGGGTCGATGTCCTCGTGTGGTTCAGGGGTGTTGATTAAAGCGGTTACTGAGCTGGATGAAATCGTTGGAGCCCAGTGGTAGGTCTTCTACTAGAGATGGGGCGGTGTGGGTGATAACATTCCTGCTCTCTCCCTGCCCTGTAGTGGCTGCGTCTTGATGTCCACGTTTCACAAAAATCTCAGCTATTTTCTTGGGACCATCCTTCCTGTTGGTTGGTGAGGGCTCCCCCCAAGTATCAATAAAATTATTTCCCTGGGGGCTAGTTAATATTCCATTACATTCACCCAGGAGAGAGTCGATTCTGTCCATAACGCAGTTGCCAGCTGCATGCTTGTGTCTTTTTCGCTTGGCTTTTAGCACAACCCCTGCCCCAGCCTCTATTGCTTTCCTTTTGCCCATCTGGAATAGATGTTAGTGCAAGATTTATCTATAAAGTGTCAGATTTGGTAGAGCAGCTTACGGGGGGCGCAGTGTTGGGAATAGCGTGTAGGGCTAAGTCCAGTGAGGCCTACTTGGGTGGTAAATGTCAGGGTGGTGGCCCAGCCCAGCCTCTGCCAGCCGCTGACGGGCCCAGGATGGGCCGGCCCGTGCGCCGCCCGCGCACGTCCCACGTGGCGGGAGCGCTACGCAGAGTTTAAAGGGCTCCTGCCCTGTGCTGGCCCAATGAGGAAGAGTCAAGCGCGTCCCGCGTGGCGGGAGCGCTACGCAGAGTTTAAAGGGCTCCTGCCCTGTGCTGGTCCAATGAGTAAGAGTCAAGCGCATCCCCAAATTTAATATCATTACATAGGCGGGGAAATCATCTTGAGGAATTTCCCACCCTTCATAACAGGATCTGAATATTTCTTTTCTTTTACTGTAAACCCCATTTTACTCAAACCAATTCCAAACATACCTTGCAACAATACACAGTTACACTAAACCAATCACTCTGTGGCTTGGGCAAAGGTCAACCAGTCATAGTAGAAAACTACTACTGCACCTTGCGGCAATAAACCTTATCCCAATGCAATTCAATGTGATGTCCTACTGACCCCAGCATGGCTTCTCTGTGACACTCAACCAGTTGCAGTGCAGCTCTCCATAACCTGACGGTTAGCCAGTCACAGCACTGCTCAGTGTGATGCGATGCAAAGCTTTGTTCCCGAAAACTATGAACAAGCCAAACAAACAATTCAAACAAATTCAAAATATGTTTTTGTCTGCTTCAAGTCCAAGTTAGCTTTTTTTCAGTAAAAATAAATACCATAAAAGCACACCACAAATTCACAATTTTACAAGAAAACAGGCTATGTATAAAAATCCTCAAATATAAAACATTAAACTGTATGTAAAAATCCTCGAATATAAAACATTCTCCCTATAAAAATTTGTACCATATTATAAAATCGTGCAAAAATGCAAAGTTTTTCGTGATAAATATCATAGATCAAGTATATACCTAACTAAAAACAATGCATAAGATAAAAATAGAAAGCGTTTCCATTTAAGACATAATATTGAATATTGTCTGCTTCACCTAAATAGGAAAATAAATTAATTTAATTCAAAGAGGGAATTGTATCTTTTGGCACTATCCATCACACTTGGGCAAGTTTTCAACCAACGACAGCCCACCCTGACCAGCACATCTATATCCATTTACAAAGAAAAAAACTGTCACCAATATAAATGATAACGCATTCAAAAAACATTTAGTAAATAAAAAAAAAACTCTCAGTGTGAATGTGACACTAAAACTTTGCAGACAAGTTTAATAAATACGAATTTCTTAATTTTCAATTTCAACAAGTCCGTTTACAAAAACACCATCAATAACCAGAGAAATTCAGCAATGACCCAAATCTTACCACATTATTATCCACATGAACACAAATAACACCTAAAGCCAGCTCACAAATGACAATCATCAGTCACAGTAACTTAGAGATCTAAAGACTCAGAATTGCAAAGCCAGAGAGCTCAGACGCAGTGTAATTCATTTTCGAACACCCTCAAACTACAAGTCCCACAATGCACAAATGCACACATCCAGCCTTAGCGATAGTCCCATTTGCTCAGGAACCCGGCAGATAATCAAATTTAGCGGCCATTGAAACCTGGAGCAGACAGAATCCAGATTTTGGGATACAGGAAAAAGTTTGGGGTGCCCAGAATTGTTTGGTCCTCTATTTTTAAGGTGCCATCACTCTTCACCAAAACTGTTGATGCTACCTTATCAAATAATAAAGTACCTACGCATGACCGAGGATGGTGTTAAACCTCAAGCATGTACAAGGCAATGTGTCCCTAAGTGGCACCCAAGACAAATAAAACAATTAGCATTTCAAGGAAACTCCTCTGGAGTCAATAGCAAAATGTAAACTGTGAAGAGTTATTAAAACAACTCCAGGTGTAATGCAGAAGGCAAAAAGGAAGGCTAAATCAATCTAGGGAATTGGCATAAGACTCAGTCAAATACAGCAAGAGAATAAAATGAAGTCAAGGCAGAAATATTTTAAGTCCAAGGTATGAGACATAGAAATCTAGCTGCCTCCAAATCAGGGTCACCTCTGGACCCCTGTCCGGCCCGGTGTTTGTCAGGCTCTCTTCTTCATTGCTGGATCTGCTCACTCAGCTTCTTGATGCATCACTCTCGCAAGGCATTGTCCTAAAATCTTGGAAACGTGCAATGGTCATGCCCCTGCTTAAAAAGCCAAATCTTGATCTGTTCACCTGGTCTAACTATAGGCCAGTCTCTCTTTTGCAAACTCTGTCCAAAGTTCTGGAAAAGCACATGAATAAATAGCTCCTGCTTTACATGAACATGCTTTACATGTATGTAAATGACTTGCTACACTCTTCAAGCTTCAGAGCCGGCCATAGCACAGAGTCGGCTCTTCTCAGTATCACCAAATATCTAAGATCCCAGTTAGACAGTGCTGTGCTGATTGTCTGAGACCTTAGTGCCGCATTGGACACCGTTAACTACAACACTCTACTCCAAATAATTAAAGGTGATGGATGTGAATGGGAAGGCCTTGGTCTGGCTAGCCTCCCTCCTGCAGGACTGTGTTTTTTTTTTGGTGCACACTCATCACCATTCAAAGCGTTACCCTTCATCATCTTGTCCCCCAGGGCTCCATTCTTAGCTCAACCCCTTTCAATCTCTGCCACTTGCAGATATTGTAGGAAACTCTGGTCTCCTTTTTTTTTTTTTTTTTGTTTTTACTCCAATGACCCTCAAGGTCTTCCTGTCATCTCAGGAGAAATGCAGTTCAGAGGCTCTGTACAGCAGCCTTACACAAGTTTCATCCTGGCTCTGTTGGTGGGCAAACACCCCCACCTGTGGGGACCTATTCTGTGGTGTGAGATAGATACTGCTAACTTACTTAAGTTGAATCGGGATAAAGTGAAGGTTCTGTTGGTGGGTAAAGGCCAGCACCTGTGGGGACTTAATCTGTGGCCTGAGGCGATAGGTACGCTTCCTACCCAGTACCCGTGGTCAAGAATCCAGGGGTTTGGCTTGTCAGATTGACTACGAGTCAACAAATTACCAAGATTGCATCCACCTGTTTCAGTTTCAGTATCTTGAGATAGCGCAGGAAAATTCTTTGATGTCTCTCTGCCTCTGCCCAAAGCCTTGTAATCCCGGCCTTGATCATTTCAATGCTGGATTACGGTAATATTCCCTACCTGGGTGTTTTGAAGAGCCTGTTTAAGAGTCTGCAGAATGCCACGGCAAGACCCCCTCCTACTGAACTGGCTGTCAGTTGAACATGTGTACAATTTAAAGCACTGTGCTATATGTATAAATGCTTATCCAGCCCTGGCCTTATCTCCCTCAGATCTCTGTTGTCACTGTATACACTTAATCTGTTGTTGCGCTCAAGCAATCTCGATCTTGCTGCAATTCCCAGAAGAAGGAAATCACGTCAAGGAGGTCAAGCATTTTACTTCTTGGGGCCCAAGTTGTGGAACTCTGCCCCTGCTTTGAGAGCATGCTGCTCACTCTTGGGTTTTCTGCAAACTGTTAAAAACGTGGCTCTTTTAATTTTTTTGTGATAATGAAGATTGTCTTGTGGTATCTGAAGTAACATAGCGCTGCGAAACCCTTTCTTGGTAGCCATGCACGCTATAAATCTGTATAATAACTGACATTGGTTGTGTCTCTAACGTCAGGAAATGAGAAGAGTGGCTCGCTCCAAAATGTACCATATTTTATAGGAAAATTTACCATAGATGTCAGTGGAAATTGCACAGTCCGCATAAGGTAATTTAAAAGAATCACAGTATATAATTATAAAACCCCACATACTGGCACAAAATGTATAATTATTTGTCTAATTCTAATTTGTTTCTGCTACATTTCTAAATTACAAAAATAGCTTCATTTGTGCTTTTCTAATTCTGATGTTTTCTGAAATATTTGCACAGTTAATTTAAAGACACTTGACGTTTGTGTGCTAGAAAAAAACATTTTCTTTCTCAGTACCTAACAATGTAACATAATTCCTCTCACTTTGAAGCTGGATAAAGAAAAGTAAACACCAAACTCCCTCGAAGACAGAGCCTGACATTTGATCTCTGTCTTAGAACACACCGCAAATATAACAAGATGAGAGAAAATAATAAAAAATCCTGTTTACATAAATTGAGGGCTCATAGAAGAGTACAAGGAATGCTGATGAACAAGCATTGCTCCACGGGAGGGACAAAGACATACTGGTCAGCCTGAAACAAATAAAGTCAGAAAATCTGCATTGCAAACTATAAAGCTAATGGTAAGCAAGGGGGTAATGCATTCCCAGGGTACCTTTCAGAATGCCCACAAGAAGTCTTTTGCAACCAGACAGCTGTGCTGTCTGGTAGACTTCACCATAACAAGTCATGCATACACTGTTTAAAAAAACAAACAAAAAAAAACACATCTAACCTGGACAGTCAAGACAGCGAGCACTGCAGACCCATAGCAAACCTGGGCAAACTTATAGAAAGAACAGACCTCACCAAGTTATCACAGTTTCGTTGAAGACAATTCTCTAATTTCTGAGTTCCAAACAGGATTCCATCTAGGTAGAGGCAATGAATCGTCCGTAATCTAATTTTGAGATGACCTTAAAAATAGTAGACCAGAACTGGGATTGCTGCTGTTCTGCTTTTGAACCTTTTAGCTGCCTTTGTCACAGTGGGTCATGACCCACTAAACCAAAGATTTGCGGAATCCTGAATAGAAGGCATAGCTCCTGCTTGGATCACATTGTATGTATACAATAAAACAAATTCTATGTATACTTCTCCATTCTCTTCTAAATCGCCCTGTATTAAATCCACGTGTTCCAAAACTGAAATAATCACCTCTGACGACTGGGAAATGAATGACCCTTTCTGCCCCTGGCCTGTATAAGAAGATACACAGACACATACTGTAGTGAACTGCAGTTGTGAGAAAGTCTGAGCCAAGTTGGAGGATCTGACGTTATATTGCTTGAGAGTGGGTCTTGCACATAGTAACCAGAGCAGTATAAAATGTAGCATGCCCTGTGATGAATGGTTATCACAGGGACGTTTAGCCATGATTTGTGACCAGCCATTCATAAGTGGAAAGGTAGCAGTGTGGTCCACCATGTTAAAACCCAAAAGTATCTACATTGGGTTTTCAAAATTGATGATAAAGAAGATTGGGGTCCCCTCTTTAGTGACAAATCACTATATGCTTTAAAACTTGTTTTATGACCAGTTCTTGACAACCATTCATACTTAAAGAATCAAAAGCACATGAGCTCCACCTTACTAACATCCAGCATAGATTCAGGATCATCCAAGTAATGAGGCCTATTTACCTATCCCATTGCATAAGACTTTGTTCTTTATCCAGGGTAAATTCAGCTCCTGCCCAAGTGATAAGCAGCCCTCCACTACTCTCCTTTTTAAAACAGCCTCTTGTTTGGTCCATATGCCATACAATAAGAGTAAAGGTTTTACTTTAAGATCTTCTATGGGTCTCTTGGGTCAATATGTAAATAATGGGGAAAGGAGTGCATGGCCTCTCTTGGACTCCGGAGACACTAGCTCCAGGGGGGCTAATTCCTTTAAAAAGGGGAGGGGCACCTGGCGAGGGACGATGGGGCCTTGGGCTCTCCCCGCGGTCCCCATCGATGCCAGCAGTGTGGGTGGCCTGGGTGGGCATTGTGGCACCCACTGAATAGTTATAGTAGCTGGCTCCCGCATTTGGAGTCTGCATGGCCACAGGGACCCTGGCATTCCCCCCCCCCCGCCTTTAAAAAAAAAAATATATATTTTTTTAATATAATGGCGACTACTGCTCAGCCTATTACGCTGCTTACAGGGGGAGCCGTCAAGGCTGCGAGGGGCTTTGCCACCCCTCCCCCCCATGGCCCCAAACATAAATTAAACCTCTGGGTGTTCCGAATGGGCACAGAGATGCCAAAAGAGAGATCCACAATAAATGAGCAGGAAAAGTGGCTCCTTTCTCACTCACTGCTCGGGAATGGAGTGCCCTATGATGCCGTGTGGGGCTTCCTACTTAATTTTTTTATATTTTTTTTATCTTGATGGTACCCTTTAGAAGGGGTGGGTGGTGTAGCTGGTCCCTCTCTGTGCTGATAGTGTCTCCCAGATAGCCCACCCCAGGACACTATGGTTCCATATAGATAAACCCAGATGGAGGTAACTCCCGTAGTCCCAAAGTTAACTTCATGTATCCATAGGTTATGATTAATTTGGTGTTCCTTTTGTGATACATTACAAGACGGGAGCCATAGTGTAATGTCCAAATTCCTTTATTTGAAATCTTTATACAAAACAACTCAGCCCAGCTGACATGTTTCGTCCCAGACAGACTTAAACAGGGCAAAATGAACATATAAAAATACAACTAAACGTATATAAAAACATCTTAGCGGTGTGTAGCCCCTTCGCTGCCAGGCCTTTTCCCCCTCCTGTGCCGAGCCTTTTTTTGGCTATTTGTGGCAGTTCGTGCTTAGGCCCTCATAACTTTTTGTTCACATAAGCTACCCACGCCAAATTTGCATCCTTTTTTTCCAACATCCTATGGATTCTAGAGGTACCCAGACTTTGTGGGTTCCCCAGAAGGAGGCCAAGAAATTAGCCAAAATACAGTGAAAATTCGTTTTTATTTTTTTTTTAAATGGGAAAAAGGGGCTGCAGAAGAAGGCTTGTGTTTTTCCCCCTGAAAATGGCATCAACAAAGGGTTTGCGGTGCTAAAATCACCAGCTTTCAGGGGCAAGCAGAATTGAATCAGAAAACCCAATTTTTCAGCACAATTTTGGCATTGTACTGGGACATACCCCATTTTTACGTTTTTTTGTGCTTTCAGCCTCCTTCCAGTCAGTGACCGAAATGGGCGTGAAACCAATGCTGGATCCCAGAAACCGTAACATTTCTGAAAAGTAGACAAAATTCTGAATTCAGCAAGGGGTAATTTGTGTAGATCCTAATAGTTTCCTACAGAAAATAAGGAAAACTGCAATTTTTCTCTACGTTTTACTGTCTAACTTTTTCCTGCAATGTCAGATTTTTGAAAGCAATATACCATTATGTCTGCTGGACTCCTCTGGTTGCGGGGATATATGGGGCTTGTAGGTTTATCAAGAACTCTAGGTACCCACAGCCAATAAATAAATCAATAATAAATGACCTGCACCCTGCAGTGGGTTTTCATTCTATACCGGGTATACAGCAATTCATTTGCTGAAATATAAAGAGTAAAAAATAGCTATCAAGAAAACCTTTGTCTTTCCAAAATGGGCACAAGATAAGGTGTTGAGGAGCAGTGGTTATTTGTACGTCTCTGAATTCCGGGGTGCCCATACTAGCAAGTGAATTACAGGGCATTTCTCAAATAGACATCTTTTTTTACACACTCTCTTATATTTGGAAGGAAAAAATGTAGAGAAAGACAAGGGGCAATAACACTTGTTTTGCTATTCTATGTTCCCCCAAGTCCCCCGATAAAAATGGTACCTCACTTGTGTGGGTAGGCCTAGCACCCACGAAAGGAAATGGCCCAAAACACAACGTGGACACATCCCATTTTTTGACAGAAAACAGTGCCTACCTGTGGATTTTGGCCTCTAGCTCAGCCGGCACCTGGGGAAACCTAGCAAACCAGCGCATTTTTAACAGAAACAGAGGTACATTTTGCCAAGTGCCTACAGATAGATTTTGGCCCCTAGCTCAGCCTGCACCTGGGGAAACATAGCAAACCAGCGCATTTTTGAAAACTAGACACCTAGGGGAATCCAAGATAGGGTGACTTGTGGGGCTCTGACCAGGTTCTGTTACCCAGAATTCTTTGCAAAACCTCAAAATTTGGCCAAACAATTTCGGTGACAGAAAGTTCTGGAATCTGAGAGGAGCCACAAATGTCCTTCCACCCAGCGTTCCCCCAAGTCTCCCGATAAAAATGGTACCTTACTTGTGTGGGTAGGCCTAGCGCCCACGAAAGGAAATGGCCCAAAACACAACGTGGACACATCATATTTTTTCACAGAAAACAGAGGTGTTTTTTGCAAAGTACCTACCTGTGGATTTTGGCCTCTAGCTGAGCCGGCCGCCCCAGGGGGGGCAGAAAATGCCTAAAATAAATTTGCCTCCCCTTCCCCCCCCCCCCCCGGGGAGCGACCCTTGCCTACAGGGTCACCACTGCGTGACATTGGTGCAAAAAAAAGATCCCCAGTGCCTAGTTGTTTCTGCCCCCCCCCCCCCAACCTAAATACAATTTGCCCCTGCAGGGGAGCGACCCTTGCCTAAGGGGTCGCTCCTCATCTCTAAAAAAAACAAAAATACAAAAAAAAAACACAAAAAAAATTAGCCCTGGCTCCTAGAGGTTTCTGCCCCCCCCCCGGGGGCAGATCGTCTAATAACAATAGGCCGATCTGCCTAAAATAAATTTGCGACCCTTGCCTACGGGGTCGCTCCCATTGCGTGACGGCGCAAAAAAAAAGATCCCTGGTGCCTAGTGGTTTCTGCCTCCCTTGGGGGCAGATTGGCCTCATAAAAATAAGCCAATCTGCACCCAAGGGGGGCAGAAATGGCATAAATATAATTTGCCCCCTATGGGAGCGACCCTTGCCTAAGGGGCCGATCCCCACCTCTAAAAGAAAAAAAACAAAAAAAAATTAGCCCTGGTGCCTATAGGTTTCTGCCCCCCCCTGGGAGCAACCCTTGCCCAAGGGGTCGCTCCCTCATGCCAGTTTCCTTTTTGAAATAAAATCCCTGGTGTCTAGTGGGCGTTTTGACAGCCTGATTGATTTTAATCCGGCTGCCAAAACACAGAGAGAGACTTCAAAGGGAAGGAAATAACTTTCCTTCCCTTTGAAGCCTCTCAGCCACCCCACGTGATCGGAAGGGAAATGCTTTGCATTTCTCTTCTGATCGCGCTGGAGGCTGAGCTTCCAGCGCGATGGGAGGAGACCCTGTGCGGATGTCACAGGGGGGTGGTGGTGGGGTTGGAAGGGGAAGGGCTTCCCCTTCCATCCCTGCCTTGGGGGGGTGGAAGGGGGGGACTCCCTAGGGGCTCTGTGCCCACGACGTAATGGTTACGTCCTGGGCACAGCTTCACTGTGCCTCAGGACGTAACCATTACGTCCTGGGCACAGAAGGGGGTAGACATAGCCACCTACTGGCACCCTGTTGCAGTGCCCCTGCTTTTTTGCCTGGTTTCTGGCTATAACTTGGACTGGAGTGCACTGGAATCCTGATAACCAGATCCCCAGTGCCAGTGTCCTTTCCCTAAAATTGGAAAGCTATTGATACAATTGCCAAAAGCTACCAGTCCCTAGCACTATTTCAGAGCAATTTTCACTGCATGTCAGAGTCACCAGATCCTCGGGGTCTGTGCACGTTCCCAACACTTCCACCACAAGGCAGCTCCACTACTCTGATTAGATATGTCACAGAGTCTAAGAGTCCAAGTGGGAAAAATGGGATTAAGAAGGGAACAGCTGGGAAGGAGACCTGTAGGAAGCAATAGTTAAAACACACAGTATCAAAATTACATCACAAGAAATCAGTACTAGGTAATGACTCCAAGCATCGTAATTCTGAAAACATGAACAACCTAAACATAGACTTAAAATTACTAGGCTTCAAGATGACTGGATACCTGTGAGGGAATCAAGAAATGGTTAATGAAACTTTCAAATTCAAGTACTTTCCTTTGCATGAGAATCAGGAAAAAATCTGAATAATTTCTAAACCATCATATGAATCATTTTTGAGAAAACCTATTAGGAACACACCACATTACATCTAGAACTCTGGCCTTTTTGTTTTCTCAAATTGTCGGAATATGAATTTGTGCACTTTGCAGATTTTCACATAGATAGTAAACACCATACAAGGATTGTGCACCATGAATAACACCACGTAGATTCAAGGAATAAATCACGCGACTTGTCAACTCAAAAACTTCCAAATAAAAGCCTTACAATGGAAGCGCACAATGAATAACATGAATTAAGCACGATGAAAGAATCGCGCGTCTTGCCGATTCCAGTGCCACCATTTAACTGCCAAGGAATGGTAGCGTACAATGAATAACATGAATTAAGCACTAGGAAAGAATTGCGCGTCTTGCCGATTCGAATACCACCATGTAACTGCCCAGGATTGGTAGCGGACAATGAACATCAAGGGTTAAATCACAAGAACATGAATAGTGCGTCTTGCCGATTCGAATGCCACCATGAAACTGTCAAGGAATGGTAGCACACAATGAATATCAAGGGTTAAATCACAAGAACATGAATCACGCGCCTTGCCGATTCGAGTATCAGCATGCAAATGCCACGAAATGCCTGAGCGCACATTCACACGTGCAAGAGTTAAAATGGTTTATCATGCACGAATTAGGCCCAAAAACTCGAGTTTCCTCTAACTGGGTCAGGGGCCTAGCCCATACTCCGTCTTACCAGCCCTGATTAAGGATCACCAATGTAAATGAAGGGCATAGGCCTGGAAGATCAAAGTAGGCCACCGGAACAGGAGCTCAGGAAGTTGCTGCTGCTCTGCACCGGGCCCTCTGAATAGTGAGCACGTGGAGCTGGGCTGGCTCCCTTATATAGATTCTTGGCCCAGCCCACAAACCACACCCAGGCATGCTCCAGGGAAAGCTTCTAGAAGGCCTTGGAAGGGGACCACACCCTGACAGTCTGGAAACCTGCAGCAGTACATAGCATGTGAACAGTATTTATATGCATGCTGAACATAAGTCTTTAAGATTAAACTCTGCAATGCAAAAGGTTAAACAACGTCATCATATCACAATGCCTAAATTATGTTAGCTTGAAACTGTTGGGTTTTTGCATTCTTGTCGCCCGTAGAGCGCACACTGCCCTGATGTTGACACTGCACCAGGTCACTTATAAGTCATATATATGTCTAACCTTCAGACCCTGAAGGCTAGGTGCATAGTACTTGTGTGTGAGGGCACCCCTGCACTAGCAGAGATGCCCCAGGTTATCCAGGCCCGTTTTCTGGGACTGCAGAAGTGCGGGGACACCATAACAAGTGTGCACTACATATAGGTCAATACATGTATATAGGTTCACAATGGTAATTCCGAATATGGCCATGTAAGGTGTCTAAGAACTGGAAATTGTACCCCAGTACTGATTCTGGTATTGGTGGTCCAGTTACATTCACCCTGGGGGCTCCTCCATAGACCCCCAGTACTGCTATACCAGTCTTCTGAGGTTTTCACTGCTGCCACAGCTGCTGCCACCTCACATATAGGCTTCTGCCCTTCTGGGGCTTGAGCAGCTCAATCCCAGGAAGGCAGAACAATGCATTTCCTTTAGAAGAGGGGTGTTACACCCTCTCCCTTTGGAAATAGGTGTTACAGGCATGGGAGGGGTATCCTCCCAGAGCCTCTGGAAATGCTTTGAAGGGCACAGATGTTGCTCTCCTTGCATAATCCAGTCTACACTGGTTCAGGGGTCCCCCAGTTCTTGCTCTGGTGCGAAACTGAACAAAGGAAAGGGTAGTGACCACTCCCCTGTCTATCACCACCCCAGAGGTGGTGCTCTGAGCTCCTCCAGAGTGTCCCTGGGTTCTGCCATCTTGTTTTCAGGAAAGTCAGGGAACTCTGGGAGCATCTGAGTGGCCAGTGCCAGCAGGTGACGTCAGAGACCCCTCCTGATAGTTGCTTACCTGGCTAGGTGACCAATCCCCCTCTCAGGGCTATTTAGGATCTCTCCTATGGGTGTTTCTTCCGATTCGGATCGCAAGCCTCCGGCAGGGATCCTCTGCATCCTTTTCTTCATCTTCTACCACCGAATCAACCGCTGACTGCTCCAGGAACTCTACAAAACTGCAACAAAGAAGCAAAGACAACTTCTGCTACCTTGTAACTTTAGCTCCTGCCAGCAGCTGCAACAGTGGCCAGGTTGTGCATGCTCCGAGGACTGCCTGTCTTCATCCTGCACCAGAAGAACCAAAGGAATCTCCTGTTGAGTGATGGAGTCACTTCCCTGTTTCAGCAGGCACCTCTGTGCAGCGACGACCAGTACTCTGGGTCCCCTCTCCTGACGACGAGCATGGATCCTGGAGCACAGGTGGTGGACTGAAGTGACCCTGGCTGTCCCAATTTGGTGGAGGTAAGAGCTTGCCTCCTGTGCCAGACAGTACCCGATGCACCGCATGTTTTGCAGCTCCTATGGCTTCTGTGCACTTTACCAAGAACCCTTTTTGCAAAGGCTAGCCCAGGTCCCCAGCACTCTATGCTGCGATGCTCAGCTCCCTGAGTTGTTCTCCGGTGACGTGGGATCCCTTTGTGTAGTGCTGCGATGACCGCCATTTGCAACTCCTTTGTCCCCGTGCAGTGGAACTCCTGTGCGTGCTGCCTGGTCTTGTGAGGGCTCTCTGAATTGCTGAGAGCCCCCTCTGTCTCCCCCTCCTGGGTAGAGCCGACCTGGTCCTTCCTGGGCCCAGGCAGTGCCTATTTTTTGCGCAAACCGTGAGTTTTGTGTTCACCAAGGCTTGTTGGCAGAATCCAGTGACGCAAACCAGACTGCATTCATCCATCTGGTGTGGGACATCTAGTGCACCAACCAGTAAACCGCATCTATCTTCTTTGGTGCAAAACTGACTTTGTCTTCTCACCGGTGATTCTCCTTTTGCACCTTTACCTGGGTTAGCAGGGCCTCCTGTTCTCCCCGGATTCTTCAGTGCTTCCTGGACTTGGTCCCCTTCTTCCACTGGTCTTCAGGTCCAGGAATCCATTGTTGGTGTTTTGCAGTCTCTTCTGGTTCTTGCACTGTCTTCTACCGTGACTTCTAGTGTGTTTTAGGAAACTTGCTGTGTTTTACTCCTGCTTTCCTAGGCTCTGTGGTGGGGTATTTTACTTGCATTTGGTGTTTTTCTTACACTCCCTGCACCCCTCTACACACTACACCTGCCTAGGTAGGAAACCAAATTTCGCATTCCACTATTTTACTATATGGTTTGTGGTCCCCCCCAGGCCCATTGCAACCAATTGTGATTTTCACTGTTAGCACTATTCTATGACTTTTTACTTACCTGATTTTGGTTACTCGTGTGTATATATTGTGTGACTTACTTACCTCCTAAGGGAGTATAGTCTCCATAGTATTTTTGGCCTTGTGTCACTAAAATAAAGTACCTTTATTTTTGGTAACTCTGAGTACTGTCTTTCATGTGTGTGAGTACCGTGTGACTACAGTGGTATTCCAAGAGCTTTGCATGTCTCCTAGTTCAGCCTTGGCTGCTCTGCCTACAGCTATCTCTAGACAGCCTGGCTTCTAGGCACTGACTACATTTCACTAATAAGGGATAACTGGACCTGCTATAAGGTGTAAGTACCTTTGGCACCCACTACAAACCAGGCCTGCCTTCCTACATTAGGTGGTCTGGTTTTTACCTCTGTAAACCAATATGTGGTTTCCTGGACCTTCTGCACAGTGTGCCTACTTTTGTGCACTACATAGAGGGCCAGCCTCCTACATTGGTGGATCAGCAGGGGGATAAGGACTTTGTATTTGCTGATAGCACACAACTAACTCTCCAAATTGCCTTTAGCTTAATTGTTTTTGTCTACCAATTGGCTAAATTGTTTTTACAAATTTTTAAAACTGCTTTTAGGGCCCTGGTTAGGTCCCTACAACAATATCAAAAGTTTAAAAGTCCTTACTTTAGTTGGCCTTATCCGAAAAGGGGCTCCAAATTTATAAAATTGTCCCAGCTTGAGTCAAACATGACCGATGCAGAGAACCAGAGCCTGGAGCTCGACCTGGCCTTTTACCAGGCATATAGCTATGACCAGTTAAGGAAGTTCTGTAGACAGTACCAAATTCATACTAGCAAAAGCCCCAGTGCAGATAAGCTTACGCTTCAGGTGGCCCAGTATGAAAAAGATAACCCTACAGATGAAGTAGATGATGATGCATCTGTGGGAGAAGTCAACCCTGTGGACAATTGGGGTGAAGGTAGCTCCTCTGCCCAAAGTCCAAGAGCCCTCTCAAAAGAGGATGTGGCTCTTCACAAGTTAGCCCAAAGATTGGCCTTAGAGGCTCAACTTGTGGAAATAGAAAATAAGAGAGATGGGCTTTGCACCTATCTCTGGTGGAAGCATGCTAATTAATTGTAAGGAAGAAAGACCTTTCAACTTAAGACTCCTGAAAGGAGCTGTCCCCTCCTACTAAAAAGGAGATGATATCCAGAATAGGTTAATTGCCTTTGAAAGAGCCTGCATTGGAAGGAATATACCAAAGAAGCACTAGGGCTCTCTGTTATGGGAATTATTATCAGGAAAGTGCAGGGATAGGCTCCTGATTGAGGGCTTTGGATCTACCCCTGAGGAATACTGCATAAAATTCATGAAGACTCGAAAATCCCAGTCGGTCCTAGGTAGAGTTTGTGAACTTCTCAGTAAAGATGCTAGGTGGTTGGTGGCTAGTGGTTAGAGGGCAACAAAGTATATGATTATGAAAGGCTGTGTAATTTGATGATTAAAAACACCTTTTTAGTAATTGTGTCTATGAAAAGTTACCGCAGGACCTAGTAGATAAGGGTGGCCAGTCTCCTCCCCCACCCCACCCCCCCTCAAGAGATTGGGAGGAAGGCTGATCATTGTGTGAGAACTAGTGTCCAAAACCAGAACTGTAGGGGGTGAACAAGAGAGTCAGGGAAGCCAATAACCTCTGAGTCTCATGGCCTGTGGGCTGGGGGGAATGTTGTGGGGAAACTGGCACCCTGTTGCAGTAATCCCCCCCTCCCCCACCCACTCACTTTTTGCCTGGTTTCTGGATGCAGTTGGGACTTGGGTTGCCCGGGGATCCTGCTAACCAGGACACTAGTGCGATGTTCTTTCCCTACAATTGCAAAGGTTTTGATACAGTTGGACACCCTCAAGGGCTATGCATCCAGATGCACCCAGCACTGTCATTCCAGGTTGTGTCCTAGTGCAATCCCAAAATGCAAACTCTGCATGCTGTATAGGTAAGTCACCCCTCTGGCAGGTCTTCGAGCCCTAAGGCGCAGGGTGCACTATACTGTATGTAAGGGCATAGCTGCATATGCAATATGCTCCTACTGTGTTCTTGCCAAACCTGGGCCATAGTAAGTAAACAGAATAGCCATTTTAACCCCTTCGCTGCCAGGCCTTTATCCCCCTCAGGTGTCAGGCCTTTTCTTGGCTATTTGGGGCAGTTTGCGCTTAGTCCTTCATAACTTATTGTCCACATAAGCTACCCACGCCAAACTTGCTTCCTTTTTTCCCCAACATCCTAGAGTTTCTCAAGGTACCCAAAGTTTGTGAGTTATCCTGAACGAGACCAAGAAATTAGCCAAAATACAGCGAACATTTTGTTTTTTCACATAAACGGGGGCGGGGGGGGGGAAGGGCTGCAGAACAAAGCGTGTGGTTTTTGTGCCTGAAAATGGCATCAACAAAGGGTTTGCGGTGCTAAAATCACCATCTTCCCAGGTTTCAGGAACAGGTGGACCTGAATCGGAAAAACACATTTTTCAACACAATTTTGGTGTTTTACTGGGACATACCCCATTTTTACTATTCTTTGTGCTTTCAGCCTCCTTCCAGTTAGTGACAGAAATGGGTGTGAAACCAATACTTGATCCGGACAGCTAAACATTTCTGAGAAGTAGACAAAATTCTGAATTCATCAAGGGGTCATGTGTGTAGGTCCTTCAAGGTTTTCCTACAGAAAGTAGCTAAAATAAACAAATATTTAACTGAGGTGAAAAAAGAGCCATTTCTGTCAATTTTTTCTTCTATAACTTTTACCAGCTATGGCAGATTTTTGAAAGCAAGATACTGTTACGTCTGGTGGACTCTTCTGGTGGTGGGGATCTATAGGGCTTGTAGGTTCATCAAGAACCCTAGGTACCCAGAGCCAATAGAGGAGCTGCACCTTGCAAAGGGTTTTTGGTCCTGGGCTCAGCAGCCATCTAGAGAAACACACCAAACCCAGACATTTCTGAAAACTAGACACCGAGTGAGTCCAGGGAGGTGTGACTTGCATGGATTTCCCCGTCCCCCCCCCCAGGGGTTTCTTACCCAGAATCCTCAGCAACCCACACATGTAGCTAAAAAAAAACAAAAAACATTTTCCCCACATTTCTGTGTGGGCTCACCGCACCGGCACACATTTCCTGCCCCCCCCGCCCCCCCATGTCCACATCAGTCTCCCGATAAAAATTATACCTCACTTGTGTAGGTGGACCAAGTGCCTGTGACAGGGAAGAGCCAAAAACAAGTCCAAATTTAGGGGAAACCAAAGCGTGTCCAAAGGGCTGTTTGTTTAAAAGAAAAAACCCCAAAAAATAAAATAACACGTCTTTAGGCTGACAAGTGGGGCAGAATTGTCATCTGTATAGATGTGACAGTGCTGGGTGGTAAGAATTTTTTGCATTCCTGCAGATTCCGGAAGGTTCCATCATAAAAATGTGGGGAAAATGAGTGATTTCAAGCAAAGTTGGAAGTTTGCAGGGCATTGTGGGTAGGAAAATGGACTCACCCAGATGATTAGTTTTCAGATGTGTCTAGGTCGCATAGATTTTTCTACATGGCAGCGTCCCAAAGTCCAAAACGTGTAGCCCTCACCTTTCCAAGTGGGATGAATTTGAGAGTTAGGCAACTCTCGTAGCCCAAATGTAAAACCAAACCCAAAATAATCAAATGTCCTCATGCTTGCCTTTGGGATAAGATGTTCTACTGTGCGGAGGGAGCTGAAAGACTGTTACCCCCTTCAGTCCATACTGGTTGGTAGCCTCCAACCCACAATTTATTTATTTTTTCAATTTTTTTTTTTTTTATTCCCTGCCATCTAGTAGGCTTTATAAGTCTTTTAGTTTTATCAATGCGTGTCTTGTTTTGACATGGCTTTTGTAACACTTTATTGTTGTGGGAGCTACCAGGCCCTCAACATTGTAACAAACACTGGCAAAAAAAAAACCACAAATATTTTGAACTCTAAAAGCACACGTTGCCACCAGTGGCATAACAAAGGCCCCGCAGCCGCCCTCCAGGGGGCCCCTTCAGCACCTGCCCTGTTTGAGTATGGAGAGGGGGCTCCTCCATGTTCTTTGCAAAGGGGCACCCTCCAGTTTCGTTACGTCACTGATTGCCACTGTAGTTCCTGACACTGAACAAAACTACTTTGTGTGCCAATATGCTCCTTGTGGAAGAGCAGAATGCAATCACTCACAGTAAAGCCAGCCAAAAGAGAGAGAAATAGAAGTTTTTATTAAACAAAATGTCTTTGTTAACACCAGGCCTAATTAAGGGACCAAGACCCACATGTAGGTAGCTTTTTGCATGTCACAAACAGCGACTTTCGCTGTTTGCAACGTGCAAAAAGCACATTGCGATGCACAAACCCAGTTTTGCGATTCAGTAACCTGGTTACCTAATGGCAAAACGGGTTTGCGACTCGCAATTAGGAAGGGATGTTCCCCATGGGACCCCTTCCCCATTGTGAATGTCACTGTAAAAAAAATTTCAGAGCAGGCACTGGTTCTGCGGACCACTGCCTGCTCTGAAAAAATTAAACAAAAACGTTTCATTTTTCATTTTGGTAATGCATCTCGTTTTCCTTTAAGGAAGCAGTCACAGAAATGGTGGTCTGCTGTCTCCAGCAGGCCACCATCCCTGTGAGGGCCGCTATTCGCAAGGGGGTCGCAAATTGCGACCCACCTCATGATTATTCACTAGGTGGGCATATGCGAAGCCCTTGCGAATCACAGATGGTGTCAGGGACACCATCCTACATTCGGATTTGCGACTCGCAATTTGCGGGTCGCAAATCTGAACCTACCTACATATGGCCCCAAATTCTTAAAGAAAGTCACAAAAGTGCACCCATGGTATATGTCGTACCCCTATAAAATATTTGTGAACTGTATTTTAGCATGGGTAAATACGTATGTGTAGATTTGCTCATGTGAAAATCTATTGAGCATCTGCAAGTTCATTTTCCCTCCGACCACTTTCTTCCCAACCCTGGAAGAAGTTCTAATTCTGCCTTTGTCAGGAGTAAATGTCCAACCTTTCTTATTATGGGAAAATATTAGAGAGAAGCTGGTGAAAATCTTTAAAACATGCAGGTTAGTAGGTTTGCAGACTCAAAGGCATTCCAGCCCTGGAACTATTGCTTACTGCTTCCTCCAGCCCCAGTATGCAGATCTGCAGAAAGGTGGCAAAATAAGGAAATTGCTACAGTAGGGATTGAAACTGCAAGTATTCAAGCCCTATTATGGTAGTAGCCCTGGCATAATCAGAGAGGCTATTATCAGAGCTCTTACATAATGAGATTGCTGCCATAATTTGTCGCCACACTACATGGCACCAAAGGGACAAGTAGATCTTTTTACAGGACAAGTAGATTTGAGAAGCAACCTGTCCCCTGGACAAGTAGATATTTTAATAAATTCCACACCCCTGGTGGCCATACTCCCACCCTCTCTCTCTTTTTATTTTTATTGTTATTTTTTTTATTCATTCTCTGGTTTCAGACGGGCCTTACAAAAATAGGCCAATCTGTCCCAAAGGGGGACAGAAATGGCCTACCGTAATGTGTCCCCTTGCGAAGCGACCCGTGCCAAAAGGTTGCTCCCCATCTGTTTATATAAAAAAAAAAACAAAAAAAAAAAACAGACCTCATGGGGGTGGGGGATGGAAGGGGAAGCGATTACCCTTCCATCCCTGCCCATGGGAGGGGGGTGGGAGGCCCATAGGGGGAGCATGTTTGCTCACTCTCACCCCCCGCCCCGAGGCCGGGTGCAGGACGAGGTGGTTACATCCTTGGCATCTGAGCGCCAAGGACGTAACCACCTCGTCCCGGACACCAGAGGGGTTAAATGAATGTGCTGGACACTGGTTAGTACCAGTTTCCCAGCTACATGATGGCTACTCGGAACCCTGGGTTGTTTGGTATCAAACACCTACGAATGATAAAACCAAACTGGTACCATTATTGGATTTATTACAAAATGTACCGAGGGGGTCACCTTAGAGGTGCTCCTTGCAAAAGCTAACTACCCTGTCTTGGTTGCTGGACGGTCCCAACCAGTCTGCAACCACCAGACTGGACTCTGGACCCCAGGGGAGAGAGCCATTGCTCTCTGGGTCCAGAGAACCAAGTCCTTCCAGCGCAGAGGCGCTACCCCACCCAGATGCCTGAAAAGGTGCTAAAAGTGGGGAGGTGACATTGTCATCTGAATCCTCAGAGGAAGTGGCAGCCTGCGCTGTAGTACGGTCTCGGAAGGAGGGTGCAGCCACTAACACTGAATGGCTACAATTTTGGGCCCCCTCCTGGGAGGGAGCCACCACCAGGGTTAGTTGTATTTCAGGTTCCCCTGGGACGTCTGCATCATCGCTTGATTATTTTAGGCATCGATTTGCAGTGTGCATCTCTGTGATGGGTATCCCTAAATCTCAACCCAGGCCCAAACTGCTTCCATCTCTGTGAAGAAGTAAGTCTTCTGCACTGACAGAATTTTATATTTAGCTGGGAGCAGTAATGAGTATTTCATGCCCATCTCTTTAAGCTTCCTTTTGACACCTAGAAAGAAATCTGAACGTCTAATGTGTACATATAGTGTGTAGTCAAGAAAGATGTAAAGCTAGTGGTTGTACTTTCCAGGTACTCTACCTGTCTAGCAGCTGGCATAATCTAATTTCAGTCTTTCATGGTTTGGTGACTATCGGCCTTAGCATGGCACCAAGAGGGGGGCCGGTGGGCCCTCTCGACTGAGAAGGGTAAAAGATTGGAGGATGCCAAAAGTATTTGATCCAAGTCTTCAGGAGCTTCACCAAGTCTTATTCCTCAGAACCTTCAAGCATGTCGACTACTCTGAATATACTGCGTCGGGTGCAGACTTCAGCATCTTCTGCTCTGCCCACAAGTAAGTATACTGTCATATCATGTATCTGCTGCTGTAAGACTGAAGACTGAGGTTGTATATTCCACAGTGTTGTTTCCAAATGAGACAATTTCAGCCAATTGGTTTTGTTTATCGCATGTTAGACTATCAGTAGCAAAAACGTCTGCTTTGACTTCAAGAGAAGCCCAAGATGTCTCTATGGCCTTAAGAATTATGTTAAGCTGCCCATTGCACATAAAATCAACTGATACTGGCTAGGCAATATCATTTATGCCTCAGTTGAGGGTAACAAATCGTCCATCAGCTCTTGGGGATGAGGATGATACTGTAATGTGAGGGCCCAGAGCCAACGGTCTGCTTGCTGCAACTCAAACTGCAGGATGAGATAGGATTGTGGTGGCAGCATGAGCAGCCTTATTGTGTGCCTGGATCCAGAACTGTGTGTGTTGCCTTGTAGTCAGTATGCTTTATCCCTAGGTTGGTGGTGGACCTGTGAGACTTCTATGCACAACAGGGGTACACAGGCCCTCAAACCAGCAGTTACATCCATCAGTGCAGTGATGGGATAATGTATCTGGGTGCGGGCTTTTGGATGGCGTGATGAGGTAAAAAGAGCATGAGTCAGACCCGCTTGTGCAGCTTAGGAAGAGCAAGCCCGGCCCAGGAAGAGAATAGTCTGTTCTTCTATAAGTAACTTGGAGTTGTCATGGATGGAGTCCAGGGTCATGGCATTCCCAGTGGTGCTGACAAGCAGCTCCAAGGTTTCAGTACCCTGGGCATCCACCTTAGGCTCCTTTTCCAGCTGGTTCAGCTGGGACCAGCCTGTGCTTCAAATCCCAAACATGACCGAGAAGCAAGTCCAGTGGGTGCAAGAGGCATTAAAGAGGTAGGGGCGGCTCTCAGTGTATAGTGTTTCAGGGCTGGGCAGATTGCTCTCAGTAGGCTTACTGGTCATCCACGTCCTCTTTTGCTCTAGTAAACAATTCTAGCAGTTGATGGGGAGCATGTAACTGGCTAACTGTACTCTTTTTAGCTGCCCCCTCCTTTCTTATAGCTCAGTGCCCCTGTGACCCAATTAGTATCTCTAAGGTTGATCCAGAGCTCTTTAATTTCAGGGCGGGCCCCCGACAGTCCCAGGGCTTGCAAAGTGGGTTGAAAGTCTTTAAGAGGGCTCCTGGTTCGTCTAGCTGGGCGATTTATCTAGTGCTCCTGCGTAGGACCCCAGGTCACAGAGGAGCAACATGGGTTCAGGGATGCTCCACAGATATGGTCTGCTAAAAATTAGTCTGGCACTGCCACCATTCTAGCAAGTCCCGTCGGGGTAGGGTGGGGATGGGCAAATGCATGGTCATCAGCACAAGTCCCCTGCCGTACTCTGCTTCCCCAGCTTTAAAGATGTAGGCGGCTGTGGCTGGGTAAAGTTGATCTCTTTAGCTCTGTGCTGGAAGCCTGGCAACAATGTGTCTGCCATGTGAACCTCTTTGGCCACACCCCTTCTCCACATCAAACCCCCTTGGTAGATTTGCACTGAAGTGTAAGTTTGTACATAGTTGAGATTTTATGCATGTATGTCTTGCTGTTGCCTTGTGGTAAAGCTTATGCTCCGTATAGTAAGCCAGTGCTGATTTGGTGACAAGTCGGTGATAGAGACTGATTGGAAACAGTTATGCCTGATGCCTTATAGCTTTAAGTAATAAACAGAACAGCTATGCCAAAGGCGGACATGTTTATAGTGTAAACATATAAAAACCCCATCAATTCAGGACCTTAACCCCCCCCCTCCCCCCCCCCCCCCCCCAAAAAAAATGCTGAGCTTTTTTTTTTGGCTATTTGGGGTACTTTTGTTTAGATCGCCGTGACTTTTTGTCCACAGAAGGATGAATTATCCACGCCAAATATAGCTAAATTTAGAGTCTTTTTGGGAGGGGGTGATCATAGAAGGGGGAAAAAGTGCTCTGGATAGGTCTTTTTTTTTATTTTTTTTTATTTAAATGTTTTTGTCCTCTAAAAATGACATTAATGACCCTTTTGCTGTGCTAAAGTCAGCCTGTTCCTAGCTTTTAGAAACCTGCAGAGCTTAATAAAAAAAAAAAACTACTTTGACAGATATGTCGTTTTTCATACTGCTAGACTATTCTTTTTTGTTCTTTCATCCTCAAGTTGAGAAGTAGACCTGATGTGAAGAGGAAGATCATTCTACTTCTTGGTTGTGATGAAGGAGCATGTGTGCCCTCCTGTTGTGCTTCTGTGGATGCAGGGTTTTAGTGTGAGGGAGAGGGTGGAGCATAGATGTCTGGAGGGTTGCTAGAGTTGGAGTTGTTTTTTGAGATATCCTGGTCCTGTGTTGTGGAAGTCTTTGTAGATGTGGATGAGCAGCTTGAATTTGGAAAGTTTCTGGATGGGTAGCCAGTGTAGTTCGGTGATGTAGGGAATGATGTGAGAACTTCCGGTAATGTCTAGGATGAATCTGGTGGGTGTGTTTTGGATGGTTTGGACTGTTTGCTTGAGTTGGTCGGAAATGCCTACATAGAGTGTGTTGCCATAGTCGAGTCTGCTGGCGGTGAGGACCTGGGTGACAGTGCGTCTTGTGTGCATGGTGAGCCATTTGAAAATCTTACAAAACGTTCTGAAGATGTGGCAGGAGGGTGCTATCACGGCATTGACCTGTTTCTTCCTCGTTACTTTGTTATCAAGGATGAATCTGAGGTTTCTGGTGTGGTCTGTGGGGTGGGTGTTGTACCCAGGTCAGGTGTCCTCTAGAAGAAGTCGTCCTAGGGGGATCTCTTAATTCTGAAAATAAGGATCTCTGTTTCGTCCGTGTTGAGTTTGAGGCAATCCTCTTGCATCCAGTTGGACATGCAGTCAGTAAAGTTGGTGCTTTTGGTCAGGTCGGTGGGTGGGTGAGGGAGAGGATGAGCTGAGTGTTGTCAGCGCAAGAGATAATGTTGGTGCAGTGAGTTCTTACGATGCAGACGTGAGGTGCTGTGTAATCGTTGAACAGGGTTGGCTTGCGGGAGGAGGCCTGGAGGACTCCAGAGACTAGCTTCTTGTATTCAGAGGTGAAAGACGCAAATGACTCCTTGTGTCCTTTTGGAGAGAAAGGAGGCGGTCCAGCTCAGGGCAGAGCCTTAAGTTCCTGAGCTCCGGAGTCTTGCGAAGAGAATGCCACCAGGAACTAAGTTGAACACTGCTGAGAGGTGGTGCAGGATTGGAGCGGAGCTTTGTCCTCTGTCCATGATGGACCGAATGACGTCTGTTGCTGCCAGGAGGGCTATTGTGCTATGGTTGCTGCTGAACCCTGACTGGATGGAGTCCAGGTGTTCAAGATTGGGAGAGAGCTGCTTGTTGATCTTTCTCCAAGACCTTGGTTGGGATGGATACGAGGGAGACGGGCCTGCACTTGCTGAGCTCTTTAGGGTTGGCTGAGGGTTTCTTCAGGAGGCTGTGACCGCTGCATGTGTCCAGCTTTCTGGGAAGATATCGCTGATGACTGAGGAGTTGATGAAGATGGTGATGAGGTTGGCTGATCAGTGTGCTTTCCAAGTTGTACTTGTGAGGGCAGGGATCTGAGGAGGACCCTGAGTGGATGGTCTGCAAGATTCTGGTGACGTCATCTGTGCTGAAGTGGTGGTTGGGTGACAAGGCGCTAGTTCTTTAGCAGGTCGGTGCTCCTGCTGGTAGTGGCAGCGGTGGGGTGGGGGGAGATGCGTCATGTCCTCAGCGGTTGGTTGGGGTGTGAAGTTGGAGTAGATCTTAAGTATTTTGTCGTGCAAAAGTCAGAGAGGTAGTCGCAGAGGATTTGTGAGGGAATGATGGTGTTGAAGGCACCTGTTGGGTTGGTGGAAACCAAGGTGATCCAGGAATGCCATAGATTTCTTTAAAGTAGACGAAATTCAGAATTTGACAAAGTTTGCATGTTTAGATCCCTCAAGGATTTCCCAAAGAAACTAACTGTTGAAATACTGAAAATGAATAGGAAACAACTGCTTTTTAAAAAAAAATTAAATCTAACTTTTTGTGATGATGGCGAATTTTACAAAAGCAATATTCCATTATGTACACTAGACCCTTCTGATTTCAGGGTATATAGGGTTTGTTGGTTCTCCAAGAGCCAACAACAGCTGCCCGTACAATGTTTTTTTCATTGTGTACAGAGTATAGACTAATTCACATAATGAAATATGTAGAGTGAAAAATAGGTATCAAGGAATCCTTTTTGTTTCTGAAATGAGCACGAGATATGGAACTTGGGAGTAGTGGTTAAATAGGCAGCCTGTGATTCAGAGGGTATTTTTCAAAATGTCTTGTTTTCTTACGCACTGGCTTACATTTGGAAGGCACAAATGCAGTGAAATCCAATTGGCAATACAGTGTCTACTTTTCTATGTTCCCACATGTCTTCAGATAAAAATGGTACCTCTTTAGTGGGTAGGTCTAGTGCCCGTGACAGGAAAGGGCCCAAAACACAACATAGACACATCACATTGTTCCACAGACTACTGACTTATTTTTTTTGCAATCCCAGTAAGGTAGACCGCGTTTTCATCAGCACAAGTGTGGTAATGCTGGGTAGTGTGAATTTTGTGGATTCCTGTGTATTCCTGAAGTTTCCCTCACAGAAATGTAAGGAAAATGCTTGGATTGAGGGAAAGTGTGCGGTTTGCAGTGCGTTTTGGATAAGAAAACCTTGTGGCGTCCACACAGGCACACCACGCTGGAATCACCTGGTTGTCTTGTTTTCAAAAATGTCGGTGGTCCGTAGGTTTGCATTTGTTGGGCCACAACACTGTCCCCAATACTGCAGCTACCCCTATTGCTCATCTCTACATGGTGCTTTATGACGATTGTGCTGTAGTCTCTTGGCTCATCCACGCAAGTAAGGTACCGTTCTTATCGGGAGACACGTGTTAACTGACAGTATTAGGAAATTTGTGGCTGTCTGCAGATGCCAGAACTTTACTTCATGTAAGGAAAATGTGTTTTTCTTACCAAAGATTGCCTTTTACAAGAGCTTTTGGGTGAAATTACCTTGTGAGAGCTAAGCAAGTAATGCCCTTCTGGACTCCATTCGTTGTCTAGTTGTCAAAAATTTGCAGGTTTGCTAGATTCCCATTGTTGCTGACTTAGTTAGGGCCCAAAATTCCACAGCTACCCATATTGGCTTGGGGGAATGCTGGGTATTACGAAATTTGGTGCTCCCCACAGATTCCAGAACTAACACAGAAATGTGAGGAAACTGTGTTTTTTAGTCAAACTAAGGACTTCTGCTTAAAAAGTACCTAGTGAGAGCTACGCAGGTTACATACCTCTGGACTTCTCTGGTTGTGTAGTTTTCAGAAGTGTGGGTTTGGTAGGTTTCCCTCGGCAGCGGCACAGACATTCCCCCCCCCCCCCCCCCCAACCCAATCCACAGCTACCTAGATTGCCAAAACAGGGTGGTTTCATTGGAAAAATGTGATATGTCCATTTTGCGTTTTTTAGCATTTTCCAATGGTGTACTGTAGGGCCACCCACAAACTTTGGGTTCAGTATATATGTGGTGACACATGGGAATGGTGCCTGATTGCCAGTTTTTGGACCCCAACAGATTACAGAAATCCTGAACACAACATGTAAATCAATGAGAAATGTAAGCCATGTACGCACTTTCAACTTTAGTACAACATTATGTGAAAGTGAGCAAAATCAATGCAAGTTATATCACACTGTTTGCAAAGAAAAAAAAAGTTCTTGCTAAGGGCCAGATTTACATTTTGGCAGACAGAGAAGACTTTGTCTGCTTTGCAGAAGACTTAACGCCCGCCATGCTGATACCACTCCGACCGCCAAATTTAGAAATGAATGCCAAGCTGGCGGTCATTTCAAAACATTGGCAGTAGCAGTCATGGCTGTTTCGGACAAAAACATTTTTTTTGGGGGGGAGGGGGTGTCAAGGCTGCGTCATCATCTACATGATGGAGTCACCCATTATTTAGTTATTTTTTGATTTTCAAAAACAAAATCCAGAAGCCGGATTTTCTTTTAAAAAAGAGAAAAGAAATGCCCCAGGCATGGCGAGAAGCCATTAGACAGTTTTCACTGCCCCTTACAGCCAGGGATTTCCAGTTGTTGATGGGCAGTCAAACTCAACTTTATGTCCAGCCATCTAAAATAGGTAGGAGCACAAAGAGGTCGGCCTTGGACTGCCCTAGCTCAGTCTGGCCATTACCATGCCAGAGACGTGACCATGGCGAAAATAACTCAATGGTAAATTAGCATATAAATTGGGTGGGCACACCATTATCTTGGCAGTCAGAAAACTTTTTTGCTGTGGCGGTGGAGTACCCTTGCCGTCACAGATATAAATTTGGTTGTGACTTTTTTTAAAGCTAATTCTCCACTTAAACTGGTTAATTTTGACACCTCCAGAAATAATAGCTTGAAAGAACAAATACTTATCACAGTATCTGAATGTTGAAAGCAAGGCTACTGAAGGGGAGCCATATAGCCATCTCTAGGCACCATCCGCTTTATAGTCCATTCACGCACCAGTTATATACCCCCAAACAGAAGACTTTCATACCACCAGCCTTGGGTCAAGTCCAACAGACCAGTGACCTCAAACCAAAATACTACCGACAGTCAAGGGCACATCACATTCATAAGCCATAGGAGAAATCCTCACTCAAAACAACCTCTCAACCAGTCATCAATCAACTTTCCTACAAAACACACAACAAACGGACCTCTGTAAACACTGGTCCAGGCATGTTGGCTGTTGGGGCCTTTACAACCTTCGTAAACTAATAACAAGTGTGACCACATTTTTACTACTAGTCCAGTACTGCCTCCGTTGGCTCTCATGACATTCACATGATGCTCAGGAATATGCCTCTTCCCTGCACCTTTAGTGCACCCCGTGTGCTAAATCCAACTTCTTTGTGTTTGTCGATGCAAGTTAAGAGTGTCCCAAGATTTTGGTTATATGGCCACAATCCTCGAACTGAGTGAGCATGTCTACCTTTGAAACGAAGACAAACATGCTGGGGAAGACTGCCTAAGTTCCCTTAAGAACATGTCCTAAACTATGAAGAACATGAGTTTTTGGCATACAGGTGGTCAGTGAGAACATGGCTTATGTCCCGTCCACCGTTATTTATAGTGCTGTGATTAATACACTCGTCTTATGGCAAACTGAACATCTACTATGTTCTAATGGAGAATGAACACAGCATGCAGGATACATATGTCACCTGTATGTGTAGCGTTGGATGCAGAGCTCTTTAATTCATTGTTCATGTAAAGCGCAATATTACCTTGAATGATATACTGTCGCTGAACAAGGGGCAGACAAGGCTGATTCATGAGTTCACCTAGTGGAAGAGCCAAGTGTTCCACCCTGTGCAGAATGCAATAGTTTTAGAGATGGTGCAGATGTATGTAAGCATATCAATCCGCCCTTTAGGAGCAAATTAGAAGCCATTTTCCCCCTGTTCTGCTGATGTGTATGCATGGTGAGTGTGTAAGTACAAGTCGGGCTGAGGAAAGGTGTTTGGAAGTTTTCTGAAAACTGAGGTGGTTTTGACGTATTCTGGCTCAGTGCTGTTTAAGGCTTTGAATGTGTGTGTCTGGAGTTGTGATGCTATTAATTGTGTTTGACCAATGACTTTGTGTTTCACCACTGCGCATATTAGTCGCTCAATGTTCACCAGTAGCACATTATATGTTTTGTTCAGTTTAGCTGCCTATTGGTTTTGGCATGGCATTAACCATTACATTCTGTATTCAGTTTAGCTGCCTATTGGCTTTAACATGGAGTTAGCCATTACATTCTGTATTCAGTTTAGCTCCCTATTGGCTTTGACATGGCATTAGACATTACATTTGATACTTAGGTTAGCTGCCTATTGGCTTTAACGTGGGGTTAGACATTGCAGATGAGCTGTGTTTTTCCAAGCTGTGTTTTTCCACAAGATGGACCAAGCTGTTTTCTTCACACCAAACCTTAGCTGATAAGAGCACGTAGATTTTGTGTTTACCTCGCAATCCAGTCTGAGAGCTCGGGGGCTCGGGAGAATTGGTCACTCTCCAGGGTCCTTCGGTTCTCACACTGAGTTTGCTTTTAAGGATGACTCTGGACTACAGAGAGGTATATTGAATCTGCTTTGACTTCAGTCAGGAGCTAGACGTCGGTAGCCTGTATCCCGTTTGGGTAGAAAATCTCTTTCTCGCAGTTGACCGGAGTCATCAACTTGCAGACCCCAGAAAGATGAAGCTGAGCTATAGGCCCTACGGTGATGATTTTTGACTTTTATGCTTTGCTTTGAAGTTATGCTATAATATAATCACATCTATTTGCTGTGTACATTGCAATTGAGAAGTACTTTGATATATTTTGCTTTCATTGCTGCGACTACTTTTGAACGTGTGCTTCCAATCTACTAATTTCGTCTCTCAGGAACCTCGTGGTGGAGAATTAATAACAACAAATGTCTTCTTTAAACTCAGAAGTGCATTCCAGAGAGGTTCTGTAAGCTCGGTTATGAGATAAGAGGGAAAGCAGAACAGGAGTTTAAGAAGGGCTGTGGATGGGGAGCCAGTGAAGCTGTTTCAGGTGCAGGGTTGGTACAAGGTGGGTGCTGCGTTGTGTATGGTTTGAAGTAATCAGTTTAGTTGAGTGAGGGAGTAATTGAGGATCTGGGCGAGTGTGATATGGATGGGGTTTAGTCCATTAATGAAGGAATGGCAGGTGTATATGTACTACCTTGACTGTTTGCCTTATACCCAAGAGATATCCATGTGAAAGCATACCTACCCTAAGCTTCTGTTACTGCTTCATGTCTCTGCCCTCTTCAAAGTCTTGAATGCTTGCCAAGTCCATCTTTACTAATGCTTTCTGTTGCTAGCTACTTGAAGATCAAGAAAACATGACTTTCGTGCACCTTCAGCTCATTCGATGTGCTAAATCCAACACCTTCCAGTTATTGGATGCAGATTAGGGGGTGGCCGAGACTGCCATGCAAGGTCCACAGTTCTCATACAGAGTGTGCATTTCTACTAATGAAACCAAGTTAGACGTGTTCAGGAATATGGCTTGAGGTATCTAAAGAACACTTCAAAAACTAGTCAAGACTTTGTTGTTGCCACACAGGGTACTCATGGCTGTGTGGCTTATGTTCTGTCCACCATTATGTGCATTGTGGTGACTATAAGGCACTTGTCATTCGACACATAGAACATCTACCACGCTCTGACAGCATATAAAGATGTTGAGCAAGCCGTAAGCAACACCATGATTTTCCTCAAGTGGGGGGACAAAAAATTCCACAGCTGCTTTCCTAGTGAAGTAGTAGCCTATGGAAGTTAAGAATCCATGCACAGCCATTGAAAGGGATAAGTTACAGCAGCTCCGCCTCAGTCAATTTCCCAATACTTCACTTTTATATGGTACAGCATAAAGCAAGTAGGAATAAAACAAGGCTGGCTGAAATGCGCACTGGGTACAGTAAAAATGTCTCTACTGCTTTTTTCCTTGCTTAGAGCAGACTCTGCAACAGCTACATGGTGGAGTCGTTTTAGCAGTTGAAGGAGTGGGGTAGGCAAAGTGTAGATCATGCAGCCTTACCATGCCATCAAGAGCATAATGCAAGTAGCTGCTTCTGTAGCAGTAACGCATTCAACAACTGTCAATTTCAAAGTCGAGGAAACACAAGTCTTTCGTGTTGGTCTGTTGAAAAACAACATACGCATTGATTGTTTCCATCTGGATCAAGTGGGTAAACGGCTTCTTACACCAAGTGTGAGTTTTACAACTCACACTGTATGGCTCAAGAACCTGGTCATTCTTATTGACTCCTCCAGTGTACTTGTAATTTGGTAAACAGGTGGGCTAGTGAACTTCGGTCCAAACTGCGACAGGAAATGGTCTCATCATGAATTGTAGTGAACATGTATACACCACCCCTATCAGAACTTGACAGTGAGCAATTCATTGGTGTGCAATGCAGTATCTGGGATATTTGGAGCTTCTTACAGGCAAGCTCCTGTGGGAATACTTTGCATCAACAAGTATTCTATCACATGGCGCAGTACCACCTTTGTAGTGCTCACTGAACTGCTCTACTGCTATATAGGTGTTTTCCACATAAAGGCTATATCCTTTGTGCAGGAGTAAGTGGCAAGCTTCCATACAATCTTTCCGATGACTCCCAGTATAGGCGGGCACCCCACAGGGTTTAGAGTGGAGTCCTTCCTGGTATACACTCTTAGGCTGTATACAAAACCAGTAGTGCTCTCACATAGGATGTACAACTAATTACCGGTAGCAAGCTCTTTGCTTGCAATGTGCAGCCTGAACAGCAGACAATCTTCATAGGGGGACAAAGACTTCTCAATGGTTGTTCTTTCGAGAAGTATAAATCTCTGGCAGACAAATGTTCCACAACAGGCTGAATTTTAAAGAGCCTGTCATGGTCTGGATAGTCTCGAGGCAATGCTGTAAAATTATCATGGAAATACAGCATACACTGCAATAGCAAAAACAATCTCTTCTCAAAATGGATTGTATGCAAACCGTGCGAGTAGACAAGTTGCACTGAAAGCTTGGTTTGTTCAGTAACCCCATTTGCGAGTGTAAGGCCCAAAAATGTCTTCAACTCCTCAAGTGAAGTGGCAGTCCACTGGTGTACCCTTGAATGAGGCCCTGAGATACCTCCATGCTCCCTCAGAAATTGTTTGGGTTAAGAAAGTCACCATCCAAAAAAAGATGGACGTAGTCTGTGTAAAAAATGGCTGTATCAACTTCACATCCAGTGAATGTTAGAATTTGGGGCTATTCTAAATTGGGGGGCTGACGAGAGAGCAGTCAGTTTGTGCTTGTCCCTGCTGGTTCCTACTCTCTGGGTTGATCTACGCTGCTACAGTCGCACTGCAGCACAGACTGTGCTTGTGAAGGGACAGGAAAACTGCAGTGTCCCTCAAAATTGCAGGAAGATGAGTTGTCGGATGGAAATCCGGTGACAGTAAAATCGCATTTGCAACATGTGTTGGCTGCAGATACATAATCTATGCACACTACTGCCATCTCGTGTTGGGCCCGGACTCTGCAACTTGTTTTTCTCGAGGAAGTCTTTTATGGTAGACGCTGTGCGTTGTATCTCCTCCTCCTCCTTAATGCATTGTGCATGTTCAACAGTTCCTCTGTTAGATTCCATATTTTTTCCCTGCCATATAGGTAGTGAGAATATAGTCTGCTAGCTAAGTGTTTGCTGTTGAACATGTTGAAATATCTCATGTATATGTGTCGCCATCTAATTCCCGCTGAGGCGGGAGGGTGCATGTCCAATAATGATTCCATGGGGGTCCCTGGGTTACAGTAATGATAGTCTGGGTTCACATAAGTCAAAAGGTTGAGATCCTCTGGTGTAAAGTATTTGTGCAACAGAATACACAGTAACACAATGAAAGCACCCCATAAGTCTCCACATCAGGTTATAAAAAGACAATTTTATGAATAAATCAAGACTAAAACAACAAAAATCCAATAAGTAAAAGTTGTGTTTGAAGTATAAAAAAAGCTCCAGTGCTTATACGGAATAAGCATCAATGGGGTTACCTGATCGCGCTGGACTGGGGCAAAGTCAACCGTTCAGGCCAACTGCGATAGAGTCCAGGCCAGGGACAAGAGCCACGCAAACCCGGTGAACAGAGTTCCTTGATCATGGCTACATCAGTGAGATTCGGGGTACAGACAAATGGTGCATTGGTGTCTGGTCCACAATCAAGGTGAAACTTTGATTTTCTTCATGATGTGGTGGTGATGAGTCAGTGCTTAAGTGCCAAGCCAAGATGCGTTGGTTCCGAATTACGATGTACCAGGCTTCTCTGTGCAGTCGAGGGGATGTTGATCTCTTCAAACTGCTGTGATGGCGGTGCACAGTTCTGAGCATCATGCTGTCATGGTGCAGCATTGGTTCAGAGAATGATGGGCCGGTTGTCTTCCCGCATCAAGGTCCATGCACCAGTTCTGCTCCAAGCAGACTGGAGATGCATCTGTTTTTCTGGTGCAAGTTTCTGGGTCCACTGCCACTGAACCAGGCACAGAAGCAGGGGTAGAGACTTTGATATCCCGGAGTCTCAAGCAACAGGAGGTAAGCCAGCAAACTGTTGCCTTGCACCCCATGTGATCTCAGAGTCTAGCTCTCACTCAGCAGGGTCAGAGAGCAGCAGGGCAACACAGCAGAAAAGCAGTCCGTCCAGGTTAGTAGTCCAGCAGAGTAACAGTCCTTTATGCAGCACAGCTTTTCCTTGGACAGAATCCAGTTGTAGGTCCAGAAGTGTTTGATTTGGTGGGGGTCAGAGACCATTTGTGCCTTTGAAGTGGAGGTCACTTCAAGGGAGGATCTTTGAGGCGCACATAGGCCCTTTCTTCCCAGTCCTGGCTTGAGACTATCAGTAGGGGATAATCAATCCTTAGTGTGGGGGACAGGCACTGCCTATTCAGGTGTGTCAACCCCTCCTTCCCTTCCTGCGCAGGAAGAGTCATCAGAATGTAGATGAGTGCTCAGGCACACCCAGCCTTCTTGTGTTTGTTGCTATCTATAAGGAATGCACAAAGTGTGGCTGTCCCCCACGCCCGACTTGTATTGGAGACAGGCTGCAGGCACACAAAGCTGTAAGAGCAGAGAAATTGCCATTTTCTAAAGTGACCTTTTTAAAATAGTAATGTTAAATCCAACATTACCAGTGAAGAGGATTTATCATTATTGTTCCAATGATATGTAACATATTGAAGCTACTCCTTCTCAATCAGGAATTACAGCTTAAAAGTGTAATAAGAAATTCCCAATGTTGACCTATGAGGGCCTCATTAGTGAAAAACGCATTTGGGAGTTTTTCACTACTAGGACATGTACAACTTAAAAATACCTTTCCTACCTTTTAGTTACATAGCAACCTGACGTATGGGATACCTAGGTCCTACCTTAAAGGTGACGTGTGTTATAAAAGGGGAGATTCAGGCTTGGCAAGAGGTTTTAAATGTCCATTCGACATGGCACTCAAACTGCACACACAGACCCTGCAGTGGCAGGCTTGAGATGTGTTTAAAGGGCTACTTAGTGTGTAGCACAATCATTTGGGTGAAACAATCATTGTTGTAGGCCCACTAGAAGCATTTAATTTACAGGCCATGGGCACATTTAGTGCATTTTACTAAGGGCTTACAAGTAAATTAAATATGCCAACTGTGGATAAGCCATTGTGCACAAAGTATTAATGCCAGCAAAGCCAAAGTCAGAAAAAGAGGAGGAAAGCAAAACATTTGGGGTGACCCTTCAGAGAGGGCCATTTTCCAAAACATACCATTTACATTTTTGTAATGTTTCTTTGAGTTGTACGCCCAATTCCGGGCAACAGTGGCCAGGTATAACTTCCAACACTACATATAATATTGTTAACATTGCCCCCCTCCCCCACGCACTGACTCAGCAGCACCTATGCAACACAGGAAAGGGGGGGGGGGGGGGGGCTTGAGTCGAGTCAGGGTCAGTTTTCCAGTTTCAGTCCCTTCTGCACAGTTGTCAATTTGAGGTATGCAGTGGCTGCCTTCGCATTCTCCTTTCTAACACAGAAAACTCATCAAGCGGCCCGTCTACTGCTGGCACGACGTTCCCTGCTCCCTTGAAGCATATTCTCCCACAGTTGTAAATCTTCCTCTACTTTGACATCTGTGCGTGCTACCCCTCATTTTCTGTTGCTCTGCAAGTGCCAATTCCTTCATATCCCTCTGTCAGGATGCACCAGTGGGTCAGGCCTCCAAAAATCTACTTACCCATTCATTTATGTGAGTGAGATTTTATCATTTCGAGCTATTTTTAGGGCCTAGTGGTCCATTCTGGCAAGTGATCTTGAGCAGGAAAGGAGCAGGTGTTCTGTTATTTCAGAAAGCAAATGACCAATAAAGATGGCTTTAAATGTTTTATCTTGACACATTTGCTGTCTGTTCAAAGTCAGTTTGTCTTTTTACTAAGTGCTGCTTATCTTACCCTGAAAAATTGTGTTTTTTTTTTTTGAGAGTTCTGATTGATAAAACTACCCAATGCACCAGCATCTGATGGAAAATCTTCTTCCCAGCTCTCCACGTCGACGAGGACGTCACAGTTGAACGGCTCCATGCGACTCCGTCTGACGTCACTGTGCCAATAAGAGGTCCTTGCCGGCGTGCTGACGTCAGTTCCCTTTTTTTCCGTGCCTTCTACGCTAACTGTTCTCTCCTAGCTCTTGCTACTGTTGAAGGTGTTCTATTTTGTTTCTGGTTACAATCTTGTTTTGGGTTACAATGTCTCCTCCTATGTAGTCTGGGTTTAAGCCTTGTCGAGAGTGCGGGGGTCGCATGTCGGTTACCGACCCTCATGATGATTGCCTTTGTTGTTTGAGCTCGTGTATGACGTCAAGGAGTGTGTATCCTGCCAGAGCATGAATCCAAAGGCTTTGAAGGAGAGACAAGCCAAACTCTCTTTGGCTATGGCGAAGAAAGGACATAAGAGCCATCATTGATCGTCTTCATTCTTCGTTGAAGAAGCACAACAAGCAACGTCGTCAAGACACTCTGTGTTGTTCGGCTGGGAGCCGTTCAAGGTCCAGGTCTCCATCTAGATGGTGCCGTGCGACGTGGGAGGTTAGTCCTACTGTGACTCCACAGCCTCAAAGCCCTCAGGCTTCTCCGGCGCCGTTGGTCTTCAATGTGGTCGCGCCTCCAGATGGCCCTCGCTTTTCACCTGCAGCTCAGGATTCGGATGCCCAACTGGTGCAAGTGCAGTTTGGAGACCAGTGGTATCCTGCCTTCCCGGCTCCGGGAGCGGATCCAGCGGCATTTTTAAATGCCATGTTTAGTATGTTTAATGATATGGCCCTTGCTGGTGCACCGGCTGGTCCCACGGGTCCTTTAGCCTTTACGTTGGGCTCCCCGGCTACTTACAAGGTGGTGCTGTTTATGCCCTTTTATCTGGCTAAGGGTGCTGGTTCGGCGCCGATGATGTTGCCTCAAAGACCTGTGGCACCGATGACATCACCTTATCAGTCAATGCTGTTGTCAGAGCCTCAGGTGACCACGGTGCCGATGGGATCCGCTCCGGATTAGACCGTAGTCAGCCTTCTCCTGGTCCGCGTCTTTCAGTCTTGAAGCCGGTGTCCTCGACGTTGGCTAATTCTATGTCGACGCCAAGGTTAGAGGCCAGGCTGAGGTCGTGCAGAAAAGCTTTAAGGCTTTTGGAGGAGCAGGAGTACCAAAGGCAGCTGCTGGAGGAAGGAGAGATTGTGGAGCTCTTGGGGGAATATCAAGGACTTGACTCAGCCAGTGGGCTAGACACTTCCCCGGAATGGGACCTTTCTTCTCCAGGGGAGTTTACGGAGGAGGCGGCCTCTTTCCATACTGTGTTCAGGAAGGCGGCAAATTTTTGGGATCTTCCGTTACCTCCTGCAGAGGCCAAAACTAATATTCTAACGGAGGTCCTGCACCCTGCTGCAGCGGAACCATTGCTTCCGTTTAATGATGCTCTTAAGGAGCCTATCTTAGAGGTATGGAGGATGCCTGAGTCGTCCCCAGCTATCAACAGATCTGTGGCAAGGAGGTATAGGGTGGCTCCTGGAGATTTGGGATTTTTGTCGAAACATCCTACCCCGGAGTGTCTAGTTGTTCAGCCCTCATGTTCCACACGGTCTGCAGCAGGCTCTTTCCCTGTGATTCCGTCGGACAGGGAGTCCAAGAGGATGGAGCAGTTGGCGAAGAAGACTTTTTGTAGTATGGCCCTCAAGGCAGCAAACACTACCTGTATATTAGGTAGATATGTACACACCCTGATGGACACAGCTAAGTCTATGGTTCCGGACCTGCCGCAGGAGGTGCAAGGACAGTTTTGAGAACTCCTGTCAGATGCTCAGGCGGCAGCTAAACAGATTATCCAGTCTGGTCTGGATTCTACAGATTCAAGGGCCAGGGCAATGGGTACCTATATTGCTACCAGGAGGCATGCGTGGTTGAGGTCCTCTGGCTTTTCTTCAGATGTCCAATCTACTCTCTTGGACTTGCCTTTTGATGGGGAAAAGCTTTTTGGTGCTAAAGCTGACTGACTTAGAGCGCTTCAAAGACAGTAGGGCCACAACAAAGTCTTTGGATCTGCAGGCTTCCACTACTACCCCTTTCAGGTCCTTTTGGAGGTTCAGGAGGTTTGGACGTGGAGCCGTTTACAATGGGAGACCTCAGTCCACAGTCCAACAGCCTACCAGCCTCCCATATAGGTCCTTTAGAGGGCGGGGGAGGGTTTGAACAAGAGTGGCCAACCATCAGCACCCTGCATCATCCTCTTCCTCTGGAGGACAACAACAAGGGAAGCAGCCCTAGTTTTCAGCCCATTTTCAGCCATAATTCTCCTGTGGGGGAAGATTACGTCTTTTTCTCTGCGAGTGGGAGTTGATCACACCAGACTCCTGGGTTCTGAACATGGTGAGGAAAGGATATGCTCTTCCTTTTCAGGAGTTTCCCCCTCCCATCCCTCGTTTTGTTCCGAAGACCATCTCCTGTTGTTGCAGCAGGAGGTTCAAATCCTGTTATCAAAGGGTGCAGTGGAGTTGGTTCCAGAGTAGGAAAGGGGTCAGGGTTGTTATTCAAGATATTTCCTGATTCCCAAGAAGGACGGTCGGTTGAGACCAATACTGGATCTGAGGATTTTTAATTGGTTCCTCAAATAGGAGAAAAATCAAGATGCTGACTCTAGCGCAGGTACTTCTGGAGATGAACAAAGAGGATTGGATGGTGTCTGTCAACTTGCAGGATGCTTACTTTCATATCCCTATTCTCAAGTCGCACAGGAAGTATCTCCGGTTTGTGGTGGAGTCGCAACACTACCAGTTTGCGGTCCTTCTGTTTGGTCTTACTTCAGCACCTCGAGTCTTCACGAAGGTGGTGGTTGCAGCAAGTCTCAGAAGGAAGGGAAACTTGGTATTCCCTTACCTGGACGATTGGTTGATCAAAGCAAAGTCTCCAGAGCTCGTGCTGCATCACTTGCAGATGACAACTCAGTTGTTGTTCAGTCTGGACTTTTCGGTAAACGTGCCCAAGTCTCACCTGGAGCCCTCTGTGCCTCCTGTTCATAGGGGCAGTACTGGATACAACATTGAATCGGGCCTATCCTCCGCCTCAGTGGATTCAGGACATCCAGGCTTTGATTCCAATGTTTCAAAATGGAGCAGTTGTTCCAGTCCTCAAGGTCCTATGCCTGCTCGGTCTGTTAGCTTCTTGCATTCTGTTGGTCACTCATGCACGCTGGCACATTAGGGCTCTCCAACGGTGCCTCCACAAGCAGTGGTTTCAACACAGGGGATCTCGAGGAGTCGATCACGAACTCCAGAGACGCTGCAGCGGATCTACAATGGTGGGCTGTGGACAGCAACCTTTCTCAAGGCAGGCAGTTTTCACTGCAGCCTCCGGTGGCCACGGTCATGACGGATGCTTCCACTCTAGGGTGGGGAGCTCATCTGGGGGACCTGGAGATCAAGGGTCGTTGGTCTCCAGTGGAACAGACTTTTCATATCAATCTGTTAGAATTGCAGGCGATACGTCTGGGTCTCAAGGCCTTCCTCCCGTCCCTTCGCGATCAGTCAGTCCAGGTCCTAACGGACAACACTACCGTGATGTGGTATATAAACAAGCAGGGAGGAGTGGGGTCGTACCTTCTCTGCAGAGAAGCTCTTCGGCTATGGTCCTGGGCAAAGGACCATCAGATTTGCTCGGTAGCAAATCATCTGGCCAGAGTGCTAAATGTACGTGCGGACACTCTGTTGACATTTCTCGGCCAATCACAAGTGGCGTCTCCATCCGGATCTGGTCCTTCACATCTTTCAGATGTGTGGGTTCTCCAAGGATAGATCTGTCAGCCTCCAGTTTCTGGTGCAAGGAGCTTTGGGGGACATGTTTCAGATCTCTTGGTGCGACCAGTTGCTTTACTCGCTCCCCCCCCCCCCCCCGCCCCCAAAAATACCCTTGATTCCTCGGGTTCTGAGGAAGATTCGCCAAGATCGGGCTCAGGTCATTTTAATAGCCCTGGATTCATGGGGCTATTCACCTTCATGCCTGGAGATTGAACGGGGCGATCTGAGTTTTTTCTCTCTCCCTCCAAAGGTAGTGAATGTTATTTTATCGGACACAAGACACTCCACTAAGACTGTTTATGCCGGCAGGTGGGCAAAATTCGTGGCTTGGTGTGGAGAAAAACAAATTGATCCTTTGAGGGACCATCTGTCTGATGTTATGTTGTTTGCATTAGCTTTAGCACAGAAGGGTTGTGCAGTTGCTACTGTTAAAGGCTATTTGGTGGCACTGTCAGCCTTTCTTTGCCATCAGGATCAACCCTCTTTGTTTAAATCACCTATTGTTATTAGGTTCTTAAAGGGTTTCAGTAATACATTTCCTCCCGCTCCTTTTTCTTATGCCTCAGTGGGATCTGAATCTGGTTTTAACTTTTTTTTAATGGGTTCACTGTTTGAACCCATGCATTCTTGTTCGTTAAGATTTGTAGTTCTTAAGACTGTTTTCCTGATAGCTATAACATCAGCTAGGCGTGTCTGTGAACTTCAGGCTCTTGGTGTTCAACCTCCCTTTACTTTACTTCTTTCCTGATAAAGTGGTGCTGAAAACCAGGGAGGCCTTTCTACCTAAAGTTGTCACTCCTTTTCATATGGGACAGACCGTTACCCTTCCATCTTTCTAACCTCCTCCTCACCCCTCGAAGGAGGAAGAGAGGTTCCATCGTTTGGACCCTAGAAGGGCTCTCAGTTTTTATATTGAGAGGACAAAAGACTTTCACTTGGAAGACAAGCTATTCGTGGGATATGTAGGAAAGAGGAAGGGCAGAGCGGTCCATAAAAGAACGGTATCCAGGTGGGTCATTCTTTGTATCAAGGTTTGTTACTTGTTGGCAAAGAAAGTTCCCCCTGAGGGTATTAGAGCCCATTTGACCAGGGCTAAGTCCTCCACTTCTGCCCTGGCTAGAGGGGTTCTGGTGGTGGATATTTGCAAGGCACCAACTTGGGCATTCCTTCACACCTTCTCAAAGCATTATTGCTTGGACTCAGAGGTTAGGAGAGACGGCCATTTTGCTCGATTTGTATTGTAGGATTTCCTTGTGTAGCCAGTCAGGCACCCACCTCCGAGTGCGGTACTGCTTTGGGACTCTATTCATAAGGCGAGGAATCCACAGGTAGTTTTATCCATCAGAAGAACAAGTTACTTAACTTCGGTAACGCTTTTTCTGGTGGATATATTAGCTACCTGTGGATTCCTCACAGTCCCACCCGCCTCCCTGTTGCCTGTCTGGTCACCAACGCGTTTCAACTCCCCAAGGAGTCTTGTTCACAATGAATGAGTCCCTTTTCCCTTTTGCTATTTATACCCCATAGTGCTTCATTATTTACAATGCATTCTGGATAATGTAGTTTCCAATTAAAAAAATATTTATATTTTTCTAATTTTAAATACAAATACTAAAAATAAAAAGTAAATAAAATAGTGCTTATAAAGATCCCTTTCTCATAATATAGTACTTGTTGCGTGTGTTCTCCTATATTGTGCTATTTCATTCAAGAAGTTGAATGAAATAGCACAATATTGGAGAACACACGCAACAAGAACTATATGTTCGCCTTAAAGGCACGTAAAAAATGGGTGAAACTGACGTCAGCATGCCAGCGAGGACCTCTTATTGGCACGGTGACATCAGACAGTCGTGTGGAGCCATGCAATTGTGACGTCCTCGCCGACGTGGAGAGCTAGGAAGAAGATTTTCCATCGGATGCTGGCACATTGGGAGAATTCATAAGGTGAGGAATCCACAGGTAACGAATGTATCCACCAGAGAAACGCGTTACCGAAGGTAAGTAACTTGTTCTTATCTGGCAATCATTGTGAAACTAAAGGCTGTAGGAAGTCAGTTAGTACGAATATTGCAAAATATTTCAGGAATTAAGGTGCACTTTTTTGTAATTCAGAAGTGTGATGCAAAGATTTGAATAGGATCAAATCACTTTACTTGGTGATGTCCAAATGAAAAATATTCGAAGAAACCTCTATTTCCAAGCATTACCGTTTTAGTTACATATTCATTAAAAGTGATTGTTTTGATCCATGATCAGAGAACCATTCTTGCCCTGCCCCAGTGACAGCTGTTAATGAACTAAGAGGCAATTCAGGGGTCATGTGTTTCCTATATGCAGCTAGATTTGTATTATATATGGAGCAACATTTATTCTGTTTAAATAAGTTTTTGGTACAGTGGAAATGCTGCACTAACATACTTAAAGTTGCTGTCATATGTGCGAATGAAGAAAGTGGTGGTTCGGTGAATTGAAATATTTGCCTAGGATTACATAATTTGAAACTAGTTTATGGATCTTGCATTACAGTTAGGTCGAGTAGATTTTTTAAGACCCTAGACCTGCAGGTCTGGTAACATTTTTAGGTCGAGCACACAAGCGCTTTTTGACCTATTGTAAGTATTCTGTGGGATATTAACCACGCCTATCACTTTCACTCATTTGTGGGCTTGCCTTTCAAAATTCCATTGATGTCATTGGTGAATGCTTTGTTTGTCCCGCCTTGGGGCGGGTTTATCGCCTTGCAGACTGACCCTGTCACATTGATTATTGCAGGATTGCTGATATACTTCAGCGTGGGCAAACTATTTTTTTTATTTGTGTCTCCTTCGTGCTCCATGGCACTCACAGCGTAAACTCCATTGGCGGTATTGAAGCACTGTTCACATTGTTAACACTGTTACCTGATCAGACTCATTTATTTTGGCTCTCCCCTTCACGCGCCATAGCTTTCACAAAAACACTTGTAATTGATAAATGCTTTACGTAAAAAACACAGAAATCCTCAAAAGCGGCTCTCCCAAAACAGCAGGAGAGCCGATACTGCAATATTGATTGAAGTCGGAAAACCCGCCCCATAATGCTTTGCAGGCAATTACTTTTTAGGAAACCTTTGGTCCTAGGACAATGGAACCACCACCAAAACGTTCACTAAGTTAGTGGGGAACCCAAAATAATAACCCCTCCCACCATTCACTGTCTTTTTAAGCTCTCTCATGGCTGAAACTTTTGTTTTACAGCTGGGAGTAGTTTGTTTTAATGGCCTTGTTTGTTATATCATTGCAGAGGCCTTCAGCTTTGCATGTGTAATGCACTACAGTCTGTAGGGGCTAGATATATGGTTAAACTGCATTACTTTCTCCAATTCTGTTTTGATGTGGTTATGCCCTCTAGGGACTGACTATATAGTTACATGACCATGTTTCTTACATGTGCTGTTTTTATTCTAGTGTCCTCTAGGGGCTGTTCTGAGCATTACAGTCAACTAAATAGAACATTTGCAGGCATAAAAACTCACCCCATAATGCTTTGCAGGGCATTACTTCTACAAAACATTTTTGCTCGTAACTTGGCCTGTGGTGGCTCTAGGCCAATGGGACCACCTTCAAAACGTTCACCACAGGGTGCGCTTTCTGTCTACATAATCTCTGGGTCTCCACACTCGGTTACTGGGGGACCCCAAAATAATAACCCCTTCCACCATTTGTTGTCTTTTTAAGCGCTCTATTTGTTCTAATTTTTGTTTTACAGCTGGTTGTAGTTTGTGTTTTTAAAGGCCTTGTTTGTAATTTTATTGCAGTCGAAAATGTGAAACTTGCTATGCCCTCTAAGTGCTAAATATATGGTTGCAGTGCATTACTTTCTGAAATTGTTTTCATGTGGTTATGCCCTCAAGGGGCTGAGTATATGTTTATGACCATGTTTCTTTCAAATGCTATTTTCATTATGGTGTCCTCTAGGGACTGTCCTGAGCATTGCAGTCTAATGCCAAAACGTGTATTTCCAATAAAGGTTTTTATTGGATTTACATGATAATTGCATATATTTTCTTAATCCCTCTTTATTGCAATTATGACCATGATTCAGGCCAACCTAACATCCTTATTACATAATGACCATTTGAACGCTCCTGATATGTTTGGATGACCCTTCTAGTTTATTTCCCTCGTTACTCCTCCTTGGCTGTCGTGTATGTTTTTTTTTTTTTTTTTTTTGGGTGGGGGTGGCGGGTGGGGGAGGGGGTGGGGGGCGATTGTGTTAGCCAGCTAGCAACTCTGATGGTGGGGTGGTGACTGTGATATTCTATTGCAGTGGTTCCCAATCTGTGTGCTGTCAAAAGGAGCGAGGGACGCCGTCCACCAAGGTTTTTTTTTTATTTCAAATTGAAAAATGAATCGCTGGTTAACATCTAGACAAATATGAGGTTTTCAGTATAAGCATAAAGCCGCTATTGTTTACCACTAGATGGCAGCAGTGCATTATTCTTGAAGAGTGCAGAAGTGAATGTTACTAGTCCCTCAAGCCTGCAACAGCGGTACCTGCTCTGACCTGCATTTCAGCAGAGAGAGAGATGGAAGCCTCATTTGCTGCAGCTTTGGATGTGAGAGTAATGTGGGGATGGAAGCTGATCGCAGGGCTTAGACAGCCCCCCCAAAAGGTGCTTGGAGGCTTGCGCTTCCTTTCTTCTCCTATAAGGCAATTAGTGAACTGCCTGCTAGCCATATAAAGCCAGTGTCATCACTTTCTGGCCTGGGCTAGCTGTGCCAGGTGTTTTACAGGATACTTTCAAGGAACAAATGTAGCTTTTAAAAATGTTTTCTTTTTTTTCCTCCTTGCTCACTTTGGCTCTCTCATGTTGAGGAAGATCTCTCATTTCCTGTCCTTGCACCAATAATTACCAATAAAGTATTTATTTGACGTAATCAGCTTATTTTGGGCATGACAAACTGCAAAAGATAAATACAAAACGAATGTACTGCAAAAGATATTAATTGTAAAAACTTCTATTGTCCCATTCATAACCTCCTAAAACTTTTTCTATAGCATCTGAACGATTGATTGTGAGAGCGATTCTCTCAAACAAATTGACATTTTCATTTTTATTTGAACTAAGACAATAATAAAGCAAGGCCGGATTAGTCCTTGTCTTACTGTCTATTCAAGGTTCACCTTTTCTTACTTTATAAGTATGCTTCACCTCCATAAAAGACCAAGCACCTCCAGTCACAGCTATGCCAGCCAAGAAACTGAAAACGCTCTACTAAATACAGTGTCTCCTGACATGCAAGTGTAAACATTTTTTATTGTTCTGTAACGGCGTGGGAGGAAAATGAATGGTAGTGTGTAGAGAAAGTAAGACATTTGTTTACCCGACTCTGTTAAGGAGAACCTAGTAGTGACCCTACCTCTGTCCCCCTACATGCCCTTCACGTAGGTCAGCAACGCTGGTAGTGACTCCGATTCACACACACACTTCTTCTGTGGCTTGGCCCAAACTATTTTGGAGTGAACACACTTTTTTTTAGGGATTTGAATGTGCCTGCCCGAAGAAGGAATTTTCTTGCAACATAAAATTGTGTACTTTTTTATATTGACTTTGCACAGTGCTCTTTTACGTAGTTTTGAGGCCCAATGTTACCATTAGACTGGAGGGTATAAAGTGCAAAAAAAAAATTCAAACTAGACGGGAGACCTCGACAGTGAACCCAGGATCTGAAAAAACATTCCTGTATTTATCAGGGCCTCACAACCTCAGGAATAAACTAAAGTCGCACCTCCTTTTAAAAAAAAAAAAAAAAAAAAGCAGGAAGAGTTCACTTTGATAACCCCGTATCTTTCCAATCAGTTGTTGACATTGCAAGACACTCTACAGTGGATAGGATAGCATTATATCTACGATTGTAATCCTGACCCACCTACCAAAATAAGTAACATTTACTGGGGAACAGCGACCACTGGCAGTAGGTTAAGGGAGCCGCGGGCCAATAAAGTGTGGGAACCACTGCTCTATTGGAATTAGCATGGCAGATTTAAATTGGGATGCTAAACAGCAACATTTTCATTTTTGGCTGCCGATAACGAAAGAAGGTAAATGGAAGTGCTTTAGTTATAAGCAGGGCCACTGGAATTATGTGGCAGGAAAAGACCAAATTATGTGGCAGGGTTGACTAATTTATGTGGCAAGAAAAGTCCAGTTATGAATTTAAAGCGTCACTAGCTCTAACTCAAGCAAGTTGCTAGCCACCGCTTACCCTGTGTCGGCCTCAAGGAGGCAAATCCTTATCTGAGTTTCCCTTTCTTTGGGCACAGTAGAAGCCCCAATATACAGTGCCAGGGCATATTTTCAATTAAGATATTGATTGCCCCTTTCAGTCTTATCAATACCTTACGCCAGAACTTCTGTATTGGGGTTGTATGTCCAGGGCATGTGCTGGATTGTGTCTGTAGCAGTGCTGTGCTTAACACAGGCTGATGATCTACTCAAATCTGTTGTGGGTAACCACTCCGACGTGAGGTATGTGTGGTGCAGAAAGTTAAAGTTAAACAATTTAACTTGTGCATTGCTAGCTTTGTGTTGCTGATGTTTGGTTTCACTCCTTCTCTGTTAGAGGTGCTGGCAAGTCCTTGTCCCAGTGTCGACTGGCAAACAGTGTAGATTTCTGTCTATCTGCCTTGAGAGCCCGATAGAGTAAAGATATCAAGTGTCCCATCTGAGTGGTACCTAGTAACATGTCCAGTGTATTGCTGGCCTGGAATCATGGACACAACTTCTTGCTGTTCCAGCCAGTTTGGCGACCTGCCCTGCTCCAAAGCAGCCACCTTGGTGCCACCTTTGGAGTTGTCTGACAACAGCCCTGCTCCGTCCTCAGCAGGACACAATGACCTGCTGAGGTCTCCTCTGCACCAGGGAGGGCAGGCATCTCTTCAGCCCTCCTGTGTGCATTCATCCTCTCTCCTCCTGTGTGTGTTCTGGAATCTGTCACTTCAGGCGCAGCCCCCAGTGCCTCACTCATTGCCTTGGGGGTCCGTCACCAGAGGTCCCCTAACCCCTCTAGCAAACCTCCCATCGGTGCTTCTCAACTTCTAGTGGCTGCCTTTCTCCACCTCATCGGTGTCTCACTGCTGCTTCACTCCAGTCATGCACGAGTCACCCTCTCTGCTCCTCTCCCTAGCGAGAACCATGCCTGCTTGGACTCGCACCCCTTCTGTTATTGCCAAAGTTGGCCTTTAAGTGCCTGCTGTGCCGCTTCCTGGGCCCACCATCTTGGATTGCTCTAGTGCTGTCGCTCTAGGCGTTGCACAGTCTAGCCAGTTGTTTGTGTGTTCAGGAATATGTGCCATTTGGTGCACTATGTCTTTATGCAGCATTGTGGTCCTTTTGCCTTCTTTTGGACCCAGGATGTTGTAGGATTGTAGGAGCTACGGACTAGCACGTCTGTGCAGCCATCTAGTTAGACCATGCTTCCATGCATACTGTTTAGCAGTGTGTGTGTGTGTGTGTGTGTGTATTTTTAGATCCAGCCTCACTGCTCTAGTTGTTTGCTAAGGTCTTGAAAAAAAATCATAAATACCTGCTTTCACATACCTACATATGTACAGATGCAGCCCTCTTGAGCCATTGGTGTACTTGAGTGTCTTTTACTTTGTTTCCAACCATGAAGGCATATATTATAGGGCTTTTGGTCAGCCCACTTCACAAAGTGTTGCAGGCTCCTGCGATATACCATCTTTGTGCTTTTGTAAGTGAAACAAAAGGTATTACCAACAATGTGCACACTACTACTTACAGGAATCTATTTTGATGTACTTGCAAGCTAATGTCCAATCTAATTTCCTGTTTAAGATTATGACTAGCCTGGTCTTTACGTAGTTGGGAGGTCTACTTCTAAGGAGATGTTTTTCTCAAAATCCGTTAATACGGCTCTCTTGTAAGCCACCATCTTGATTCTTGTCTTTGTTCAGATGATTAAGGATCCATGGAAATTGCCATGTTTGTCAGAAGCAAGCAACCAAAAGTTATTGCTAGGGTGCTAAAAATGCCCTGTAGGGATTTTCAGGATAGGTTAATAGTTTACAGTTCTTCATTTGTAAAATAAAGAGTGGTAATATTAGCAGTGGCCCCAACATGCTTAGGGGATCACTGCTGGTGCTGCTGAATGCTGGGATTACTGAATACAAACACTGCCTAGTCTTGATTCCACCTTATGCTTCTTCCACTGTCCAGCACTTTCTATTTCCTTGTCTCAATCTTGCAGTTGTTTTTTCATCCCTACTTTCTAATTGTATCACAGTTTTCCTTTGTTTCTTTTTCTAATTTATCATTGTTCTGCCTTTTTCTCTCTTACTCTCAGAGTTGGAGGTGGATAACATAAAAATAGATCACTGTCACCAGCAGTGAGTGCTGGCAAAAATTAAGCAAGAGTAATGGGTCTGCCAGGTGCTGAAAAGGAAGACCCGGTTATTGAAACGGTAGAGTGGTGATGGTCATGCACCCCTGCTCTGAGTGCCGTAGCTGCACCAGTATCTGGATCCTTGGTACTAATTGTTTGCCATGGGGAAACATGGATCATGTGTGTTCTCCATGACCTAGGCTTGCCTCACGGACTGCAGTCTTGTTAGACCTGTAGGGGCACCCAAAGCTCTAGCACTGTAGTTGAAATTGGCTGCTGCATTTACCAGTAGTCATGAGCATATGAGATTTACTGTCCAGAGAGTGCATGTGGGACTGCTGCACTGATTGGGCTGTCGGTCTGTTTACTGACCAAGTCAGTGTCCTAACCCCTCCCCCCCCACCCACCCTGCTTACACCCACCAAAATGCCACAGGGGCTGACAAGTAGTGTTGCTGCACTGATCTGCCTGTGTGCCACCCACGGTGCAGTGTGATTGAAGAGCAGCAGGTTCTGACCCATGCATCCAGACCACCAACACGAGCTTCGAAGAGAAAGTGATTGCCCAAGGCCTGCTGGCAGGATCAGATAAACTAACCTACATCATCAAAGGAGTGCTGTGGATACCCTGCTGCGTTGCCTGGCTACGACGAAACAACAGCTCTTCATCTGCAGCCGCTCCAGTGTACTGTGATGCCAGACTGATGTACGCTCCCGGGGTCCTCTGCATCACAACACCATGGGCAGCGGGTAAGCACTACAACACTGGGACACTTTGTCATCTAAAAATCCACTATGGGACTACTAAGGCTTGTACTCTGTAGCAGGGCCTAGGAAGCCTGTGTATATTGTTTGTGTGTGCTCCATTTCACTTTGTGTTAGATATAAAAACGAAATTTTTGTCAAAAAAGCGAGTGTGCAATTTGCAGTGAACACCCCCCCAAACTCTCACATTCCACCCAAAACTGGCTCCTCTGTGGAAGTCTTGGACTTGATAATAAAATGCTGATGGTATAGTACTTGTCCTATCAATGCCTCTCAATTCAGTGATATAATCTGATCTAGTACGGTAAAACGCTCATGCACGGAAACAAAATACACTTTTTTGAAGTTTGCAGAGTTGATCAAGTTTTTACGTGTTTAGTTTTAAAGACTTCTTGCACTAAATGTGTTCTTAAAGATAAGTTGTCTAGGCCACTTAGTTAAGCTGGAAACAAAGTATATCTGTTCCACAGCTTTTTGAATGTTCTGCTCTGCCAAGTGAACAGCAGCCCAGTGCTGCTCTTCCCCAGGGGGCCTCAATTGAAGGTCAGGACTGCCACATGAGCCCCCAGGTTGTGCTTTGAGTATCACTGGTATTGCTGTGCTGACATCGGCCCGGGGCAGGACTTCACTTTCCGGCAACCCAGGCCCCGGCTTTTGATTGAAATTGATGCGCTCCTCCGTGGGATACGTACTGCTGTGCTGACATCAGCCCGGGGGAGGACTTCATTTCCCGGCAACCCAGGCCTCGGCTTTTAATCGAAATTGACGCGCTCCCCCACGGGACGTGTATTGCTGTGCTGACATCGACCCGGGGCAGGACTTCACTTCCCCGCAACCCAGGCCCTGGCTTTTGATTGTAATGATGTCATCGCCCGATCGAGGCTGGGCAGGGCCTAACAATTTGGCAGGAGAAACAAGTACCAAATAAGAGCCTGCGTTTTCCCATTTTTTTCTGGGTTGCTAATTTGTCATTTAACATCTATTATGGGGAAAAGGAAGGCTGCTGACCTCCCTGTGCCCTTAAATGATAGAAAAAAACAGAAAAAAACACTCTAGGAAACTAGCATGTTCGGCCACGGGATGTGACCCAAAATCCCTCAATTAAATTGATTTATTGTTTGAGGAAGTAGAGGCCATCTTGAAATGTGACATTCATTCAGCCGGGGTCTTGCCCACAAAGAAGGCTTCGATTCGAGCCAGGAAAATACAAGAGATCTTCAATAGGAAGAAGAAGGGGCAAACACTAGATTCATTCACAGAGGTTGCTGGTAGGGAAGACTCGCCCAATATGAGGAACACTGCTTTACCCCCATCCCAGGGAACCTTGTGCAGTACTTCCAATTTTTCGCCCAGCCAGGGGGTTACTCCTGTAGAGGATGTAATGATTATACCCCTTCCATTAAGTCCTGTGGTTAGGGTGGTTCCCAATATACTATGCACTAATAGGTTCGATCCACTGGTTGAGGAAGGTGATTTACCTATGGATCATGTACAATCCTTGCCTGGAACAGCCATTGATGATGTTATTCTGTCTATCATCTCTATTACCACCAATGGTTTGGAATCATCTGATAGTGGAGCCAATATGGCTCTTATTTTACAGAGGGTTGATGAAATTAGGAGCTTGGTGCTTCTATTAACAAAACTAATGAAGGGAAAAATGGCACACCAAGGTGGATGCAAATGTCAGCAGGGTGATGTGGTGGAAAAGAGGGATGATAAGCCTGTTGTGACTAAACAGACTATATCCGCCAATACCCCCTTCGGGGGGTTAGCAGATTTCACCCACCATGGGAAACTGCCTTTATCTGGCATAGTGGAGCACCAATTAGATCTTGTAAATAATCCTACGAGCAATAGACGGGGATCCAACAGTATATTTACAAGCGGGGATTCCACGGAGAATCCAATTTGTAATATTGCCTGCCCTGATGCGCCCCTAAATAGGCAAAGACTAAGGGGTTGTGAAGACACTTCTAAAACAGCAGGCAAAGAGGTTGACACCCTTCTCCCCATGAATAGATTACCAGAACTCCCCATTATTATTACTGATTCTCCCTTTTGTAATGAACTCAGTGACCCAGCACCTATGACTAAAAGTTTAGGTATAAATAATATATGACACTATCTTCATGGTCGATGTTCCCAAGTTGCCACCAGGCTCAGTTGAGAACCATGAATCCCGGATTAATAAGGTAATTTATTGGTTACGTACTCAACGGAATTGCCCTTCAGTTATCCGTTCGGATATTTCTGAAGAAGGAAGATGTAGTTCTCTGGGGTCAAATTTTGATTTAATTTCTGTTCAGTTTCATGACAAGGTACTGGTGGAACAACTTATGGCTTTTGATTTATGCACTCGTCAGTATAGGGAGCTGAAAAAGGGAGGGGTTAGCCTTGCATTGAAACCCTATAGTGCCTGCCAGTCTGCTACTTATGGATGTTCTATTCACCGACAAGAGAGGGATTCCTTGGTGGCATTAAAAAACCCTTGGTTGCAGCTAAAACCTGTAAGACGAACTACAGCCCAGGAAGTATCTGTTGGGAAAAATTCTGAGGATTTGCACATGAATGGAACTATTAGGACCAGTAAAAAGGAGATGGTCAAGGAGGATGCCAGTTGCCTGACATGGTACAGAGCTAGATAACTATGCATTATAAATAATGACTTGGAATTTAGCTGGACTTGAGAGGAAACTGGTCGACCCAGATTGGAATGCGTATATAAACAGTCAAGATATCTGCCTATTCCAGGAAACCTGGGCGGAGAACAAAATCAATATAGACGGGTTCCTTTCATTTAACATTCCTGCTCAATTATCGGAGAAGGCGATAGGCCGAGCCATAGGAGGGCTTTTAATTCTTTTAAATAAGAAATTACAATGTGATTATAAGATTTTAGACATTGACTGTGTTGATCAAATGGGCTTGCAAATTTCGTGTTAGCAGAGTTTTAATATTATTTTTATTAATGTCTATGCTCCATAAGTCCCACGAGGCTCTGAGTCCCAGATTTTAACATTGTTATCAGAACATTTTTAGATACTCTGCAACCCTTATCTGCTTTGATCGTAGCAGGGGATTTGAATTGCACTTTTGAACCCTCTGCTTTGCTCAGTGGATTAAGGGTTGAAGAGGACGAATTATGGGGAATTCCACAGTTAACTAGTCATCGGTACTGTACTCATTCTCGTGTGGCCCTCCAGTTGGCTTCTTTATGTTTAAAGTATGGCCTTCGGGCCTGCAATGGTCGTATGCCCTCTGATTTAAATACTGCGCATACATTTAAACGAGGTAGGTCGACAAGTGTCATCGACCATTTTTTTGGTGGATGTGAGGTTATGGCCCCTGTTGAGGAATATGAGGGTGGACTTAAGATGCGAGAGTGATCACTATCCCCTGCTTCCCACTCTTTCCGGGGATATATTTAGGAGGACCTCCAATAACCATCACACAGCGTTCCCTTCACCAGGTTTGAATAACAACTCCATGAAGGTTGGGTGGCGAAAGGTGATGTCTAACCCTTATCTGATGCGTGGGATCTATCAATTGTTTATGGACAACTTGGCAGCTTACGAAGAACCGGATACCAATGATATTCCTATTCTTAGTATACATGACAGCATGTTTTCAAAAATGCAAAGTTTCTTTCATAAAAAGGTTGGGCTAAGACCGTGGGGTGGAAATTTGGTAAGCAATGGATGGTTTGAAGAAGCCTGTTTCAGGGCAAAGTCTGAGCTAAAAAAAAGATATTATGATTGGGCTTTCGGGGGAGATACAACAAGCCAGACGTTTATACAAGGAGGCTATATCACGCGCGAACAAATCATGGGAAGAGTCCATCTGGCAGGAATTATTGGATGCTTCAAAACTAAACAATAATATGTTGTTCTGGGAATTGCTGTCTAAACAACAGAGGGGGCAGGGGCAGCATTAGGAACCATATACAACCAGAAAGCTGGGTGGATCATTTTTCCTGTCTTTATGCCATATCTGGGAATCCTTTGGTAGTTGATACTTACGATGGGAATCGGGCCCTTTCATCATCGCTGGATGCGAATTCTGGCATTAATTTATTAAGGGAGGGTCTCTATGACCACGAGGATCATATCTTCTTCTCTATGGAAGAAACCCTTGATGCAATCGACTCTCTTAAACCAGGCAAAGCTCCAGGGCTGGATAAGCTCCCTGGAGACCTATACAGATCTGAACCAGTTATATGGTCCTGGTATATAAATTTGCTTTCGAATAAAGTTGCTAAAGGGGGTTAAATTCCGATCACGTGGAAAGGGGCTGAAATTATCCCTATTTACAAAAAGGGTAATGCAAATCTTCCAATTAATTATAGACCGATTAGTCTTATAGACAATTTACAAAACTTTTGCAAAACATCTTCTAGGAAGACTAACAAGCTGGGTCATAGATCATCAGATACTTTCTCCTCTCCAGGCGGGGTTCCGACCAAAAATTAGTATGGTTGACTAGGTTTTCAGGCTGGCTGTTTTATATTGGAAATACATAGCTGTTGCCAAGCAACCTCTGTATGTTGTTTTCGTAGATTTGCTACCTACTTTTGATTTGGTCCCAAGAAACAGTGGGAAGTGTTGCACAGATTAGGGACCCCAGTTTGTATAATTCAAATACTTAAGTGCTTGCGTGAAAACACATACGCGCAAGTGAGATGGGGCAACCAAGGTGAGCTGACTGAAAAAAATCCTATTTATAGGGAAGTTCGCCAGGGTTGTGTGATGGCTCCACTTTTTGTTTTCTTTATTTATTAATGAGGTGGTGCAGGCCATGATTTCATGCCAGAATGATGCCTCTTGTTTAAATGCTCAGAAAATTCCCATTCTTCTTTTTGCTGATGACTAATTTCTCATATCAAAGGCCCCAATGGGTCTACACATTCTTGTCGACGGATTTAACTTAATTTGCAGGAATTATGGGCTGGAGCTGAATTTTAACAAAACAAAACTGAGGGTATTCAATGCTGGACCTTGTAAGAAATGCACTATCACATTGGATGAAGCCCCCTTGAGCAAGGTTAGCTCAGTAGACTACCTGGGAGTGAGGTTAAGTAGATTACACTGGGAAGATCAGATTAGCAAAAGGGCAGGACTTCTACAACATAGAGCAGCATCTATCCTGCGCTTTTATAAGAGTACGACCACAAAAAGCTGTATCCCCAGCTATTAAGATCTATGTGGCCAAGGCGCAGGGAGCTGCTGTCTATGGTGCAGAGGTATTGGGATCTTCCAACAGCAATAGATTAGCTGTGGGCAAGAACAACTTCACGAGGACTCTGATTGAGTGCCCTCATAGTACACCACTGATTCCAATTTTTTTTTTTTTTTTACTTGGGTTTAAACCGCGTAGCCGATCTAATCGCTGTAAGACCATTATTATATTGGGTAAGGATTTGGACTGTCCCCGAACTAGATATTTACAAGACTTCACTTCTCGATTTACTAAAGAGACCAAATGCTGCTACTATTCCTTGGGTTAGGCATGTGTCCAATTGGTTCCGCACCTTGGGTTTGGGAGATTATTGGGAGAATCCCCATAAATTAGAGAAATCCCCCAAAAATGCTTTGAAATCTGTATATTGGTCTTATGTAAGAAATGATTATTTGTCGTAAATCTCATGGCCGATTAACTAACCTTTTTATTGATTTTAAGTGGTATCCCAGTATGAAGCTTACCTAGACACGATACCTGATTTATTGGGAAAAGGTTTATAGAGGCTATGCTTGACTGGACATGGTTGGAACTCCAGGACATTCCCCTAGTGGTTCAAAACCTGGTGGGATTTCTGAACACCACGGTGGACGAAGTCAGCGGAAGATGCCTTGTGGACCATGAATGATGTCTCCACTTTGGAAGTGGCACAAGGACTTTTTCATCAGTGGGGAGAGCCTTGGTTAAATCAGTTTGTCACCGCCAAGAATGCGCAATGTCAGCAGTTTTGTTTTTGCTTTTAAGGCAACTTGATCTGAGGCATTTTTGTGTTTAGTGGAGCTTCAGCCTCCTTGTACGCCTTTCTACCAATACCACTCCTGCCCAGAGTTCTCAAGAAGATCAGGTACAACCGGGTTCAAGTTATTCTTGTGGCTCTGGATTGGGCATGGAGAGTTTGCCATCCAGATTTGTTGAGCTTGACCATTGGTCCTCTGATAAGGCTGCCTTTTCAAGAGGATGTTCTGTCACAGCAACCGGAAAGGATTGTGCACCTGAACCTGCACACCCTTCAGCTTCATGCATGTTGAGACAGTTGACAGCTTTCAGCCTTCCTCCCTTAAGTCATTGTGTTATTCTGGCAGCCATGTGCCCTTCCACCATGCCAGAATATACCTGCTGTTGGGATAAGTTTGAGAGATGGTGTGATTCTCACACCCGTGACCCTCTTTCCATGGTTTGCCCTTTTGTTGGCCCTGGAGGGCTGTGCTCTGGTAACATTTAAAGTTATATTTCAGCCATTTCTGCATTTTTGCACATGCTGGACCAACCTTCTTTGTTCAAGTCACCTGTCCTGGCTAGGTCTCTGAAAGGCTTGCAACACGTTTCCCCCAGGGCAATCATTATGCCCCAGTTGGTTCTAAATCTTGCTTTCACCTTTTTGATGTGTGCACTCTGAGCCTCTACACAATTGCCCTTTTAGGCTATTGACCATCAAAACTGCCTTTCTAATGGCTATAACATCAACCGGAAGGGTCAGCGAATTTCAGGCCATATTGACTTTCCCTCCTTGTACTACCTTCTACCCAGACAAGCTGGTCCGCTAGACATGTGTCTTCTTCCTTTAGAAGGTTGTGACTCCCTTCCGTGTAGACCAGAACATCACACTGCCTGCCTGCCTACCTTTGCTCTGCTTCACCTCTCCACAGAATTGGAAAGACTTCACAACCTGGACTCAGAAAGAGCGTTGTTCTACTTTGAGCACACAAAACAGTTCTGGGTGAACGATAAACTCTTTTTGGGGTATGTAGAAGCTAAGGAAAGGGAAGGCTGTGTGGAAACAGACCATCTGAAGATGGATAGTGCTCTGCATCAAGATCTGTTATGCATTGGGGGTTTGCATGCTTATTCCACCAGAGCTAAGGCTGCAACTGTTTTTTTTGCTGAGTACCTGTCCTGGATATCTGTCGGGCAGCAACGTTGGTGTCCTTGCACACTTTTACCACACACCCTCTAGACAGTAAGGTCTGTCTGCAGCTAGAGAGTCTCTACTGTAAGGAATCTGTGGCTAGAAAGTCTGTACCAGATAAGGCATTATTAAAGGTAAGTAACTTGCTCTTTAGTGCTCTCAGAAATTTGAAGTTGCTTTTGTTCTTGCTTACGGGGGTTCCATAAATGAACTGGTTTAAACTGGTACCAAATTTGCTTTTAAACAAGCGTAGAAGGGAATGGACTCCTGACTTGATGAAAGTGGTCTGGTTTCTTGTTAGGCACAGTCTTTTTTTTGTATGAAGAAGGCAGTGTCGTTTGTTAACATTCTCAATAAATATCTGCTGAATAAATCCAATTTTGTGATTAATTGGGGAGGGGTTAGTTCTTTAACTTGTGGAGTTTTAATTTTGTAGATGAAAAACGGATGGTAATGTAAGTGCTATTTTTATTTTTCAGAAGAGTGCAATTGACTGTTTTATCAGAAATGACAAAAAATCCACCAAACAGAAGAGGAATTACATTTGAAGTGGGGGCACAGTTGGAAGCACGTGACCGGTTAAAGAAATGGTATGCAAAATGTAGATTTGTATTAATGCTGGTACTTTCTTTGTTCACCCTCAGTACTGGTGACTACATTTTTGCTTACTCGTTAGTCAGTCCTGTTATTAACTTTAAGTGTACGATGTGCTCCCTCTTTTTGTAGAAAGGTAATTGCTCAGTAAATAGACATTGCTCCAATTTATTGTCTTTTAGTGTACTATTTTTGGGTCATTCCTGCTTGATATTGGATGGCTTGCCTTTCTCGTGTTTGTCTCTTGCGTGGAGCACAGCTTCTTTGCCATCCTTTTGATTGGCTTGCTTACTTCTATCCACCACTCCTATTTTAGTAGTTACTTTTTTCTTATTCATTAAACACTTAAGCATCTTTTTTCTTGCTCTTTCATGTGCTGTTTCTCTTCCCTCCCAATCCAACTGCTCCTTTGTTACTCCCCTAACTCTTGTGATCAAGGCTAACACATTAATTTCAATACTTTTTTGTAAGGCCCAGCAGCTCTTACTTGCTTTCTGACCACTCCACATTCCAAAAAGCGCCTTTGTGCATCTCCACTGGTCCCTCATCCATCTCCCCTCTCCACCACCACCTCCTTGTTGTTTCTCCCCCCCCTCACGGTCATGGTGTTAAATGCACATACATATGTTGGCTCGCATGCACAAATAAGCAGAATTACGCCACCAGTAGTAGCCACTTCAGGGGTTTTGTTTTAGGGTCGAGCTTGCGAAAGCATGCACTGGCTTGTGAGAACCCATTGTTTTCAAAAGGGCTTGGAGCCCACCAACTGCATACCATACGTGTGCTTCAGCATCACTCTTCTTTTCAGCCTTCTTAATTGGCTAATTCAGGTGAAACAGCACTTCTGATGCTTGCTGCGGAGCACGGACCAAGCACAGATAGAGTCAAATTAATCAGTCTCCGTCAGCTGCTCCTGACATGATTAAGCTATTATTTCTTCTCCTACTACTTCTTCTCCTACTACTTCTGCTGATCCCTTCAGAGCGCTTTTCTCTTTGTGTTTTTGCTTTTCTGCAACCGTACTCCGCCATGTGTCACTTTGGCTGAAAGTCAGTCATGTTATGGCAGTCACTTGAGTGTTTTGCAACAGCGTGAAAAGGTTTACTTCCTCTTGCTTTCCCTCTGTTTTAGCAAATAATTTGGGGTGATAATAACAAGGGCATTTAAACAAATTTAATGTGAGCGTAACATGTTAATGTTTTGTACACTGAGCATTCTGCATAGGCAGTGCCACTGGAATTTTGCTTTAAGGGACGGCCAAATTTTGCAGCAGTGTTGAATAACTCCATAAATATGAAGAGGCAGTTTGTTGCTCTGATCCAGTCCATTCTGTCACTTCACGACACTCCATGCCAGCCCATTGTAACACTCCACTGTACTTTCTGCCACACCATTTAGACACTACACAGCACTTAATGCCACTGTTTGTCACCCCATCCTAACACTCCCTTCTACAACACTACCCCATTCTGCCATTGACACTCTGCCGCCCACACTCTGCCTCTCTACCCCCCCTTTGCCCCCTCTGCCACTCTACCCCCCTTTGCCACTAACTCTGCCACGCTACCCCCTCTGCAACTAACTCTGCGGTTCTACCCCCCTGCCACTCACTCTGCCACTCAACCCCCCTCTGCCACTAACATTCTGCCCCTCTACCTCCCTCTTCTACCAACACTCTGCGGCTCTACCCTCCTCTGCCACTAACTCTGCCACTTGACCCTCCTCTGCCACTAACATTCTGCCACTCTACCTCCCTCTCCCACTAACACTCTGCCACTTTACCTCCCTCTTCCACTAACACTCTGCCACTAACATTCTGCCACTCTACCGCCCTCTTCCACTAACACTCTGCCACTCTGCCACTAACACTCTGCCACTCTACCCCCTCTGCCACTAACTCTGCCACTCTACCCCCTCTTCCACTAACACGCTGCCACTAACACGCTGCCACTCTACCCCCTCTGCTACTCTACCCCCTCTTCCACTAACTCTGTCACTAACACTCTGCCTCTCTACCCCCTCTTTCACTAACACTGCCGCTCTACCCCCTCTGCCACTCTACCCCCTCTTTCACTAACTCTGCCACTCTACCCCCTCTTTCACTAACACACTGCCACTAACACTGCCACTCTACCCCCTCTTTCACTAACTCTGCCACTCCACCCCCTCTGCCACAAATGTTGCTACTCTACCCCCTCTTCCACTAACTCTGCCACTCTACCCCCTCTTTCACTAACTCTGCCACTCTACCCCCTCTTTCACTAACTCTGCCACTCTACCCCCTCTGCCACAACACTGCCACTCTACCTCCCTCTTCCACTAACACTCTGCGGCTCTACCCCCCTCTGCCACTAACTCTGCCACTCAACACCCCTCTGCCACTAACATTCTGCCAGTCTACCTCCCTCTTCCACTAACACTCTGCCACTAACACTCTGCCACTCTACCCCCCCTGCCACTAACACTCTGCCACTCTACCCTCCTCTGCCACTAACTCTGCCACTAACACTCTGCCACTCTACCTCCCTCTTCTACTAACACTCTGCGGCTCTACCCCCTCTGCCACTCTACCCCCTCTGCCACTCTACCCTCACCCCTCTGCCACTCTACCCCCTCTTTCACTAACTCTGCCACTCTACCCCCTCTGCCACAACACTGCCACTCTACCTCCCTCTTCCACTAACACTCTGCGGCTCTACCCCCCTCTGCCACTAACTCTGCCACTCAACACCCCTCTGCCACTAACATTCTGCCAGTCTACCTCCCTCTTCCACTAACACTCTGCCACTAACACTCTGCCACTAACTGCCACTAACACTCTGCCACTCTACCCCCCCCTGCCACTAACACTCTGCCACTCTACCCTCCTCTGCCACTAACTCTGCCACTAACACTCTGCCACTCTACCCCCTCTTCCACTAACTCTGCCACTCTACCCCCTCTGCCACTCTACCCCCTCTGCCACTCTACCCTCACCCCTCTGCCACTCTACCCTCACCCCTCTGCCACTCTACCCCCTCTGCCACTCTACCCTCACCCCTCTGCCACTCTATCCCCCCTGCCACTCTATCCCCTCTTTTACTAACTCTGCCACTCTATCTCCTCTGCCACTCTATCACCTCTGCCACTCTATCCCCTCTGCCACTCTATCCCCTCTGCCACTCTATCCCCTCTGCCACTCTACCCCCTCTGCCACTCTACCCTCACCCCTCTGCCACTCTACCCTCACCCCTCTGCCACTCTACCCCCTCTGCCACTCTACCCCCTCTGCCACTCTACCCCCTCTGCCACTCTACCCCCTCTGCCACTCTACCCCCTCTTTTACTAACTCTGCCACTCTATCCCCTCTTTTACTAACTCTGCCACTCTATCCCCTCTTTTACTAACTCTGCCACTCTATCCCCTCTTTTACTAACTCTGCCACTCTATCCCCTCTTTTACTAACTCTGCCACTCTATCCCCTCTTTTACTAACTCTGCCACTCTATCCCCTCTTTTACTAACTCTGCCACTAACACTGCCACTCTATCCCCTCTTTCACTAACACACTGCCACCAACACTGCCACTCTACCCCTCTGCCACTCTACCCACTCTGCCACTCTACCCCCTCTGCCACTAGCTCTACCACGAACATTCTGCCGATCTACCCCCTCTGCCACTAGCTCTGCCACTAACATTCTGCCGATCTACCCCCTCTGCCACTCTACCCCCTCTGCCACTAACTCTGCCACTAACACTTTGCCACTCTACCCCCTCTGCCACTAACTCTGCCACTAACACTTTGCCACTCTACCCCCTCTGCCACAAACACTTTGCCACTCTACCCCCTCTGCCACTAACTCTGCCACTCTACCCCCTAGGCCACTAGCTCTACCACGAACATTCTGCCGCTCTACCCCCCCCTTCCACTAACACTCTGCCACTCTACCCCCTCTGCCACTAACACTCTGCCACTCTACCTCCTCTGCAACTAACTCTGCCACTCTACCTCCTCTGCAACTAACTCTGCCACTCTACCCCTTCTGCCACTAACACTCTGCCACCTCTTCCACTAACACACTGCCACTAATACTCTACTCCCTCTGCCACTCTACTCCCTCTGCCACTAACTCTGTCACTAACACTCTGCCACTCTACCCCCTCTGCCACTAACTCTGCCACTCTATCTCCTCTGCTACTAACTCTGCCACTCTATCCCCTCTGCCACTACAATCTGCCACTCTACCCCCTCTTTCACTAACTCTGCCACTCTACCCCCTCTTTCACTAACTCTGCCACTCTACCCCCTCTGCCACTCTATCCCCTTTACCATTAACTCTGCCACTCTATCCCCTTTGCCATTAACTCTGCCACTTTACCCCCTCTTTCACTAACTCTGCCACTCTACCCCCCTCTGCCACTCTATCCCCTTTGCCATTAACTCTGCCACTCTATCCCCTTTGCCATTAACTCTGCCACTCTATCCCCTTTGCCATTAACTCTGCCACTCTATCCCCTTTGCCATTAACTCTGCCACTCTACCTCCTTTGCCATTAACTCTGCCACTCTGCCCCCTTTGCCACTAACTCTGCCACTCTGCCACTCTACCCCCTTTGCCACTAACTCTGCCACTCTACCCCCTCTTTCACTAACACACTGCCACTCTACCCCTTCTGCCACAAACTTTGCCACTCTACCCCTTCTGCCACAAACTTTGCCACTCTACCCCTTCTGCCACAAACTTTGCCACTCTACCCCTTCTGCCACAAACTTTGCCACTCTACCCCCTCTGTCACTAACTCTGCCACTAACATTCTGCCGATCTACCCCCTCTGCCACTCTACCCCCTCTGCCACTAACTCTGCCACTCTACCCCCTCTGCCACAACACTGCCACTCTACCCCCTCTTCCACTAACTCTGCCACTCTACCCCCTCTGCCACTCTACCCCCTCTTCCCCCTCTTCCACTAACTCCGCCACTCTACCCCCTAGGCCACTAGCTCTGCCACTAACATTCTGCCGCTCTACCCCCATCTGCCACTCTACCCCATCTTCCACGGACACTCTGCCACTCTACCCCTTCTGCCACTAACACTCTGCCACTCTACCCTCTCTGCCACTCTGCCCCCCTTCCACTAACACTCTGCCACTCTACCCCCTCTGCCATGAACACTCTGCCACCTCTTCCACTAACACACTGCCACTAACACTCTACTCCCTCTGCCACTCTACTGCCTCTGCTACTCTACCCCCTCTGCCACAACACTGCCACTCTACCCCCTCTTCCACTAACACACTGCCACTAACACCCTATCCCCTTTGCCACTAACACTCTACCACTCTACCACTAACTCTGCCACTCTACCCCCTCTGCCACTAAATTTGCCACTAACACTATGCTACTCTACCCCTCTGCCAAACACTCTGCCACTCTACCCCCTCTTCCACTAACACACTGCCACTAACACTTTCCCACTCTACCCCTCTACCACAAACACTCTGCCACTCTACCCCCTGCCACTAACTCTGCCACTCTACCCTCTCTACCAATAACTCTGGCACTCTACCCCCGCTTCCACTAACTCTTCAACTAACACTCTGCTCCTCTCCCCCCTCTGCCACTAACTCTGCCACTCTACCCCCTCTGCCACTTGCTCTGCCACCAACATTCTGCCGCTCTACCCCCATCTGCCAGTTTACCCCTCTCTGCCATTCTACCCCTCTCTGCCACTAACACTCTGCCACTCTACCCCCCTCTGCCACTAACTCTCTGCCACTCTACCCCCCTCTGCCACTAGCTCTGCCACCAACATTCTGCCGCTCTACCCCCATCTGCCAGTTTACCCCTCTCTGCCATTCTACCCCTCTCTGCCACTAACACTCTGCCACTCTACCCCCTCTGCCACTTGCTCTGCCACCAACATTCTGCCGCTCTACCCCCATCTGCCAGTTTACCCCTCTCTGCCATTCTACCCCCCTCTGCCACTAACACTCTGCCACTCTACCCCCCTCTGCCACGAACTCTCTGCCACTCTACCCCCCTCTGCCACTAGCTCTGCTACTCTACCCCCTCTGCCACTAGCTCTGCCACTAATATTCTGCCACTCTACCCCCTCTGACACTACCTCTCTGCCACTCTACCCCCTCTGCCACTAACTCTGCCACTCTATCCCCTCTGCCACTAACTCTGCCACTCTATCCCCTCTGCCACTAACTCTGCCACTCTATCCCCTCTGCCACTAACTCTGCCACTCTATCCCCTCTGCCACTAACACTCTGCCACTCTATCCCCTTTCACTAACTCTGCCACTCTACCCCCCCTTTCACTAACTCTGCCACTCTACCCCCTCTTTCACTAACTCTGCCACTCTACCCCCTCTTTCACTAACTCTGCCACTCTACCCCCTCTTTCACTAACTCTGCCACTCTACCCCCTCTGCCACTAACTCAGCTACTCTACCCCCTCTGCCACTAACTTTGCCACTCTACCCCCTCTTCCACTAGCTCTGCTACTAACACTCTGCCACTCTACTCCCTCTGCCACTAACTCTGCCACTCTACCCCCTCTTTCACTAACACACTGCCACTCTACCCCTTCTGCCACACACTTTGCCACTCCACCCTCTCTTCCACTAACTCTCACTAACACTCTGCCACTCTACCTCCTCTGCTACTAACTCTGCCACTCTACCCCCCTCTGCCACTCTACCCCCCTCTGCCACTCTACCCCCCTCTGCCACTCTACCCCCTTCCACTAACACACTGCCACTCTCCCCCTCTGCCACTAACACTCTGCCACTCTACCCCTTCTGCCACTCTACCCCTTCTGCCACTCTACCCCTTCTGCCACTCTAACCCCCTCTTTCACTAACTCTGCCACTCTACCCCCTCTGCCACTCTACCCCGTCTACCCCCTCTGCCACTCTACCCCGTCTACCCCCTCTGCCACTCTACCCCCTCTGCCACTAACACTGCCACTCTACCCCCTCTGCCACTAACACTGCCACTCTACCCCCTCTTTCACTAACTCTGCCACTCTACCCCCTCTGCCACTCTACCCCCTCTGCCACAACAGCCACTCTACCTCCTCTGACACTTTACCCCCTCTTTTACTAACTATGCCACTCTATCCCCTCTTTCACTAACACACTGCCACTAACCCTGCCACTCTATCCCCCCTGCCACTAAATTTGCCACTCTACCCCCTCTGCCACAAACGTTGCTACTCTACCCCCTCTTCCACTAACTCTGCCACTAACACTCTGCCACTCTACCCCCTCTGCCACTCTACCCTCACCCCTCTGCCACTAACCCTCTGTCACTCACTTTGCCACTCTACCCCCTCTGCCACTCTACCCCCTCGCCACTAACCCTGCCACTCTACCCCCTCTGCCACTCACTCTGCCACTCTACCCCCTCGCCACTAACCCTGCCACTCTACCCCCAACTTTGCCACTAACTCTGCCACTCTACCCCCAACTCTGCCACTAACACTATGCTACTCTACCCCCTCTTTCACTTACTCTGCCACTCTACCCCCTCTGCCACTAACACTGCCACTCTACCCCCTTTTCCACCCCCTCTGCCACTCTACCCCCTCTGCCACTCTACCCCCTCTGCCACTCTACCCCCTCTGCTACTAACACTCTGCCGCTCTACCTCTCCGCCACTCCACCCCCTCTGCTACTAACACTCTGCCGCTCTACCTCTCCGCCACTCCACCCCCTCTTCCACTAACTCTGCCAGTCTACTTCACTCTGCCAATCTACTCCACTCTGCCACTAACACTCTAATCTGTGCCCTCCACAGTACGACACTCTGCCACTAACTGTTAGCGATGCTGAGCAGCAGCTACTCTGGTGTACAGCATGACATAAACATGTTGCCAAAGCAAATCACTCTTGCAAAGGCAAGACCTATTGGCTTTTCCCATGTTTGAGATTTGGTTCCCCTCCAGTGAAGCTCGTGCTGCTTAGGTAAAGTAATTTAATAGCACAATATATGAAGAACAAAATATACAAATACAAACCAACTGTATTTGTTAACTGAAGAGTATTTGCTGCTGCTGGAATGTTCTGCTTATCTGGCACCAAGTGTACACATTAAACCATTTTCACTTGCGTCCGTCCCCAAAGAAACCAACATATACAGCAGTCTGTTACACCTGCTTGCTTCACTTCTGCATTTGAATAGCACTCCATGCAAGCCCTCCGCATTGGAAAGTGGAAGTCCGTATTGACGGAGCAAGGAAATTGCAAGTTGTGCGCAGATGGTGTGGGAGGGGAGGGTCTTGGGGGGGCTAGTCCCTCCTTTATGTATCTTTCCTATTTCCCCTCAGTCCTGTGTTTATTTTTCCCTCTGTTGAATGGATATGTTGCCCCCTCAGAATACTATCTTTCTCTCAATTGTTGTTTTATGTGTCTGCTCTAGAGCAGTGAGCATGTGCTGTCTTGAAGAGACTTGTTTTTATGTACTTTGTGGGTTACAGCTTGCCCATAGGCTTCTGCTTTACCTGCTCTATCATTCGTTCTCCCTGTTTCTTTGGCCTGCATGCATCATCCCTCTTCCAGGCTTAGCCCTCTCCGACAGCAGCAACCAATTACTGCTAAATATATGTAACAGCCTTTTTTTAGGGTCGAGCCTCCGTCCGATTGCTCATGCGTTTAGCTTGCGAGACGCTTTAGTAGATAGAAAAGGGCTCGGAGCCCCGTCCATGTTACGTCATTGTCGTTCATTGGTTTGTGGGCTTCCCTTTCAAAATCTGCTTGCTTTCATTAGTGGAAGGCACGCATACGTCATGCCTTTTACGCTGGTTAGCTCTCCTCGAGCGCAGCAAGCAAGTATTGAAAACATGCGAGGCTCCCTGTTTCCCGTCAGGTTTATGGACTACTTTTTATCTTGTTTCGCAGCGCGATCTCGCTTGGCAGAAGTCCAGCGCTTTGCATGACATCGACCCTGTTACATAGTTAATTGCACTTTTGCCGGTTATGTACATAATTGCACTTTTGCCGCTAGGTTTCACTAAGAGTGAACTGTAGAAGCGCGAGCGCGCACTTTTTTTTTTCTTCTACCTGGATGCAGTCGCCAACTGTCTGTACGAGTGAACTGTAGCAGCGCAATAGCGCTGTTTTTTTTCCATTTAATGTGGCAAGAAATTTCCAGTTGGGAGTTTACAACTGCTAATAGCTGTAACTCTGAGAAATGCGAGACCCTACTGCATTGCAAATGCTTGTTTTTTTAGGTCTTTGCCCTAGTGCAGCGTGCATGTGCTGTCTCGAAACGAGACCTGCTTATATGTACTTTGTGGGTTTCAGCCTGCTTATAGGCTTCTGATTTGCTGGCTCCATCATTCGTTCTCCCTTTTTAGGGTCGAGTGCAAAGCACTCTGGCCCCTGTTGTAATCTCTCTGTGGGCTTGTAACCATGCCTGTCGCAGGCCTATCAGAGTGGTTCGTGGGCTTGCCTTTTAAAATTACCTTAATTTAATTAGTGAAAGGCATGCATACGTTATGCCTTTTTCCGTGTTTAGCTCTCCAGCGCACTGGCCGACTACTGAAAACATAAGTGGTTCCATGTTTTCCATATGGTTTCTGCACTTTTTTTTCTCTTTATTTCATCGGCAGCGCGATCTCGCTGGGCAGTAATCGAGCACTTAGCATGACATTGAATCTGTTTGGTGGATAATTGTACTTTTGCCCATACATTTCACTGCTAGGGAACTTTGTTTCCTTTTGCGCGTTTGCTTTGGCTCATGGCGTCCGTCTGCTCACTTATGTGAAACTGTTTCCTTTTCAATTTATGAGGCAAGAAAAGTCCGGGTAGGAGTTTACAACGCTAATAGTGTAACTCGAGTGAACGCAAGACCCATTTCTTTGAAAATGCTTGTTGTCCTTGGCATGTATGCATCACGCCTCTTCCAGGCTTAGCCCTTCCCGAGATTAGCAACCAATTACTCCTAAATATACGTAACAGCAATTTTAAGGCATTGTTTCTGGGCTACTTTTTTAGTTCTTGAAGAGCGCGTTTCACGAACGCTACTGTTTTTACTTGCACTTTGTTGTTTTCCTGCTTGTTGTGCCTCGCCTCAGTTTACCATGCGGGTTTAAGTCTAGTCCTAGTGCTCAGGCTCGGGAGTCCCTTACCTCGCTAGATAAGTACAGCCTGGCTCTGCCTCCCCTATATCGTTTTTCGCTCCCATTCCCCCCCCCCCCCCCCTTTGCCTAGATAATTGCTGTACTGAAGCTTGTACGACGCGGACTTTGCTTGTTTTTCAAGTGTGGGCGATGTATCAGCCAGTGAACCGCAACGCACATAGCTTGTTTTCAATTGCTGAGGTGCAACTGATTGGCTTCTCCGGTTTCGCCGGCCTCCTAATCCCAAATCCCCTCCTGGCAGTGCAAGCACGGCCAGTTGTACACAATACAAACACTTAGCGAATCACTTCCTGGGCGATACTGGTCAAAATTCAGCCGCTATAATCTAATGTGACTGACTAGGACCCAGCTGTGCCAGCCTTTCAGTGGTGAGCAAAACAAGGCATTGATTTGTTGGTCCCTAAATACCAGAAAGCAACGAAATTCCCATTAGATTTAAGGGCAGCACAGGGCTAAAAAGAACAAACACCGAAAGCAAACACATTTACTTCAAAGGTACTGCACATTTTGTATTTCTCACCGAACAATATCGGCATACAAATCATTTTTTTTGGAGCAAGCAGCAACATCTGTTTAAGGTGACACTACGAGTTGAAAATTAGACTGCAGTCCCCATATCATAAAAACAAAGCTGATACGTCTTGTCCGCTCTGAGGAGTAATGCCAGTTCTGCATCTTTGTTTGCATCGTGCTGTTTTCTGGTACATGTGGTTATGATTCATTTGTTATGTATGCATGCAATATTGCGAGTATGAGTGCATGTAGCACTGATGAAGTCAATAAATATGCATGACCGCGAGTACTAGAAAGCAACAATTCTCTTCCAGGGGATCCTCATCAATAGTCATAAACATTGAATATTCCCGCCCTTGTGCGGGGACCCCGGAGCATATATATATAAAATACATACATATTATCATGTGTAAAACAGCAATGCAGGCTATAATCATAAATAGGCTAAAATGCTTTATTTCTATGCAAGTTTTTTTTTTTTTTTTCATATTATAAAATCACAATAGATCATAAATATCTACCTAAGCCCCCAAAAACTGGACTTAGGGAAGTAAACAGCAGTAAATAGCAGAGAAAAATAGAAAAAACCACATTGAAAAACAATGAAGCATTCTTAGCCAATACGCTGCATGCAGGTTAACACAGGAGAACCATAAAAACTTTGGCACCGTGCCTTTAAGACCCTGAGCACCTCCAGTATCCCACCATGCCTCAGGGGTGAAGGGAAGGTGACAGTTGGTTCACAGTTAGGTCAGTTCTTTTTTCCGGCTTCTTCTGAGAGGATCCTGGAGCATTGAGCTCTCAGTTTTTCTGAGTTTTTCTTCAGAAAAATCCCTAAAAATAGTGTTTTTCCTGTTTACTCGACAGATAACATCTTTTGTCTGAGTTTGGCAGTCTTTTCTGACAGAAAATGCCATCTCTTTTTGTAAAATGTCCTTCTTGTGGGAAGAAGAAAGCCCAGTCAGACCCACACTCTCTGTGTATTGTCTGCCTGCCACAGAGTCACTGTCCTGACACCTGCAAGTATTGTAAGAAGATGTCAAGGAGGACTCTCAAAGACAGAGAGAAAATCAGGCTGCATGGGCTTCAGGAGAGGAAAAAGTCAACAGCCTCTTCACTTCCCAGGCCTCCAACAGAAGGAATGGCCAGATCGACGTCGACAGGTAGGATTGTGCCTGTTTGTTCTCCATCGACGTCATCGTTGCCACCGTCTCACCGGCATAGATCGCCGTCGACGGTGTCCAGACCGACGTCGAGGGACAAAGCGTCGAAGCATGGACAGCACAGGGGTACATCTCCGTCGACGGCAGGGCGCCGTTCGGCGTCGAGCCATCTCCGGCGCTCCCGTTCGCCGTCGAGAACGTCTCGCCCCTTGGCGTCGAAGGATAAGACGTCAAAATCGCCACGACGGCATGAACATCCGCCGTCGACCACTCGCCACTCAACGACGGCGAGTAGGTCCAGATCCCGCGATCGACGCTCGGCGTCGAGACATTCAACGTCAAGGCTTTCGACATCAAGACCTTCGACGTCGAGAACAGCCGAGCCATCGCACCTTTCGACGTCGAGGATGCAATCGACGTCGACACAACCTTCAGCTGTGTCACAGGCAGTAGAGCCAGCGGATAAAGCTCCCTCACCGGTGGTCTCTATACGGAGTGCATCATCCCATTCCAGAGCGGGCTCATCGGGGCATGTTTCTCCCATCACTCTATCACCTAGATGGTTAGAGAGCCTGAATAGACCGGCAGCATCCCCGGATTCCCAATACTCTAGGATGTATTCTCCTACTGCCTCATTACCTAGAACGCCATCGCCTACAACTAGAGCAGGACGGGCTCGTTCTGCTCCTCGTCAGCCGACCACAAGACCTGCACACTCTGCTACAGCTTCTCGTAGCAGGTCTCGTTCCCGAAGGAGAACCAGGTCGCGAACACCACACAGAAGTTCACCCTCTTGGTCTTCTTCAGGATCGTCTGTTGGGCGCTACTCCCCCACACTGACAGATTCTCCACCTGCTAGGATCTCACCGGTGGATGATATCACCACTTTTAATGAGGTTCTTTTAAGGGAAGCGCAGAATCTAAATATTGAGGTACCGGAGCCGGCCACCTCATCCTCAGTTATCTTTGAGACTCTACAACACAGATCAGTCTCGAGAAAACTGCTGCCACTAGTACCGGGTTTGCTGCAACCTACTATGGACACCTTTCTGACTCCAGCCACTCTCAAGTCTGCCCCGGCTAGGATTCAAAAGAAGTACAAAGCTCCGGAGCAAGATCCTTTATTCCTGCGGAAGGATCCGCCACCGGACTCTGTTATCTTAGCCGCAGCCAGAAAAACACACTCTGTGGCATCATCTTCCACAGTCCCCCCGGATAAGGAGAGCAGACACCTAGACTCCCTGGGGAGAAAGATGTGCGGTACGGCGGCATCTGCTATGAAGGTCTCCAGCGCCTCAGCACTTCTGGGCAGATATGACCGCTCTCTCTGGGACTCACTCCACAGATTTACAGAGAAGTTGCCCAGGGAAGATAGACAGGACTTCCAGGAAATCTTGCAGGAAGGGGGCCTAGTATCTAACCAGGTCATCAGCGCGGCGGCGGACGGGGCGGATTTGGCTGCGCATGGGTATGCGCACGGAATCTGCGCTAGGAGGTCTTCCTGGCTACGGCTCACTGATCTGAAACAGGAAGCACAACAACGTATTTTAAACCTCCCATTCAGCGGGAATTCGTTGTTCGGTACCCACGCGGATGAAGAGATGGCCCGAATGAAAACAGAGGTGGACACTATGAGGGCAGTGGGCCTGGAACGTAAGAAAGACTTCAGGCGGAGGTACAGGCCGTACGACAGACGCCCATTCCAGCAGAGGGTTCAAACCCCTCACTGGTCTCAGAGGCCACAGCAACGACAGGGGCGTCCCCTGTTTCAGGCGCGTAGACCCACAAGAGACCGAGGGGCAAGTAGACCTCAACAGTCTATAGCAAAGACACCAATGAAGCATTGCTTCCCTCAGCACTGTGCACCACTCCGGTGGGGGGAAGTATTACGCATCATCTTCACGAGTGGCACTCCATCACAAAAGACAAATGGGTGCTCAATATTGTCGAACATGGCTATTCTCTTCTTTTCAAAAAACCTCCTCCACACTTGCCACCAGCAAGATGTTTTCCTTCTCATCTCCGCCTGCTACGCAAGGAAGTTCTTGCACTCCTACAAAAGAAAGCTGTAGAAAAGGTTCCACCGGCACAAAGAGGAAAAGGGGTGTACTCCCGTTACTTTCTGGTGGCGAAAAAGGGTCAACAGGGCATCTTCAGGCCAATTCTGGACTTACGGCTCCTGAACAAGTACATAAGAAAACAGAAGTTCAGGATGCTAGCCCTTCACCAGATTGTTCCGCAACTGCATCAGGGAGACTGGATGTGCTCCATCGACCTACAGGATGCATATTTTCACATCCCAATAGCATCCAAACATCGGAAATTCTTACGTTTCCAAATAGCGTCACAGCACTACCAATTCAGAGTCCTACCATTCGGCCTGAAGTCTGCACCCGGAGTCTTTTCAAAATGTGTAGCAGTGGTGGCGGCACATCTTCGAAGACAAAAAATATTCGTCTACCCCTACCTGGACGACTGGTTATTGAAGGCTTCCTCTCCGGATCAGGCGAGAAAACATCGAGACATTGTACTAAGAACTTTCGAGTCTCTAGGTCTTCAAATCAACCACAACAAGTCAACCCTGATTCCAACACAAAACCTCCACTACCTGGGAGCTATACTAAACACAGAGCTCCAAAGAGTGTATCCTTCGGAGGAACGACTTTTATCGATCCACAGGAAGTGTCAACAATTATTAAAAGCCAATGCACCTACTGCTCGTCAGGTGACATCGCTTCTGGGCTCCATGGCTTCATGCATCTTCATTGTCCCGAACGCCAGGCTACACATGAGGCCCCTTCAGGAGGCATTAGAGAACAACTGGAGCCAAAAGACTGGTCGCTGGGACGACAGAGTGCGACTACCAGCAGCGGCTTTTCAATCACTACAATGGTGGATGCACAGACCTCACCTGTCGATAGGTTCTCCGTTTCACCAGACAATTCCAGCCGACACTCTGGTAACGGATGCGTCTCTTCAGGGTTGGGGTGCTCATCTGGGTTCCTTCCAAGCTCAGGGTCTGTGGTCCGACAAGGAAAAGAACTATCACACAAATCTACTGGAGCTCAGAGCGGTCCATCTGGCTCTCAAATCTTTCTCTCCATTGGTTCAGGGGAAATCTCTCCTAATTCAGACAGACAATACAACCACAATGTATTATCTGAACAAACAGGGGGGAACAAGATCACTACCTCTATCTCGAGAGTCCCAAACGATATGGCATTGGCTCCTGGCCAGGGGAATGTCTATCACAGCGGTACACCTGCCAGGTCAGCAAAACGTAGAGGCAGATTTCCTGAGCAGACATCTAGAAGACGCGCACGACTGGGTCCTACACGACGAAGTCGCCAAGGACATCTTCGGTCAATGGGGTCGACCCCAGTTGGATCTCTTTGCAGACGAGGTAAACAAAAAATGCCCAGACTTCGCATCCAGGTTCTGCCGTCCGGGATCTCAAGGGAATGCCCTGTTGATCAACTGGTCAGGGATATTTCTCTACGCCTTTCCACCGATTCCCCTCATACCGGCAGTAATCAACAAACTTTACAACTCCAGAACCAGAATGATTCTGATAGCGCCACAATGGCCCCGCCAATTCTGGTACACGGATCTACTCAACTTATCGGAAAAACCTCACAGGAGGTTGCCGTGCAGACCGGATCTCCTGAGCAGAATGGAAGGCAGAATCCTACATCCCAACCTTCCCTCTCTGAGCTTGACAGCATGGCTCCTGAATTCCTGCAGTATGGGCACCTAGGGCTCTCACAGGAGTGCATGAACATCTTGAAGGAGTCAAAACGACCTTCCACGCGGCGTTCTTACGCTTTTAAGTGGAAGAGATTTTACATCTGGTGCTCTCAACAAGGTATAAACCCCATACGAGCTCAGGAGGATGTCATACTGTCCTATTTGCTTCATCTGGCGAAGTCTGGTCTGCAGGTATCATCTATTAAGGTACATTTGTCGGCAATTACAGCTTATCGTAAGTCGCCTTCTCAGGAATCCTTCTTTACGATACCTGTAGTCAAGGATTTCTTAGAAGGCTTGAAAAAGGTTTTTCCTCCCATTCGGAGACCTTCTCCTCCATGGGAACTGAATGTAGTCCTGTCAAAACTTATGGGCCCTCCCTTTGAACCTGTCCACAAGGCCTCTTTACAGCACCTTACGTGGAAGACGGCTTTTTTGGTGGCCATTACTTCAGCGAGGAGGGTCAGCGAAATTGAGGCTCTGTCTTGCAGAGAACCGTACACGGTTTTTCACGATAATAGAGTGGTTCTGCGAACTCACCCATCTTTCCTTCCGAAGGTGGTGTCAGAATTCCATATCAATCAGACTATATCTTTACCGACTTTCTTTCCCAATCCGGAGACTCCGGCTGAGAAAGCATTGCATTCTTTAGACTTGAAAAGAGTGCTGAAATTCTATTTGGACAAAACAAAACCGATTAGACATTCTAACCATTTGTTTCTGAATTATGGTCATTTAAGAACAGGAGAGGCAGCGTCTAAACGAACGATATCAAGATGGATTGTGTCTTGTATTGTTAACACTTACCAGCTGGCTAATAAGCAATTACTGGCTAGGCCAAAAGCGCATTCCACAAGGGGAAAAGCGGCTACTGCTGCCCTCCTTAACAATGTACCAATTTCCGAGATTTGTAAGGCTGCTACATGGAAGTCTGTGCATACCTTTACTAAGCATTACTGTTTAGACTCGGATGCAAGAGCGGATGCCCAGGCGGGGCAGGCCTCTCTTAGAAATCTATTTGCATGAATATGTATTCTTTCCTGCACTTCTTTCAGACAGTCCGCAGAGTCTAGGGATGGGCTTGCTAATCTATTCAATGTTTATGACTATTGATGAGGATCCCCTGGAAGAGAAGGATAAGTTACTTACCTGTAAATCCTAGTTCTCTTCCAGGGGTATCCTCATCAAAGTCATAAACAACCCACCCTCCTCCCCGGACTCAAGTCTCCTAGAAGTGCAGGACAGATTATCTTTCTGATCAGTTACACAGATTGTCACCGTAAAAAAGTACTGACCTAACTGTGAACCAACTGTCACCTTCCCTTCACCCCTGAGGCATGGTGGGATACTGGAGGTGCTCAGGGTCTTAAAGGCACGGTGCCAACGTTTTTATGGTTCTCCTGTGTTAACCTGCATGCAGCCTATTGGCTAAGAATGCTTCATTGTTTTTCAATGTGTTTTTTTCTATTTTTCTCTGCTATTTACTGCTGTTTACTTCCCTAAGTCCAGTTTTTGGGGGCTTAGGTAGATATTTATGATCTATTGTGATTTTATAATATGAAAAAAAAAAAAAAAAAAAAACTTGCATAGAAATAAAGCATTTTAGCCTATTTATGATTATAGCCTGCATTGCTGTTTTACACATGATAATATGTATGTATTTTATATATATATATGCTCCGGGGTCCCCGCACAAGGGCGGGAATATTCAATGTTTATGACTTTGATGAGGATACCCCTGGAAGAGAACTAGGATTTACAGGTAAGTAACTTATCCTTCTTTGCTCCCCGGTGGAAAAAAATCATATGTAAGTTCGGCTTCGGGCGGGGTCTACAAAGCCAGGAAGAGGTGCCTAAAGTGATTTTACTTTATAGTACAGCACTGTAGGAGGCTAGTTATCCCTTCCGTCTGTTTAACTCTTCATCCTGACACCTGACTAAAACATTCTCCATGTATCAGAAATCTCTAACATATGAAGCTGTCATGCCCTTGTCTGCTCTTTCACGTGGACCAGGGCTAAAGCTCGTAGTGTTTACTCAGCCATGAGAAATAGCTGTGATTTTTTTTTTTACTGACCCTCTCCCGCCTGCGCGCGTCTCCCGACTCTGCAAACAGACCAGTGACTGAGCATGAGAAGGAAATACATATGCTACCTCTTGTATGGAAGGAAACTTGTCTTTCTTTGATTACTATAGAGCAAAAGTGTTTTATTTCGGATACTCTTCTGTTCACTGAGTCATGGTTGAGATACCACTTACACCGACTTGGAATTAATCAACCATGCACACTTTAAAATCCTGTGCTACAATAGATATGTGAAAAAGGCAAGTGGGGTAGCCAGTAGTTATAAATCCAGTCCAAGATTTGCTCCTTTCACCGCAGCTAAATGTCAGGTTCCTGAGACACGAGTGTGCAGATACTCCACCTACTTCGCATCCAAACTTACCTCTGCACCTCATGCAGTACAGGAACTCATTTCTATTCTGGATGCCATTTTGCCCAGTGACTAGAGACTGTGACACTGCAATTAATTGTGTTTTTTTTTTGTGGAAAGAAATCCACAATGATATTAAAACATTAGAAACCAACAACGATTGCTGTACTGAGTATTGGAGTGGAGAGACCGCTGATGTTCAAAAATAAGCTGCCAGAAATCACAACAGTAGGCCAAAACAATCATTGGCAAAGCCAGTTGGTCTCGGCGAAGCGATGGCTATTGGCTTTGTGAATGTCTTTTGCACTGTTGTATAGCACCATCATAGCGGTTTTTACCCCCTGACTGTCATGTTGAACAACAGCCATGCTGCTATACATCCTGACTCAAAGACCTTGACAAAGGCAGTAGCTCTCACATTGCCACAACCTATTGGCTTTGCCAATCCATGTTTTTTTTTTTTTTTTTTTACATTCCTTTTAAAGAAATGTATTAGATTTCTGCTTCTCACATCGTTCTGTTGTGTTTTATGGTTTTCATATACATTTTCCACTCTTTTGCAAAGCCTTTTTAATTTTCTGTCTTCATGATTCATGCTTTGCATATCTAAGCAGTGGTAAACTAGGACAATTACTCCCTCTTAGACTTGGGATTTTCTTATAAGTTATTGCATCAGAATAGAACTATCTGGAACAGGTTTAGAATCTTTCATGTTTGTAATCGGTTTCAACCAGTCATAGCAGCCTTTTCCTTCCTGTCTGGCCCTGCCCCGTAATTGTGCAGCACCAGGCACCCCAAGGCGATTCCTACGTTTTTCTACAAAGTAAAGTTGCATATGGTGAATGTTTAATTAGCACAGACCTACGTCCGTGTAGATCTATCCAGTCACTAAACCACCGCAAGACCTTTGGGACTGGCAAGCCTGCGAACCGGACTGAACCAAATATACTGCCCCATTTCTCCTCATCAATGTTTTTTTGCAGTTTAAGCTGCTCCGCAGGGCTCTCGACTTCGACTACATGGACCATAGTTCGGTGGTTCTTGTGTGAGTCTATTTCTGCACAGATTATGGTAACTGAGTCTTTCTAGGCACCCCAGTTAAAATATTAGACAAACTTAAACAGGAGTAGAATGCTGCAGCCAGTCTTGTGGCGGGTTCCTAGAAATGCTAGCACATTTAACTCTACCCACACTCCATTGGCCCCTGGTGAAGGAATGTTATATTTAAACCCCTCACATTGATGCACAAAACACGTTTGCTACCCACACCTAGATGCCTGCCCTTGAAACTCACTCACTACTACCATCCACCTTTATCTGTTGATCTTTAGGTACCAGTTTGTAGTAAAACCACTGGCAGTGACAAATCTTTCTCCCTTGCTGTGGCTTACATTTTGAATACCCCCCATGTATTTCTCTGTTCTTTGTCTTCTATTTCCATTATCAGGAAATATTGTTAGACTTTGATCTGTCCATAATGGCTACATTTGCAGCTTTTCCCATTGTTCTGAGTGTCTTGCACCATTAATCTTTGGCCTACATGCACTTTATAAATACTCTCACAAATCATTGAATCAGAAATTATCTGCTGCCTTGCATCGTGTATCCTTTTCGGGTGAAACGGAGGTGCCTTTAGGATGAAAATATAAAGTAAAATCGTTTGAAATGTGTAAGAACGATTTGCATGTCACTGAAATAGGGCATCTTAGGTATTTCGAGCTCAGACACCAGGCCTAAAATTTGTGTTTTTGACAAGTTTCAACTACAGACCTAACTTCACTAAAGTACCTCAGGCAGCCTGACCAGACCTGTGCCAACCGTTGGTGGTGTCCAGCCCCCCTCCTTTGAGCACCGCAAAGACCAGAAATTACACAAATAATCTCTTGCTGGGCATTATGAGGAGTTCCAGCGGGGAAATGATTGCTTAATCAGCAGCTTTCAATTTCGACCTCAATGATTTTGTTTCCTTGGCGTTTTTTTTTTTTAAATGTATTTTTTTAGGGTCGAGCCTATGAGTGCATGTGGTACCACATGTCGCGCTTGTGAGACACCATTGTGTACAATAAAGGGCTTGGAGCCCGCCTGTCTCCTACCATTTGTTGGCTTGCATAGCACTCTTCTTTACAGCCTAGTAAATTCGTCACTAGGGGTCAAACATCATTTCCGTTCCGCTCTGTGGCGCAGGGGCCAAGCACTGATTGATTCCACTTAATCAGTGCTTGTCTCCTGCTACCAAAGTGAACTGAGGTGCTATTTTGTTCTTTTCAGATTCTAGTGCCCTGCAAACAGAAGGCTTGTGACTGGCAAAAACGTGCCCAGCAGGACAAACAAAATTGCAAAGTTTTCTATTAACAAAAAAAAAAAAGAAAAAAAAATATTATAGCCAATTTCTTTAATTTTACAAAGTCGTTTTTTCCTCACTTTGCATTCATGTTTTCTTTTGTTTTTGCTCGTGGACGCTCTTATCAAAAGATAATGAATATCTTGTTTGAAATATTGCAAAGAGACATTGTTTCTTCGTGTATTTCTGAAATGATGCTTTAACATATAATCACACAGTACACCACACTCCAAACCATTCACCACAATCCACTCAAACATACCAGTCTAATCTGCCCCACTCCAATTTACCCTATTCTAAAAGAAAAAATCTGTCCCACTCCAATCCAACCAATCTGCCCCACTCAGTTCACACTCACTCCAATCCAAAACAATCTGCCCCACCTGAATCCAAAACAATCTGACGCACTCTAGTATGCCCCACTTCAAAACAACCTGCCCCGCTCCAATACATTTCAGTCTTCCCCACTTTAATAAAAAAAAATCTGCCTTACTCCACCTTGCCTAACTCCAATCCTAAACAACCCACTTCAGTCCAAAACAATCTGCCCCAATCCCATCCAGTCCACCTCACACCAGTCCAATCCACGCAGTCCAATCTACCCCACTCAAATCCAATCCACCCCACTGAGTCCAATCCACCTCAATCATCCCACTCCAATCCACCCATGCCAATCAATGTCCAGCGCTACCCAGTCCACCTCACTCCAATCCGGTCTACCCACACCACCCCAGTCCATCTCACTCCAATACAATCCACTTTAATCCACCCCACTCCAGTCCACATTAATACACCCTACTCCAGTCCAACCCCATCCATCCCACACCAATCCAATCCAATTCACCCCACCCCAATCCAGTTCACTCCAATTCACCCCACTCTAATCCACCCCAATCCAGTGAAGCCCATCCTGTCCCACCCCTTTCCATCAACCCACCCCATTTCAACCCACCCTACATCAGTCCTCCCACTGTATTCCACTCCACCCTAGTCTACAGCACTCCCATCCACCCAGTCTACTCCACCCAGTCTACTCCACCCAGTCTACTCCACTTCAGTCCACCCTACACTATTCCACACCAGTCCACCCAACTCTACCCCAGTGCAATCCACCTCAACCCAGTTTAGTCTACAACAGTCCAATCCACCCCACCCGACTCCAATCACCACACCCGCTCCATCCCACGCCATTCCCCCGCACCCTACTTCCGCCTACAATGATCCAGTGCAGCCTATCATATCCTGCCCGTTCCATCATCCCACCCCACTCCACCCCACTCTACACCACTCCATCCAGCCTACCCAACTCCAGTCTACACCACTCTATTCTACCCTGTGCAATCCACCTCAATCCAGTTTAGTCTACAGCAGCCCAATCCACCCTACTCCTATTCCATCCTTCCCTATTCTGCCCCACTCTCCTATTTCACTCTATTCCGCTCTCTTTCACCCCCTGCTGTTTCACCCCCCCTGCTGTTTCACCCCCCCTGCTGTTTCACCCCCCCTGCTGTTTCACCCCCCCTGCTGTTTCACCCCCCCTGCTGTTTCACCCCCCCTGCTGTTTCACCCCCCCTGCTCTGTTTCACCCCCCCTGCTCTGTTTCACCCCCCCCTGCTCTGTTTCACCCCCCCCTGCTCTGTTTCACCCCCCCCTGCTCTGTTTCACCCCCCCCTGCTCTGTTTCACCCCCCCCTGCTCTGTTTCACCCCCCCCTGCTCTGTTTCACCCCCCCCTGCTCTGTTTCACCCCCCCCTGCTCTGTTTCACCCCCGCTCTGCAATCCACTCCATCCAGCCTACCCACCCTACTCCGTCCTTCTCTATTCTACCCCACCCCCTCCACTCTGCCCCACTCCCCTGCACTCCCCTCCTACCCCACCCCCTCCACTCTGCCCCACTCCCCTGCACTCCCCTCCTACCCCACCCCCTCCACTCTGCCCCACTCCCCTGCACTCCCCTCCTACCCCACCCCCTCCACTCTGCCCCACTCCCCTGCACTCCCCTCCTACCCCACCCCCTCCACTCTGCCCCACTCCCCTGCACTCCCCTCCTACCCCACCCCCTCCACTCTGCCCCACTCCCCTCCTACTCCACCCCCTTCACTCCCCTCCTACCCCACCCCCTTCACTCCCCTCCTACCCCACCCCCTTCACTCCCCTGCACTCTACTCAATCCAATCCACCTCATCCCACTTTAATTTACAGCAGTGGTTCCCAACCTTTTAACTTCTCTGGACCCCCACTTTATCATTACTGGAACCCAGGGACCCCCCCACTGAATTATTATTGGAATCTGGGGACCCCTCCCCCCACTGAGTTAATATTGGAAGCCAGGGACCCAGCCCCAAATATTGTAGATGATTTGAACTGCAAAACACCACACAAAAAATACAGAAACGAGCATTCTATCAAACACATACACAAATGATAAAACATTTTATTTAATTCACAAACAAAATAAAAAAATGCTATTTTAATAGGAAGGTTGGAACTTTTCTAAATTCAATTGAAGCCATACTGTGTTCTGTTTGATGCACCTGCACTGCTCTCACTAATCAATCTGAGGACACTAATTTAATTTTTAGCCTCCAATTTCAAATTGTTTTGCATTAACAGCATGTTCTGAAAATTTCAATTGTACATTTAGCCACTTCATTCATATACACTTTTTTATCTGTTATTAGTTAATTTTCTAACCAGTCACAGACCCCTTGAGGAGGCTTCACTGACCCCCAGCGGTCCCCGGACTACAAGTTGGGAACCACTGGTCTACAGCACTACAGTTAACCCAACCCAGCCCAGTACACTCCAATCCACCCTGTCCAATCTAGTCCACCCCAGTCCCTCCCACGCCAATCTAGTCCAACCCACTGTAGCCAACCGCACCCCAGTCCAGTCCAATCCACCCCACTCCAATTCAATACATCTCATGTCAGTCCAATCCACCTCTCCCTACCTCTCTAGTCCACCCTATCCCATTTCAATCCACTCCACCCCAACCCACTCTACTTCAGTCCACCAGTCTAATCCAATCTACCCCATCCCAGTACACCACAGTTGACTCCAATACATTCAGCTTCCGTCACTTCAGTCCAATCCACCCCAGTTCAGTGCACCCCACCCCAGTTCAGTGCACCCCACCCCAGTTCAGTGCACCCATCCCAGTTCATTCCATCCCACTCCAATCTAATCCATCCACCCCACTCCAATCTAATCCATCCACCCCACCTTCGTGCAGTCCACCCACTACATTCAACCTCAAACCAACACACCCCAATCCAGCCCATTCTACTACAGCCCACCAAACCCCAATCCACCCCACTTATCTCAGTCCAATCCACCTTCTCTCCAATCCACCACACCCCACTCACTAGTCACCACTCCACTACAATCCATCCACTTTATCCCAGTCCAGTCCCACCCCATATCATCCCAGTTCAGTCCAACACACTCTAATCTACCCCAGTCAATCTACCCCACTCCACCCCACTCCAATCTCATCCAATCCACCCCACTCCAATCCACCCCACTCCAATCCACCCAACACCAATCCACCCCACCCCACTGAATCCAACCCAATGAATCCACCCCACCCCAGTTGACGTCAATCCACTCCAACCCACTCAATCCAACTCACCTCAGTTTACTCCAATCACTTCAACCAAGTTGACTCAATCCACTCCAACCCAACCCACCCTGTTGATTCCAATCCACTCCACTCTATCCAACCCACCCTGTTGATTCCAATCCACTCCACTCTATCCAACCCACCCGTTGACTCCAATCCACCCATTCTATTTCACCCTACTCTGACACACACACTGCCACTAAACTCTACACCCCTCTACTCCACTCCACGACACTGTACTCCTCCTATTCCACTCTGACATTCCAACAAATCTACTCTACAACACTCTAATCACTCACTAACCTTTAGTCATGGTGAACAGCAGCCACACTGGTGTACAACATGCCAAAACACATTGCCAAAGCCAATATCTCTTGTATAGGTGAAACCTTTTAGCTTTGCCAATTCTTATTAATATAATAATGTGGGTGGCCTGACCTCAATTGAGGCACCATTAACCTTGGTTCCTGCCCCTGTACTCAAGTCAGCTCCCCGCCCAGCCAGGACCATCCATTGCTGGTGTGGTGGGGAGGTAGGCTAATTATTCTGCCCTTTTTTCTTGCAGGTGGTTGCCGACATCCTGTCTCCTCCGCTGACCCCCATCCCTCCCCCCAAAATCAGGGGGCAGGGAATGTTATGATGGACAGTTTCCTGGCTGTGTGTGCCCTGAGAATGGAGTCCCCAGGATATCTTGACTTCTGGCAGCCTGGAAGTCTTTTTGTTGTTTACTGGGGGGTCCCTGGAATGGTGTTCAGGCCCCATTCACACAGCTCCAGCCCTTTGGATGGTGATTGGGGTAGGGGGGATCCCCCCCTCCACCCTGGAGACAATCTGCATTCCAGGGTGTGGTCCCCTGGCATTCCACCTCCCCTTAAATACATTTAAGTAATGATTTGCCCATTGTGTTCCCTGGTCAACCTCGGGCTTATATCTCGAAATACAGTTGAGCACTGCAGCCTCTAGTTTTCAGACCTTAAAGGGCTAACCTTCACTTGGGCATAACTCTGGTCCTGTTGGGCAGATTTTGGAAGATCTTTGATTTGTTGTGATGCTGGTAGTGAGCCCTAGCCACCAGAAGCATTGCCATCAAGCCTCCTGCCCTTTAAAGGGTACGCTTTTCTGGGACCTGGATTTACTGGTTCTCTTTGCCATGCTTCTCCGCCATGTGGCTCCTGTAGCTCCTTTCCTGGAGCATCTGGCACAGCTCCTCCACTACCAGCCAGCTGATCACCCTTGTGCCTCACTCCGTTGCACCCCTCCCACCCCCCATAGCCCCCTGGCTGTCTTGCAGGACACCTAGAATGGCAGTGGAGTCCAGCCCCCTAACCCCCCACACCACCACCACCACCACCACCACCACTAGTCCTCAAGGTGCATAAGGGTACTAGTGCCACCGGTCCTGGAGCAGAAGCAGAGACAGTTAATTTTCTAACTACGGTAGAGTGAAATTCTCTTTGGATACTGTTGCAATAATAAATTGGAGTTTTGAAATATTGGGTAGAATTCACAGCATTTTGGTAAGAAGTTGAATTTTTAAAACAGTTCTTTTAACATGCTGAACTGACTTCCAACCATGTGGCATTGTTTTTGGCGATTTAGAATTGTAGCTTTTCCAGTATGACACTGAACAGCTGGTGTAACTCTGCATTTCTTCTGAAACACCTTTACTGTTAAGTGTATAGGTACACAACAAGAGGCATATATAATATATATACATTAGGGGTTCTTCTTGATCTCCTAAGATTTCATGTAGAATTTGTGAGCAATATCTTTCAGTTTCATAAAAATTATGCATAATGGTCAAAGCTAGATTGAGGAATAAATTTCCTTAACATTTACACATTTGTTTCCTCACCCTTTTCAGAAATAGTCTGACATGTTGATTGGAAGATAAACCACAGAAGCTGTTTGTGAGTTAGGAGAGACGTGTCTTCTCAGACATTGCAATACGAAAACTGAGATAAACTGTGGACGTCAAATCCTGAGGAAGCGGGATCACTATTATTGAAGTGGGTTGATAATATTAATTTCTGCTCATGTAGTTTTTGAATAAGTTACTTGAGTATAGACATTATTCATCCAAACAAGTATTGTCCATGAGTGTGTATTTAGTCACCTCCTTTTGGTACAGTTATATTTTTCTTCCTGGGATCCCAAATCGTTGGAGAATAGAACCTTATTGACTGTTGTAGGAAGATGGCTCTGTATATACTATCTCAAAGTAAGAGATAGTGTGCACAGAGTCCAAGGTTTCCTCTTAGAAGTAAGATGGTGGCAAAATTAGTTAATTCTAATGCTCTATTTTGTGGTAGTGTGGTCGAGCAGTAGGCTTATCAGAGGGTAGTGTTACGCATTTGTTGTACACACACAGGTAATAAATGAACACACACTCAGACTTCAGGCCAGTAGGTTTTTATATAGAAAAATATATTTTCTTACTTTATTTTTAGAACCACAAGTTCAAGATTTGAATTAAATACATAAAATGCAAGGAACCCCACACAGGTAAGTTAGGAACTTTTGAATTAGCGCAATAGCATACACAGTTTTAGTAAAAATGGCAATAAGCTATTTTAAAAGTGGACACAGTGCAAAAATCAACAGTTCCTGGGGGAGGTAAGTAATGGTTAGTTTGTCAACTAAGTAAGACACTTACAAGTCTAAGTTCCTGGGCATAGGCAGCCCAATGTTGGGGTTTCAAGGCAACCCCAAAGTTACCATACCTGCAGCTCAGGGCCGGTCAGGTGCAGAGGTCAAAGAGGAACCCAAAACACATAGGCGCCTATGAAGAACAGGGGTGCTCCGGTTCCAGACTGCCAGCACGTAAGTACCCGTGTCCTTGGAGTGCAGACCAGGGGTGTTTTGTAGAGCACTGGGGGGGGGGGGACAAGTAGGCACACAAAACACACCATCAGCGTCACGGGCGGCTGGGTGCAGTCTGCTTAGCAGGTGTCGGGTTTTGAGTAGGAATCAATGGAGGGACCCTGGGGTCACTCTAGCGGGGCAGACAGGGCACGGGGGGGGGCTTCTCGGGCCAGCCACCAACTGGGTTAGGCAGAGGGTTGTCTGGTGGTCACTCCTGCACTGAGGTTTGGTTCCTTCTGGTCCTGGTGGCAGCGGGTGCAGTGCTTGGTCCAGGCGTTGGGTTCCTTGTTACAGGCAGTCGCGGTCAGGGGGGTGCTTCTGGATTCTCTCTGCATGCGTCGCTGTGGGAGTCCAGGGGGGTCATCTCTGGTTACTCACGAGGTCGCAGTCGCCTGAGAGTCCTCCCTGTAGTGTTAGTTCTCTGGAGCTTGAGCCGGGGGCGTGGGTTGCAAAGGGTGAAGTCTCATGCTTCCGGCGGGAAGAGTGAGTTCTTTAAAAGTTGCAAGAAAGTTGCCAAAGTTGTTTCTGTTGTTGAGCAGAACCGCTGCTCACAGGAGTTTCTTGGTCCTTTGGTCCAGGGCAGTCCTCTGAGGGTTCAGAGGTCGCTGGTCCCTGTCGGATGCGTCGCTGTTGCATTTTTCTTCCAGTCAGGAGACAGGCCAGTAGGGCTGGGGCCAAAGCAGTTGTCATCTCCGTCGTCTCTGCAGGGCTTCCAGTTCAGCAGTCCTTAGTTCAGGTTACAGGAATTTGATTTTCTGGGTTCTGGGTTGCCCCTAAATACTAAATTTAGGGGTGTGTGTAGGTCTGGGTGGCAGTAGCCAATGGTTACTGTCCAGGAGGGTGGCTACACCATTTTTTTGCCTCCTCCCTGACGGGAGGGTGGCACATCCCTAATCCTATTGGGGGAATCCTCCAAACTTAAGATGGAGGATTTCTAAAGGCAGGGGGTCACCTCGGCTCAGGACACCTTAGGGGCTGTCCTGACTGGTTGTTGACTCCTCATTGTTTTTCTCATTATCTCCTCCAGCCTTGCCCCAAAAGTGGGGGCAGTGGCCGGAGGGGCGGGTATCTCCACTAGCTGGGATGCCCTGTTGCGCTGTAACAAAAGGGGTGAGCCTTTGAGGCTCACCGCCAGGTGTTACAGTTCCTGCAGGGGGAGGTGAGAAGCACCTCCACCCAATACAGGCTTTGTTCCTGGCTACAGAGTGACAAAGGCACCCTCCCCATGTGGCCAGCAACTCGTCTGGTTGTGGCAGGCTGGCAGAAACTGGTCAGCCTAACACTAGAAGTCGGATTGGTATTCAGGGGGCATCTCTAAGATGCCCTCTGGGTGCATTTTACAATAAATCCCACACTGGCATCAGTCTGCATTTATTGTGCTGAGAAGTTTTATACCAAACTTCACAGATTTCAGTGTAGCAACTATGGAACTGTGGAGTTCGTCTTTGACAAACTCCCAGACCATATACTCTTATGGCTACCCTGCACTTACAATGTCTAAGGTTTTGCTTAGACACTGTAGGGACATAGGACTCATGCACATATGTCCTCACCTGTGGTATAGTGCACCCTGCCTTAGGGCTGTAAGGCCTGCTAGAGGGGTGACTTACCTATACCACAGGTAGTGTGAGGTTGGCATGGCACTCTGAGGGGAGTGCCATGTCGACTTAGTCATTTTCGCCCCACCAGCACACACAAGCTGTGAGGCAGTGTGCATGTGCTGAGTGAGGGGTCCCCAGGGTGGTATAATACATGTTGCAGCCCTTAGAGACATTCCCTGGCATCAGGGCCCTTGGTACCAGGGGTACCATTTACAAGGGACTTATCTGGGTGTCAGGGCTGTGCCAATTGTGGAAGCAAAGGTACAGTTTAGGGAAAGAACACTGGTGCTGGGGCTTGGTTAGCAGGGTCCCAGCACACTTTCAATCAAAACTTAACATCAGCAAAGGCAAAATGTTAGGGGGTAACCATGCCATGGAGGTATTTCCTTACACAACCACCCCCACCCACCCCCAAACGAAAGAGGATGAGACTAACTTTTCCCAAGAGAGTCTTCATTTTCTAAGTGGAAGAACCTGGAAAGGCCATCGGCATTGGCATGGGCAGTTCCAGGTCTGTGTTCCACTTCAAAGTCCATTCCCTGTAGGGCTATGGACCACCTCAGCAGTTTAAGATTTTCACCTTTCATTTGCATTAGCCATCTGAGAGGTCTGTGGTCAGTCTTAACTATGAAGTGAGTACCAAAAAGGTATGATCTCAACTTCATAAGGGACCAGACCACAGCAAAGGCCTCCCTCTCAACGCTGCTCCCTGGGGAGTAACCTCCTGCTAATAAAACCAACAGGCTGGTCAAGGCCATCATCATTTGTTTTGGGGCAGGACTGCTCCTATCCCATGCTCAGAGGCATCTGTCTGTACAATGAACTGCTTAGAGTAATCTGAAGCTTTCAAAACTGGTGCTGTACACATAGCTTGCTTCAGGGTGTAAAATGCCTTTTGACAGTTCACGGTCCAGTTCCCTTTCTTTGGCATTTTCTTAGAGGTCAGTTCTGTGAGGGGTGTCACTATTGATCCATATCCCTTCACAAACCTCCTATAGTACCCAGTCAAGCCAAGGAATTCCCTGACTTGAGTCTGGGGTTGTGGAGCTACCTAGCCCAGAATAGTCAGGATCTTGGGTTGGAGTGGCTGAACTTGGCCTCCACCTTCAAGGTGTCCCACGTAAACCACAGTATCCTGCCCTATCTGACATTTAGATGCCTTGATAGAGAGGCCTGCTGTTTGGAGGGCCAGCAAAACCTTCCTCAGGTGGACCAGGTGATCCTGCCACTTGGATCTAAAGACCGCAATATCAAGATAAGCTGCACTAAAGGACTTGATTGACCAACCTTTGGATATGGCTGGGGCATTCTTTAAGCCAAAGGGCACCACAGTAAACTGGTAGTGCTCATCAGGTGTAGAGAATGCTGTTTTTTTTATTTGCCAGTACCCTGCTGTTAAGTCAAAGGTACTTAAGTATTTGGCAGCACCTAATTTATCAGTCAGCTCATCTGCCCTTGGAATGGAGTGAGCATCTGTCTTACTGACAGAATTAGGCCCTCTGTAGTCCACACAGAACCTCATCTCTCTCTTTCCATCTTTTGTGTAAGGTTTTGGGCCCAAGACCACTGGGCTAGCCCAGGGACTGTCAGAGTGATCAGTCACTCCCAACTCCAGAATCTTCTGGACTTCCACTTTAATGCTTTCCTTAACTTGGTCAGACTGTCTAAATATTTTGTTTTTGGCAGGCATGCTGTCTCCTGTGTCCACATCACGGGTACACAGGTGTGTCTGACCAGGGGTTAAAGAAAAGAGCTTAGCAAACTGCTGGAAGACTTGCCTGCAGTCAGCCTGCTGTTGGCCAGAGAGGGTGTCTGAATAGATCACGCCATCTACTGAGCCGTCTTTAGGGTCAGTGGAGAGGAGATCAGGGATAGGTTCACTCTCAGCTTCCTGATTATCACCTGTAACTGTTAACATGTTTACATCTGCCCTATCATGAAAGAGTTTGAAGCGGTTAACATCGATCACCCTCCTGGGGGTCCTGCAAGTGCCTAGGTCCACCAGGTAGGTGACCTGACTCTTTTTCTTAAGAACTGGGTAAGGGCCACTCCATCTGTCCTGAGGTGCCCTTGGAGCCACAGGCTCCAGAACCCAGACTTTCTGCCCTGGCTGAAACTCAACCATAGCAGCCTTTTGGTCATACCACATCTTCTTGAGCTGTTGGCTGGCCTCAAGGTTTTTGCTTGCCTTTTCCATGTACTCTGCCATCCTTGAACATAGGCCTAGTACATAGTCCACCACATCTTGTTTAGGCTCATGGAGAGGTCTCTCCCAGCCTTCTTTTACAAGAGCTAGTGGTCCCCTAACAGGATGGCCAAACAGAAGTTCAAAGGGGGGAAACCCTACTCCCTTCTGAGGCAGCTCTCTGTAGGTGAAAATCAGGCGTGGCAAAAGGACATCCCATCTCCTTTTGAGCTTTTCAGGAAGCCCCATGATCATGCCCTTCAATGTCTTGTTGACTCTCCCAACAAGAGCATTGGTTTGTGGATGGTATGGTGTGGTGAATTTGTAAGTCACCCCACACTCCTTCCACATGTGCTTCAGGTAAGCTGACATGAAGTTGGTACCTATGTCAGAAACCACCTCCTTAGGAAATCCCACTCTGGTAAAAATACCTATGAGTGCTTTGGCTACTGCAGGGGCAGTAGTGGACCTAAGGGGAATTGCTTCAGGGTACCTAGTAGCATGATCCACTACTACTAGGATATACTGGTTCTCTGATGCTGTGGGAGGTTCAAGTGGACCCACTATATCCACTCCCACTCTTTCAAAGGGGACCCCCACCACAGGAAGTGGAATGAGGGGGGCCTTTGGATGGTCACCTGCCTTACCACTTGTTACACAGGTGACACAGGAGGTGCAAAACGCCTTTACCTTCTGGGACATATTAGGCCAGTAGAAATGGTTGACTAATCTCTACCATGTCTTGGTTTGTCTCAAATGCCCAGCAAGGGGAATGTCATGGGCTAAGGTCAGCATGAACTCCCTAAACTCCTGAGGCACTACCCCTCTCCTAGTGGCACGAGGTTTGGGATCTCTTGCCTCAGTGTAAAGGAGTCCATATTCCCAGTAGACCATGTGAGTTCCACTGACATTTCCTTTCTTACTCAGCTTCTTGCTGTCTTAGGCCTTCAAGAGAGGGACAGGTAGCTTGCCCCTTACACAGCTGTTCCCTTTAGGGCTCCTCAGGGCCCAAGAGCTCAGCCTGGTAAGGCTCCAGCTCCATGGACCCAGTTCCCTCAGGGGATGGAACATCTTCCTGGGAAGAGGTTCCGTTTCCTGTGCTGTGTTGAAGCTGGTTCTCCAATCTTCTTTCCTTTTCTCTTGGAAGGTTAGACCATTATTCCAGACTCCAGCACACACCAGTTCAGGGATACCCAGCATGGCTGCATGTGTTTTGAGTTCTACCTCAGCCCATGCTGAGAATTCCAGATCATTTCCAAGCAAACACTCTACCGGGATTGCAGAAGAGACTACCACCTGTTTCAGGCCAGTGACCCCTCCCATTCTAAAGTTACCATTGCCATGGGATGGACTTTAGTCTGATTGTCAACATTTGTGACTGGATATGTCTGTACAGCCAGATACTGTCCTGGGGAAACCAGTTTGTCTGTCACCATAGTGACACTGGCACCTATATCCCTCAGGGCTACTACTCTAGTCCCATTGATTAAGAACTGTTGCCTGTATTTTTGCATGTTAGGCGGCCAAGCAGCAAGTGTGGCTAGGTCCACCCCACCCTCAAAGACTAATGTAGCTTCAGTGTGAACCCTGATTTGCTCTGGGCACACTGTTGATCCCAACTGGAGATTGGCTATTCCAGTGCTAACTGGAGTAGTAGTTGTGAGACTTTTCTTGGGACAGGCCTTGTCTCCAGTTTGGTGTCCATGCTGAGTACAGATGCGACACCAGGCCTTTTTGGGATCAAAGCTTTTACCCTTACACCCAATTGAGGATTGTGAAGAGGCTTTGGACCCACCCTCCTGAGCAGGTTTTTTGGAGCCCTGTGGAAGACTCTTAGCTTTTTCCCTTGGATGTCTCAACACACTTCCCCTGTTGAGGCTTTGTGACCCCTTTCTTTTGTAACCCCCATGGAAGTCTTGGTCAGCCTAGTCTTAACCCAATGGTCAGCCTTCTTTCCCAATTCTTGGGGAGAAATTGGACGTAGGTCTACCAGATTCTGATGCAGTTTGTCATTGAAATAATTACTTAACAGATGTTCTTTCATAAACAAGTTATACAGCCCATCATAATCATTTACACCACTGCCATTTATCCAAACGTGGTGTTTTGACTGAGAAGTCAACAAAATCAACCCAGGTCTGTCTTGAGGATTTTTTAGGCCCCCCCCCCCCCCCCAAACCTAATCCTGTACTCCTCAGTTATGAAGGCTACCCTGATTGAGGGCTTTGGATTCTCGAGGGCTTTGGATTCTGCGTCTTTACCAGAGTGTGAGGAGTCTATCCCTGCACTTTCCAGTGAACATTTCCCAAAGGAGAGCACCCCAGTGAGACCTGTTTACTTTTCTGGTTGCACAAGCCCTCTCAAAAGCTGTGAACCATTTGGTGATGTCCTCTCCATCTTCATATTTTGTTACAATCCCTTTGTGGATTTTTAGGATGTCGGTATCTTCTCTGACCCTATTTATGTTGCTGCCACGATAGATGGGAGCTAAACCCATCTCTTGTCTTTCCCTTTCTATGGCTAGGAGCTGTCTCTCCAAAGCCAATCTTTTGGCCATCTTCGCTAAGAGGAGGTCATCTTCATTGAGCCTCTCCTCAATGTTTATAGAGTTGGTCTCCCCTGTGGAAGAACCAGTCTCTCTGACAATTACTTGTGGAGACAGGGTTTGAGGGACCCTGCTCTCCCTAGTTAGGACAGGAGGGTGGGAATCATCCTCCGGGTCACTAATTTCCCCATCTGTAGGATCATCCTCAGAGGGGTGGTCCTTTGCAAACTCTGCCAAAAGCTCCTGGATCTTTACTTTGGTAGGGTTGGACCCAGTTTTTATCTTTTTTGTTTTTAGCTTACAGAGAGTCCTTAACTCTACCTCCCCCTTACCTGCATCTAGGGATGTCAGAGTTCCACCACCATCTCATCTGTGGTAACATTATCACTCTAAAAGTTGGGATTACATTTTAAGAATCTAAAAACTACTTCTAGAACTTAAATCCAAACTTTTAAACTTTAAAAGAAATGCTGATTTATTTTTAGAACCGCAAGTTCAAGATTTGAAGTAAATACATAAAATGTAAGGCACTCCACACAAGTAAGTTAGGAACTTTGAATTGGAGCAATAGCATACACAGTTTTAGTAAAAATGGCAATAAGCTATTTTCAAAGTGCAGAGTGCAAAAATCAACAGTTTCTGGGGGAGGTAGTTAATGGTTAGTTTGTTAAATAAGTAAGACACTTACAAGTCAAAGTTCCTGGACGTAGGCAGCCCACCGTTGGGGGTTCAAGGCAACCCCAAAGTTACCACACCAGCAGCTCAGGGCCGGTCAGGTGCAGAGGTCAAAGAGGAGCCCATGAATAACAGGGGTCCTCTGATTCTAGTCTGCCAGCAGGTGAGTACCCGCGTCATTGGAGGGCAGACCAGGGGGCGTTTGTGGAGCACTGGGGGAGGACACAAGTAGGCACATAAAACACACCCTCAGCAGCACAGGGGCGGCCGGGTGCAGTGTGCTTAGCAGGTGTCGGGTTTTGAGTAGGAATCAATGGAGGGATCCGGGTGGGTCACTCTAGCGGTGCAGGCAGGGCACAGGGGGGCTTCTCGGGCCAGCCACCAACTGGGCTAGGCAGAGGGTCGCCTAGTGGTCACTCCTGCACTGAGGTTTGGTTCCTTCTGGTCCTGGTGGCAGCAGGTGCAGTGCTTGGTCCAGGCGTCAGGTTCCTTGTTACAGGCAGTTGCGGTCAGGTGGAGCCTCTGGATTCTCTCTGCATGCGTCATTGTGGGAGTCCAGGGGGGTTGTCTCTGGTTACTCACGAGGTCGCAGTCGCCTGGGAGTCCTCCCTGTAGTGTTAGTTCTCTGGAGCTCTAGCCGGGGGCGTCGGGTGCAGAGGGTGAAGTCTCACGCTTTCTTTAAAAGGTGCAAGAAAGTTGCCAAAGCTGTTTTTGTTGTTGAGCAGAGCCGCTGCTCATTGGAGTTTCTTGGTCCTTTGGTCCAGGGCAGTCCTCTGAGGCTTCAGAGGTTGCTGGTCCCTGTCGGATGCGTTGCTGTTGCAGTTTTTATATAGTCAGGAGACAGGCCAGTAGGGCTGGGGCCAAAGCAGTTTTCGTCTCCGTCGTCTCTGCAGGGCTTCAGGTCAGCAGTCCTTCTTGTTAAGGTTGCAGGAATCTAGTTTCCTAGGTTCTGGGGATCCCCTAAATACTGAATTTAGGTGCGTGTTTAGGTCTGAGAGGGCAGTAGCCAATGGCTACGGTCCTGGAGGGTGGCTACACCATCTTTGTGCCTCCTCCCTGTGGGGAGGGGGGCACATCCCTAATTCTATTGGGGGAATCCACCACTCACAAGATGGAGGATTTCTAAAAGTAAGGGTTACCTCAGCTCAGGACACCTTAGGGGCTGTCCTGACTGGCCAGTGACTCCTCCTTGTTTTTCTCATTATCTCCTCCAGCCCTGCCGCCAAAAGTGGGTGCAGTGGCCGGAGGGCGGGCATCTCCACTAGCTGGGATGCCCTGTGGCGCTGTAACAAAAGGGGTGAGCCTTTGAGGCTCACTGCCAGGTGTTAAAGTTCCTGCAGGGGGAGGTGAGAAGCACCTCCACCCAGTACAGGATTTGTTCCTGGCCACAGAGTGACAAAGGCACTCTCCCCATGTGGCCAGCAACACGTCTGGTGTGTGGCAGAAACTAGTCAGCCTACACTGGAAGTTGGGTATGTTTTCAGGGGGCATCTCTAAGATGCCCTCTGGGTGTATTTTACAATAAATTGCACACTGGCATCTGTGTGCATTTATTGTGCAGAGAAGTTTGATACCAAGCTTCCCAGATTTCAGTGTAGCCATTATGGAACTGTGGAGTTCGTAATTCACAGACTCCCAGACCATATACTCTTATGGCTACCCTGCACTTACAATGTCTAAGGTTTTGCTTAGACACTGTAGGGGCATAGTGCTCATGCACATATGCCCTCACCTGTGGTATAGTGCACCCTGCCTTAGGGCTGTAAGGCCAGCTAGAGGTGTGACTTACCTATGCCACAGGCAGTGTGAGGGTGACATGGCACTCTTAGGGGAGTGCCATGTCGATTTTGTCTTTTTCTCCCCACCAGCACGCACAAGCTGTGAGGCAGTGAGTGTGCATGTGCTGAGTGAGGGGTCCCCAGGGTGGCATAAGACATGCTGCAGCCCTTAGAGACCTTCCCTGGCATCAGGGCCCTTAGTACCAAGGGTACCAGTTACAAGGGACTTACCTGAGTGCCAGGGTTGTGACAGTTGTGGAGAGAAAGGTACAGTTTAGGGAAAGAACACTGGTGCTGGGGCCTGGTTAGCAGGGTCCCAGCACACTTTCAAATCATAACTTTGCATCAGCAAAGGCGAAAAGTCAGGGGGTAACCATGCTAAGGGGGCGCTTCCTTACAACCATATACTAGGGACTTATAGGTAAATTAGCTATGACAATCAGTTGTATACCATTTTCATCTTGTTGAAAGGAAGAGCACTGGTTAGCTAGGGTAAACTGCACAGAGTTTTATAACCAGCAAAAAACAGAATTCAGCGAAATGCAAAAAGACATCTGGGATCACCCTGCAAAAAGGGCACCATTTTAAACACAAACCCCAAAACATTCCACCAAAACTGTACATTCATCCTACCGGGGACCATGCACTGTGCCAGATGCCCGATTATTATTATTATTTTTTTTTTTTTACTGTGGAAAGACTGAAACTTGCAAATTCATGAAAACATCAAAAACGTGTACTTTCAATTTTTTTTTTTTTTTTCTAGTATGTTGTCTAGAGACGTTTCTGGTTTTATGAAAAAAATTATATAAATAACATGCTTACATATAAGGGCTTCAGATGACATTAACATTTTGCATTCGCTCACCGTCTACTACATAGACCAAGGGTCAGCTCACTTGAGCCACTGGTTCATTTTTCTGTCAGTGGCTTCATTCTTTTTAAGCATAATGCCGTCAACCAAAGACAAAGTTGTCCCACTCAGGATCTAAAAAAAAAAAAGAAAAATATTTATTTTAACCTAATTTGAAGTTTGAGAGGACACAGCAGCTCCTGAGACAGTGCTGCCAGACTTTTGCTTGTAGTGCATCGCCAGCAGTGTGCACAAATTGCAGCCACTATCTTACGAAATGGCTATTAACCCATAAATCCGCAGTGGCAGAAGACTGGCAGTCATCGCCACTCCTGTGCTGCTTCTTTTTCACATATTTACTGTCAATTACATTTATTTCTCTTTTGCCAATTTTTTCACATCTTACCCCACTTTGTGGCCTAGAGCAGCTATGTAATGTAACCTTTTGTCTTTTTTTTTTTTTTCTTTTGTTCAACTGATGCGGAAGTCTTGAATTTGTGAGTTCCAAGATAGTTCAGGTAAAGAAATTGTCCAGTCCCATTTCATGAAAAGTTCACATGTGATTGAAAGAGCCTGGAAGTTTATCGGCTAAGATATTTATATTTAAACTCATCCCAGTTACTTTTTCAATGGTGAACATGACAATATACTGAATGAATTAAAATCAGTGCACACTGATGGAGGCTGAAAGGCTGTACCACAGCAAGGTCTTTCATTGAATGAACTACCGCTATAGATTAATAAGAGGGAATTCAAACCTTTCTAACAGTTACAAGAGGATATTCGTATCTTGAGGACAAAATGGAAGATTTAGATTCAAGTGGCTTTCTCAAAAAATAAATCTCAATTGACAGAAATAAGGCTGTGAGCTGCATATGTGAAGCTGATCAGGTGCCTTGGCAGAGCTTGCAGGAAACGCATCTTGGCTGGCTGGGCAGATTGTGATGTCTGAGAAGAATAAACATTGTGAAGTTAAATTGATCAGAAAACAATATTTGTGTTCTATAGGAACTGGACGGAGTATGATTTGCAATAAAATATTGGTTGTTTATAAAAAAAAATCTCTTTGTTGGTATCCCATCACCTCCAAATTGTATCATTATGGATCAGTATGGAGGGGTGTGTGTGTGTGTGTGTGTGTGTGTGTGTGTGTGTGTACATGTGTGTGTGTATATATATATATATATATATATATATATACACACACATGCTGTGCACTGTTCCTGCCGTCTAGTGTTGGGCTTGGAGTGTTACAAGTTGTTTTTCTTCAGAGAAGTCTTTTCGAGTCACGGGACCGAGTGACTCCTCCCTTTCGGCTCCATTGCGCATGGGCGTCGACTCCATCTTAGATTGTTTTCTTTCCGCCATCGGGTTTGGACTTGTTCCTCTTCGCTCCGTATTTCGAATCTGGAACGTTAGCTAAGTATCAAAAATTCGACGGTATTGTTCTCGTTCGGTACCGGTTTAGTGTTAGTGTATCGGCACTGACATCAAGACCGCTTCGGCGGCACTTCGGGGCTTCCACTCTTCATCGAGGCCTGGTTGGCCCGACCACACCCGTCATCCAAGACTAATGGACCTGACCCCCTTCCGTTTCTGTCCTAAGTGTCACGCAAAGTATCCTTATACAGACCAGCACCAGGTCTGTAACCTGTGTTTGTCGCCCGAACACAGAGAGGATACTTGTGAAGCTTGCCGAGCGTTTCGTTCGAAGAAAACCTTGAGAGATCGACGCGCAAGAAGACTGCAAATGGCATTGAAGCCGAAACAAGATCTCGACGTCGAGGAGGAAGAAAGAATCTCCATCCAAGAAACGGACTCGGATGAATCGCACAGTGTACGACCCTCGACGGTGCAACAAACTGTGAGTAAACCTGCCCCGTCCCAAAGCCAGGGTCACACCAAAAAACTCAAGGCCATGGGGACGCCACTGCCAGTAGGCCATGGCTCAACCCACAGAAAGGAAGGTTACCAGATAACATCGGCACTGAAAAAGGCCAAAGAGTTGCCGAAGACTTCCGACTCCGGTCGAGATTCCTGCACCGAAAAATTTCGACACCGAGTGGTCGGATCAAGCAAGCCCAGAAAAAGCTCCTCGGAACCGAAAAAGACTATTACATTAGGAATGTCGGTACCGAAAAAAAATGGCCTCTGAGCCGAAACGACCCTCATACACTGAGGAGCAAGGGCTTTCGATGCAACTTAAAGAGAGGCATAGATTTGAGCAAGATTTGGATATAGAAGAACCTGTGTAAAGGCAACAAAGGTTACAGATCTAAAAGGATACAGGCAAGATTCAGACCATCCCTCCACTCAAATCTAAAAGAAAACTTGCCTTTCAAGAATCTGAGATGCAACCAAAAGCCAAAGTGGTTAGAGACAAGTCACTCCACAGGTCTCACCACAACCATCCCCACTGCACCCACCACACTTGTCACCAGTGGGAACACCGTTAATGCAGTCACCCACACTTACTGGGATTACCCAAGATGATGCTGATGCATGGGATTTATATGATCCACCAATATCGGATAACAGCCCAGAGTGTTATCCAACCAAGCCGTCACCACCAGAGGACAGTACAGCATATACGCAAGTACTAGCCAGGGCAGCTACGTTCCACAACGTAACAATACACTCTGAACCAGTGGAGGATGACTTCCTTTTCAACACTCTGGCATCCACCCACGCATCCTATCAAAGTCTGACAATGCTACCGGCCATGCTCAAGCACGCACAACAGGTCTTCCAAGAGCCTGTAAAGGGAAGAGTTATAACGCCTAGGGTCGAGAAAAAATACAAACCATCGACAGACCCAGTGTTTATAACGCAACAGCTCACACCAGACTCAGTGGTTGTAGGGGCTGCAAGAAAAAGGGCGAACTCACAATCGTCAGGGGATGCCCCACCACCTGACAACGAGAGTCGAAAATTTGTCGCAGCGGGCAAGAGAGTGGCATGACAAGCAGCCAATCAATGGCTACTTGCAAATTCGCAAGCCCTACTTGCACGCTACGACAGGGCACACTAGGACGAGATGCAAGACATCATCCAGCACTTGCCCAAGGAACACCAAAAACGTGCCCAGCAAGTAGTTGAAGAGGAACAGGCCATATAAAACAATCAGATAAGGTCCGCATTAGACTCGGCAGATACAGCAGCACGGACTGTCAACACGGCTGTAACGATTCAAAGGCATGCATGGCTGCGGAGTTCTGGATTCAAACCAGAAATACAACAAGCAGTACTAAATATGCTGTTTAACCAACATCAGTTGTTTGGGCCGGATGTCGATACTGCCATCGAAAAGATGAAAAAAGACACAGACACGGCCAAAGCCATGGGCGTGCTCTACTCCCCACAATTCAGAGGCACTTTTCGGAAACCACAATTTAGAGGGGGGTTTCGGCAACAAACATCTGAACCATCCACCTCCCTAACAAAACCCACCTATCAGTCACAATACCAAAGGGGGGTTTTCGTGGTTCCTATAGAGGACAATTCCCAAGAGGAAGAGGGAAATTCCAGCCAGCCAAACCAAGCCCTAGCAAGCAGTGACTTCAATGTCCCAACACCCCAACACTTGTCACCATTGGGGGGAAGCTTACCAAATACTACCACAATTGGACACATATTACCACAGACACATGGGTCCTATCAATTATCCAACATGGTTATTGCATAGAATTCACAACATTCCCTCCAGATGTGCCACCAAAACCGCACAAACATGTCTCCACAACACTTACCTCTATTACATATAGAGGTCCAAGCACTGCTACAAAAACAAGCAATAGAGCTAGTACCCAATCACCAAAAAGGAACAGGCGTTTACTCACTGTATTTCCTTATTCCAAAAAAGGAAAAAACGTTAAGGCCTATCTTAGATCTCAGAACACTGAATCTCTTCATCAAATCAGATCATTTACACATGGTAACACTTCAGGACGTAGTTCCCTTACTAAAAAAAGGGGGAATACATGACAACACTGGATCTCAAGGATTCGTATTTCCACATACCCATCCATCCATCTCACAGGAAATACCTAAGGTTTGTAATTCAAGGCAAACATGATCAATTCAAAGTGTTACCGTTCGGGATAACAACAGCCCCCAGAGTATTTACAAAATGCCTAGCTGTAGTAGCAGCTCACAAAAGGAGACAGCACATGCACGTATTCCCATATTTGGACGATTGGCTAATAAAAGCCAACACTCAACAACAATGTCAATTTCACACGCAATAAGTCATAGAAACTCTACACAAACTAGGGTTTTCTATAAATTACCAAAAATCACATCTGCAACCATCCCAACTACAACAATACTTGGGAGCAACTCTCAACACACAAAGAGCAATTGCCACTCCAAGTCCACAAAGAGTTCAGTCGTTCCAAAATGTAAGATCAAGAATACAACCAAACCAATACTACACAGTAAGGTTTGTAATGAAACTACTAGGCATGATGTTCTCATGCATAGCTATCGTCCCAAATGCAAGACTACACATGCAGCCCTTACAACAGTGCCTAGCAAAACAATGGATGCAAGCACAGGGTCAACTACAAGATCTAGTGTTGATAGACCACCAAACACACTCTTCGCTTCAATGGTGGAACCCTAAAAATTTAAACAAAGGGCGGCCTTTTCAAGACCCAGTGCCTCACGCCATTATCACAACAGATGCTTCCATGGTTGGGTGGAGAGCACACCTCAACAATCACAGCATACAAGGTCAATGGGACAATCGACAAAGAATACTTCACATAAATTATTTGGAACTGCTAGCGATATTTCTAGCATTAAAAGCGTTTCAACCACTGATAGCCCACAGACACATTCTTGTCAAGACAGACAATATGACAACAATGTATTATCTAAACAAATGGGGGGACACTCGTCACAGCTGTGTCTCTTAGCACAAAGAATTTGGCATTGGGCAATTCACAACAACATTCGCCTGATAGCACAATACATACCAGTCATTCAAAATCAGTTAGCCGACAATCTCAGTCGAGATCAACAGCAAACTCACGAATGGGAATTACATCACCAGATCCTACATGATCACTTCTACCGCTGGGGGACACCAAACATAGATCTATTTGCAACAAAAGAAAATGCAAAATGCCTAAACGTCGCGTCCAGGTATCCACACCCTCAGTCCAAGGGCAATGCTCTATGGATAATCTGGTCAGGGATATTTGCTTACGCTTTTCCCTCCTCTCCTGCTCATTCCTTATCTGGTCAACAAACTGAGTCAAAATAAACTCAAACTAATACTTATAGCACCAACGTGGGCTCGCCAACAGTAGTACACAACACTGTTGGACTTATCAGTAATACCCCACATCAAACAGACCAGATCTGTTGACACAACACAAACAACAGATCAGACACCCAAATCCAGCATCACTCAACCTAGCAATCTGGCTCCTGAAGTCTTAGAATTCAGATATTTAAACATTTCACAAGAGTGTATGGAGGTCATTAAACAAGCGAGAAAACCCACAACAAGACATTGTTACGCGAACAAATGGAAAAGATTTGTTTGCTACTGTCAGGCTAATCAAATTATGCCACTAGAAGCCTCCACACAAAACATCGTAAGTTATTTACTACACTTACAAAAGTCTAATCTAGCTTTCTCTTCCATTAAAATCCATCTCACTGCAATATCTGCTTATCTGCAGATTAAACATACAACATCGCTTTTTAGAATCCCAGTTATTAAAGCCTTTGTGGAAGGACTAAAAAGAATCATACCACCAAGGACACCACCAGTACCTTCGTGGAACTTTAATATTGTATTAACACGACTCATGGGCCCACCATTCAAACCCATGCATTCTTGTCAAATCCAATTTCTAACTTGGAAAGTAGACTTTCTAACAGCCATCACATCACTTCGAAGAGTGAGTTAAATACAAGCATTTACTATTCAAGAACCCTTTATACAAATATATAAACATAAGGTGGTTCTCCGGACAAATCCAAAATTCTTACCAAGTCATAACATCATCCATCTAAACCAAACTGTAGCACTCCCAGTTTTCTTTCCACAACCAGACTCAGTAGCTGAAAGGGCCTTGCATACATTAGACATAAAAAGAGCACTAATGTATTACATTGACAGAACAAAACAATTTCGTAAAACAAAACAATTGTTTGTAGCTTTCCAAAAACCTCATGCAGGTAACCCTATAAACAAACAAGGCATTGCCAGATGGATAGTTGAATGCATTCAAACCTGTTACCTAAAAGCTAAAAGAGAATTACCCTTTACACCAAGGGCACATTCCACTAGAAAGAAAGGCGCCACAATGGCTTTTCTTGGTAATATACCAATGACAGGAATTTGTAAGGCAGCCACCTGGTCTACGCCTCATACATTTACTAAGCATTACTGTGTAGATGTGTTAGCAACACAACAAGCCACAGTAGGACAGGCTGTATTAAGAACATTATTTCGACAACTTCAACTCCTACAGGCTGACCACCGCTTTTGGGGAGATTACTGCTTTGTAGTCTATGCACAGCATATGTATCTGCAGCTACACATGCCATTGAACGGAAAATGTCACTTACCCAGTGTACATCTGTTCGTGGCATGATACGCTGCAGATTCACATGCGCCCTCCCACCTCCCCGGGAGCCTGTAGCCGTTTTAGTTGCATGAAAATTGTAAATATATAGTTCGATGGCATCTGTCGCTGTAGATACGCATGTTCTGCAATAGCTCGCCATCTGGTGTTGGGCCGGAGTGTTACAAGTTGTTTTTCTTCGAAGAAGTCTTTCGAGTCACGGGACCGAGTGACTCCTCCTTTTGTCTCCATTGCGCATGGGCGTCGACTCCATCTTCGATTGTTTTTTTTCCGCCATCGGGTTCGGACGTGTTCCTGTCGCTCCGAGTTTCGGAACGGAAAATTAGCTAATTTCGGAAGATTTTCGTCGGTATTGTTGCGTTCGGGATCGGCGTACTTAGATTCCACACCGCATCGAAGAGCTCCGGTGCCCTTCGGGGTAGTTTTTTGATCCTCCGTCGGGGCCTGGTCGGCCCGACCGCGTGCTGAAGAACGCCGATGGAACGGACCCCGTTCCGTTTCTGCCCCAAATGCCACAATAAATACCCCTACACAGACCAACACTTGGTCTGCAACCTGTGCCTGTCACCTGAGCACAGCGAAGACACCTGCGAGGCCTGTCGTGCGTTCCGGTCCCGAAAAACACTCCGAGACCGTCGAGCCAGAAGACTTCAGATGGCGTCCGCACCGACAGCCCAACGGGAGTTCGAGGAACAGGAAGAGGAAGGTACCTTCTCGATCCAAGACTCAGACTCCGAAGGATTCGACGATACACAAACCGTGAGTAAGACGTCGAAATCCACTCAGAGGAACATTTACAAGGCCCAGGGGACGCCACTGCCACCAGGCCATGGCTCGACCCATAAATTCGGTGACCGACCGTCGGCACCGAAAAAGGCCCAAACAGTGCCGAGATCGTCCGACTCCGGTCGAGACACCGGCACGCAGCCTTCTCGGGACCGAGAAAGTGCTGGAGACAAGCCTCGACACCGAGATGCCGGTGTGGACAAGGCTCGACGCCGAGACAGCGGCACCGAAACAGATAGACGCCGAGAGGTTTCGGCCCCGAAAGGGAAAAAAGTCACCTCGGAGCCGAAAAAACACGCAGACAAAGTTTCGATGCCGAAACCAACTGCAAGCGACCCAGCTTCAGGCTCTTATACAGAAGAGCACTCGCTAACCTCCCAAATGCAGAAGCATAGGTTTGAGGAAGAGCTACAAGCAACTGATGTGGACCATACGCAAAAGCGTATCTTCATTCAGCAGGGGACAGGAAAAATAAGCACCCTTCCCCCCATTAGGAGAAAGAGAAGGTTGGAGTTCCAGACGGAACAAACACCACAACCAAAAGTGGTGAAAAGAGTTACACCACCACCCTCTCCTCCGCCCGTGATTAACGTTTCACCAGCACAAACTCCATCACACTCCCCAGCTCACACCACCATGAGCCAGGGTGACCAAGATCAGGACGCATGGGACCTATACGACGCCCCAGTGTCAGATAACAGTCCGGAGGCATACCCTACAAAGCCATCTCCACCAGAAGACAGCACCGCGTACTCTCAAGTGGTGGCTAGAGCAGCACAATTTCACCACGTAAGCCTCCACTCAGAACAGGTCGAGGATGATTTCTTATTCAATACACTCTCCTCCACCCACAGCTCATACCAAAGCCTGCCTATGCTCCCTGGTATGCTCCGGCACGCAAAAGACATCTTTAAGGAGCCGGTCAAAAGTAGGGCAATCACACCAAGGGTGGAAAAAAAGTATAAGCCGCCTCCTACGGACCCGGTTTTCATCACTACACAGCTGCCACCAGACTCTGTCGTTGTAGGAGCAGCTAGGAAAAGGGCCAACTCTCACACATCTGGAGATGCACCACCCCCAGATAAAGAAAGCCGCAAGTTCGATGCAGCTGGTAAAAGAGTCGCAGCACAAGCTGCAAACCAGTGGCGCATCGCGAACTCCCAGGCACTACTTGCGCGCTATGACAGAGCCCACTGGGACGAGATGCAACATCTCATTGAACATCTGCCCAAGGACTTACAAAATAGGGCAAAACAAGTGGTTGAGGAGGGACAGACCATCTCCAACAACCAGATACGCTCCTCCATGGATGCTGCAGATACAGCTGCACGGACAATTAATACATCTGTAACTATCAGAAGGCATGCATGGCTCCGAACGTCTGGATTTAAACCAGAGATTCAACAAGCAGTTCTCAATATGCCTTTTAATGAAAAAGAACTGTTCGGTCCAGAAGTGGACACAGCGATTGAGAAACTCAAAAAAGATACGGACACTGCCAAAGCCATGGGCGCACTCTACTCCCCGCAGAGCAGAGGGAATTACAGCACATTCCGTAAAACGCCCTTTCGAGGGGGGTTTCGGGGTCAAAGCACACAAGCCAGCACCTCACAAGCCACACCGTCCAGTTACCAGGGACAGTATAGAGGAGGTTTTCGGGGACAATATAGAGGAGGGCAATTCCCTAGAAATAGAGGAAGATTTCAAAGCCCCAAAACCCCTACTACTAAACAGTGACTCACATGTCACTCACCCCCTCCACACAACACCAGTGGGGGGAAGAATAGGTCATTATTACAAAGCATGGGAGAAAATCACTACAGACACTTGGGTTCTAGCAATTATCCAACATGGTTATTGCATAGAATTTCTACAATTCCCTCCAAACATACCACCAAAAGCACAAAATTTAACAACACACCATTCCAATCTCCTGGAGATAGAAGTGCAGGCACTATTGCAAAAGAATGCAATCGAATTAGTGCCAAACACACAAATAAACACAGGAGTTTACTCACTGTACTTTCTGATACCAAAGAAGGACAAAACACTGAGACCAATCCTAGACCTCAGAGTAGTGAACACTTTCATCAAATCAGACCACTTCCACATGGTCACACTACAAGAAGTATTGCCATTGCTAAAACTACACGACTACATGGCAACTTTAGACCTCAAGGATGCTTATTTCCATATACCAATACACCCATCGCACAGGAAATACCTAAGGTTTGTATTCAAAGGAATACATTACCAATTCAAGGTACTGCCTTTCGGATTAACAACCGCACCAAGAGTCTTTACCAAATGTCTAGCGGTAGTCGCTGCACACATAAGAAGGCAGCAAATACATGTGTTCCCATATTTGGACGACTGGCTAATCAAGGCCCATTCGTTCATACAGTGCTCAAATCACACAAATCAGATCATACAAACCCTCTTCAAACTCGGGTTCACCGTCAACTTTACAAAATCCAACATTCTGCCGCGCAAGGTACAACAATACCTAGGAGCCATAATAGACACATCAAAGGGAGTAGCCACTCCAAGTCCACAAAGAATTCTAAATTTCAACACCATCATACAACGCATGTATCCAACACAAAAGATACAGGCAAAGATGGTATTACAACTCCTAGGCATGATGTCTTCATGCATAGCCATTGTCCCAAACGCAAGACTGCACATGAGGCCCTTACAACAATGCCTAGCATCACAGTGGTCTCAAGCACAGGGTCACCTTCTAGATCTGGTGTTAATAGACCGCCAAACTTACCTCTCGCTTCTGTGGTGGAACAACATAAATTTAAACAAGGGGCGGCCTTTCCAAGACCCAGTGCCACAATACGTAATAACAACAGATGCTTCCATGACAGGGTGGGGAGCACACCTCGATCAACACAGCATACAAGGACAATGGAACGTACATCAAACAAAACTGCATATCAATCACCTAGAACTTCTAGCAGTTTTTCAAGCACTAAAAGCCTTCCAACCAATAATAGTTCACAAATACATTCTCGTCAAAACAGACAACATGACAACAATGTATTATCTAAACAAACAGGGGGGGACGCACTCCACGCAGTTAAGCCTGCTAGCACAAAACAATTGGCATTGGGCAATTCACAACCAAATTCGCCTAATAGCACAGTTTATACCAGGGATCCAAAATCAACTCGCAGACAATCTCTCTCGAGATCATCAACAAGTCCACGAATGGGAAATTCACCCCCAAATTCTGAACACTTATTTCAAACTCTCGGGAACACCTCAGATAGACTTGTTTGCGACAAGGGAGAACGCAAAATGCCAAAACTTCGCATCCAGATACCCACACAAACAATCCCAAGGCAATGCCCTATGGATGAACTGGTCAGGGATATTTGCTTACGCTTTTCCTCCTCTCCCTCTCCTTCCTTACCTGGTAAACAAACTCAGTCAAAGCAAACTCAAACTCATATTGATAGCACCAACTTGGGCAAGGCAACCCTGGTACACAACGCTGCTAGACCTATCAGTGGTACCCTGCATCAAATTGCCCAACAGGCCAGATCTGTTGACACAGCACAACCAAAAGATCAGACACCCAGATCCAGCATCGCTGAATCTAGCAATCTGGCTCCTGAAATCCTAGAATTCGGGCACTTACAACTTACCCAAGAATGTATGGAAGTCATAAAACAAGCCAGAAGGCCATCCACCAGGCACTGTTATGCAAGTAAATGGAAGAGGTTTGTTTGCTACTGCCATATTAATCAAATACAACCATTACACACAACTCCAGAACATGTAGTGGGTTACTTGCTTCACTTACAAAAATCTAACCTAGCTTTCTCTTCCATTAAAATACACCTTGCAGCAATATCTGCATACCTGCAGACTACCTATTCAACTTCCCTATATAAGATACCAGTCATTAAAGCATTCATGGAGGGCCTTAGGAGAATTATACCACCAAGAACACTACCTGTTCCTTCATGGAACCTAAATGTTGTCCTAACTAGACTTATGGGTCCACCTTTTGAACCCATGCACTCCTGCGACATACAGTTCCTAACCTGGAAGGTGGCATTTCTCATCGCCATTACTTCCCTAAGAAGAGTAAGCGAGATTCAGGCGTTTACAATACAGGAACCTTTTATACAACTACACAAAAATAAAGTCGTCCTAAGGACCAATCCTAAATTTTTGCCAAAGGTTATTTCACCGTTCCATCTAAATCAAACAGTGGAACTTCCAGTGTTCTTTCCACAGCCAGATACCGTAGCTGAAAGGGCACTACATACATTAGATGTCAATAGAGCATTGATGTATTACATTGACAGAACAAAAAACATCAGAAAGACTAAACAACTCTTTATTGCATTTCAAAAACCTCATGCAGGAAACCCAATTTCAAAACAAGGTATAGCCAGATGGATAGTTAAATGCATCCAAATCTGCTACCTTAAAGCTAAACGACAGCTGCCCATTACACCAAGGGCACACTCAACCAGAAAGAAAGGTGCTACCATGGCCTTTCTAGGAAACATCCCAATGCAAGAAATATGTAAGGCAGCCACATGGTCTACGCCTCACACATTCACCAAGCACTACTGTGTAGACGTGTTATCCGCACAACAAGCCACAGTAGGTCAAGCTGTATTAAGAACATTATTTCAGACTACTTCCACTCCTACAGGCTGATCCACCGCTTTTGGGGAAATAACTGCTTACTGGTCTATGCAGAACATGCGTATCTACAGCGACAGATGCCATCGAACTGAAAATGTCACTTACCCAGTGTACATCTGTTCGTGGCATCAGTCGCAGTAGATTCGCATGTGCCCACCCGCCTCCCCGGGAGCCTGTAGCAGTTTGGAAGTTACCTTCAATTATTTATATATGTGTCATCTCAACCTTAAATAGGTGCATACTTAGTCACTCCATTGCATGGGCACTATTACTACAATTCAACTCCTACCTCACCCTCTGCGGGGAAAAACAATCGAAGATGGAGTCGACGCCCATGCGCAATGGAGACAAAAGGAGGAGTCACTCGGTCCCGTGACTCGAAAGACTTCTTCGAAGAAAAACAACTTGTAACACTCCGGCCCAACACCAGATGGCGAGCTATTGCAGAACATGCGAATCTACTGCGACTGATGCCACGAACAGATGTACACTGGGTAAGTGACATTTTCATTCTTTTACTACACACTATGTACATACATTTCTACTCCATTGCATGGGCACCTCTAGTATCCTCACTTTATCAACTCCTACCTCACCCTTTGCGGGGAAAACAATCTAAGACTGAGTCGACGCCCATGCGCAATGGAGCCGAAAGGGAGGAGTCACTCGGTCCCGTGACTCGAAGACTTCTTTGAAGAAAAACAACTTGTAACGCTCCGAGCCCAACACTAGATGGCAGGAACAATGCACAACATGTGAATCTGCAGCGTATCATGCCACAAACAGATGTACAACTGGGTAATTGACATTTTCTATATATATATATATATTAAAAAACAGTTGATAACCACTGCACTCTAGGAGGAAATTATTTCTTTTTTTCTTTTTATCGCAGTCAAAAATAAGTCACCATCCTTACTTATTTTTGACTGCAATAAAAAGAAAAAAGAAGACATTTCCTCCTGGAGTGCAGTGGTGCAGTTGCGATCAACTGTTTGTTTTTGAATTTATGGGAGGAAAAGGTTCATTCCTCAGATCTGATCAGCATGAAAGAGTGTGCCATAAAGAGGACCGGTTTGTATGTGTGTGTGTGTGTGTGTGTGTGTGTGTGTGTGTGTGTGTGTGTGTGTATATGTATATATATATATATATATGTATGTTCGATGGCATGTGTAGCTGCAGATACACATGCTGTGCATTATCCTGCCATCTAGTGTTGGGCTCGGAGTGTTACAAGTTGTTTTTCTTCGAAGAAGTCTTTTCGAGGCACAAGATCGAGGGACTCCTCCCCTTTCGGCTCCATTGCGCATGGGCGTGGACTCCATCTTAGATTGTTTTCTTTCCGCCATCGGGTTCGGACGTGTTCCTCTTCGCTCCGTTTTTCGGTTTGGAAAAGTTAGTTAACTATCGGAAAATTCGACGGTATTGTTTGCGCTCGGTATCGGGTTAGTAATAGCACATCGACACCGAAGAAAAGAAGAGCTCCGGTAACCCTTCGGGGCTTCCATTCCCCAGCAGGGTCTGGTCCGCCCGACCGCGTGCGTCTTCAAGGCTCATGGAACGGACCCCATTCCGCTTCTGCCCCGAATGCCTTGCTAAGTATCCTTATACAGACCAGCATTTGGTCTGTAATTTGTGTTTGTCCCCCGAACACAAAGAGGATACCTGCGAGGCCTGTCGGGCATTTCTGTCGAAGAAGACGCTACGGGACCGGAGAGCTCGAAGGCTTCAAATGGCGTCGACACCGGCTGGACACCCTGAAGTCGAAGAAGAGGAGACATTCTCCATTCCTGATGCGGAGTCGGACGAGCCCGAGAGTGAGCAGCCGGCGAGGCTACAAACCGTGAGTAAAACAGCCCCGGCCAAAACTCACACAGAAATTATGAAAGCCCAGGGGACGCCACCTCCGACAGGCCATGGCTTAACCCGTAAGCACGGTGACCAAGCATCGGCACCGAAAAAGGGCACACAGCTGCCGAAGACATCCGACTCCGGTCGAGATACCAGCACAGAGTATACTCGGCACCGAGATTCTGGCTTCGACCAAACTCGGCACTGAGATATCGGCACCCCGAAGTCGAAAAAAGTGGCTTCGGAGCCGAAAAAGACTGCTGAAAAAGTTTCTGTGCCGAAACATCCAGCCTCGGAGCCGAAACAAAGCTCCTATACCGACGAACAAGGCCTTTCATCACAACTACAAGGCCATAAGTTTGGACAAGAACTAGAGATGGGTGAGCTGGACTATACACAGTGAAGGCTCCATATACAGAAGGACACAGGGAAAGTAAGAACTCTTCCCCCAATTAAAATGAAGCGGAAACTCGCTTTCCAGGAAACTGAAAAACAGCCAAAAGCAAAGGTGGCTAAAGAAAAAACACCACCACGTTTTTCACCACAGCCATCGCCCCAGCACCTCACCGCAACTGTCCTCAATTGCAACACCCCCAATGATGCAATCACCAACGCACACAGGGATGAGCCAAGATGACCCAGATGCATGGGATCTATACGATGCACCAGTATCTGATAATAGTCCGGATTGCTACCCGGCAAGACCATCACCACCAGAGGACAGTACTGCCTACATGCAGGTGGTTTCCAGAGCAGCTACTTTTCATAACGTAGCACTGCATTCTGAACCTATAGAGGATGACTTTTTATTCAATACCCTGTCATCAACACATAGCCAATACCAAAGTTTGCCTATGTTATCAGGTATGTTAAAACACGCGAAACAGGTGTTTCAAGACCCAGTCAAAGGCAGAGCCATCACAACTAGGGTGGAGAAGAAGTACAAACCTCCCCCTACGGACCCTGTGTACATTACGCAACAGCTAACATCTGACGCTGTGGTAGTAGGAGCAGCCCGGAAAAGGGCAAACTCAGACTTCTGGGGATGCACCACCACCGGACAAAGAAAGTCGAAAGTTCGATGCAGCAGGGTAAAGGGTTGCAGCACAAGCAGCCAATCAGTGGCGAATTGCCAATTCACAGGCTTTATTGGCAAGATATGACAGGGCACAAAGGGATGAAATGCAACATTTCATTGAACACCTTCCCAAAGAGTTTCAGCAGCGTGCTCAACAGGTTGTGGAGGAGGGCCAAAGTATTTCCAACAACCAAATATGATCGGCTATGGACGCAGCGGACACAGCCGCCAGAACAGTAAACAAGGCAGTCACCATTCGGAGACACGCATGGCTACGCTCCTCCGGATTTAAGCCAGAGATCCAGCAGGCTGTGCTAAATATGCCTTTTAATGGACAACAATTGTTTTGGCCAGAGGTGGATACAGCTATAGAAAAGCTAAAGAAGGACACGGACATGGCCAAAGCCATGGGCGCGCTCTACTCCCCACAGAGCAGAGGCACCTTTAGGAAGCCACACTTTAGAGGGGGGTTTCGGGCCCAAAGCACAGAACCTTCAACCTCACAGGCCAGACCCACATACCAGGGCCAATACCAAAGAGGAGGCTTTCGGGGACAATATAGGGGTGGACCGTTCCCTAAGACAAGACGGAAATTCCAAAGCCCAAAAACCCCACAAACTAAACAGTGACTCCAACGTCACAAATCCCCAACACAACACCAGTGGGGGGGGGTAACTCACAGATTATTACAAACATTGGGAAAACATAACTACGGACTTGTGGGTCCTAGCCATTATCCAACATGGTTATTGCATAGAATTCCTACAATTACCATCAAATGTGCCTCCAAAAGCACACAACATGTCCAAACAGCACTTGGATCTATTGCAGCTAGAAGTCCAAGCGTTGTTACAAAAAGAAGCAATAGAACTAGTACCCAACCATCAGAAAGGAACAGGTGTTTACTCCCTGTATTTTCTAATACCAAAAAAGGACAAAACACTGAGACCCATCTTAGATCTCAGAACACTAAATCTTTACATCAAATCAGATCACTTTCACATGGTGACACTTCAAGACGTGATTCCCTTGCTCAAACAGGACTACATGTCAACATCTCAAGGATGCGTACTTCCACATACCCATACATCCTTTCCACAGGAAATACTTAAGGTTTGTAATCCAAGAAGTACATTACCAATTCAGTGTGTTACCATTCAGGATAACAACAGCACCAAGAGTATTTACAAAATGCCTTGCGGTAGTAGCTGCACATATCAGGAGACAGCACATACACGTACCTAGACGATTGGTTAATAAAAACCAGCTCTCAAAAACAGTGTCTTCAACACACAAAATACGTCATAGAAACCCTTCACAAGCTAGGGTTCTCAATAAACTACCAAAAATCACACTTACAACTGTGTCAAATACAACAATACTTAGGAGGAACAATCAACACACAAAAAGGGATTGCCACTCCAAGTCCACAAAGGGTACAAACATTCCAAAACATAATACTAAACATGCACCCAAACCAACACTATCAAGTGAGGTTTGTGATGAAACTTCTAGGCATGATGTCTTCATGCATAGCCATTGTCCCAAACGCAAGACTACACACGCGGCCCTTACAACAGTGCCTAGCAACACAATGGACACAAGCACAGGGTCAACTTCAAGATCTAGTGTTGGTAGACCGGCAAACACACTCCTTGCTTCAATGTTGGAATACTATAAATGTAAACAAGGGCGGCCATTCCAAGACCCAATGCCTCAATACGTGATCACAACAGATGATTCCATGGTAGGGTGGGGAGCTCACCTCAACCAGCACAGCATCCAGGGACAATGGGATACTCAACAAAGCAAGCTTCATATAAATCAACTAGAACTACTAGCAGTGTTTCTAGCATTGAAAGCATTTCAACAGTTAATAGCCCACAAACACATTCTTGTCATAACAGACAACTTGACAACAATGTATTACCTAAACAAACAGGGAGGGACACACTCATCACAGCTGCGTCTCTTAGCACAGAAGATTTGGCATTGGGCGATTCACAATCGCCTAATAGCACAATACATACCAGGAATTCAAAACCAGTTAGCCGACAATCTGTCGAGATCACCAACAAATACACGAATGGGAAATTCATCCCCAGATACTGCAAACTTACTTTCAAAACTGGGGAACACCACAAATAGACCTATTCGCAACAAAAGAAAACGCAAAATGCCAAAACTTCGCGTCCAGGTACCCACACCCTCATTCCAAGGGCAATGCGTTATGGATGAGTTGTTCAGGGATATTTGCTTACGCTTTTCCCCCTCTCCCACTCCTTCCGTATCTAGTAAACAAATTGAGTCAAAACAATCTCAAACTAATACTAGTAGCACCAACTTAGGCTTGCCAACCATGGTACACAACACTACTAGATCTGTCAGTAGTACCTCATATCAAACTACCAAACAGACCAGATCTGTTAACTCAACACAAACAACGGATCAGACCCCCGAATCCAGCCTCGCTCAATCTAGCAATCTGGCTCCTGAAGTCTTAGAATTTGGACATTTAGACCTTACAAAAGAATGTATGGAGGTCATTAAACAAGCTAGGAAACCTACTACAAGACATTGCTGCGCAAATAAATGGAAACGATTTGTTTATTACTGCCATAATAATCAAATTCAACCACTACATGCCACCACAAAAAACATTGTAAGCTACTTATTACACTTACAAAAATCTAAGTTAGCTTTTTCGTCCATTAAAATACATCTCACAGCAATATCTGCCTATGGGCAGATTACACATTCAACATCACTCTTTAGAATCCCAGTCATAAAAGCATTTATGAAAGGTCTAAAAGAATCATACCCCCAAGAACACCACCAGTTCCCTCATGGAACCTCAATATTGTATTAACACGACTCATGGGTCCACCATTTGAACCCATCCACTCTTGTGAGATGCAATACTTAACATGGAAAGTAGCCTTCTTAATAGCTATCACATCTCTTAGAAGAGTAAGTGAAATACAAGCATTTACCATACAAGAACCCTTTATACAAATACAGAAACATAAAGTGGTTCTACGCACAAATCCCAAATTTTTACCAAAAGTTATATCACCGTTCCACCTAAATCAAACTGTGGAACTCCCAGTCTTTTTTCCACAACCAGACTCTGTAGCCGAAAGGGCATTACATACTTTAGACATCAAAAGGGCACTAATGTATTACATTGATAGAACCAGACAATTTCGCAAAACAAAACAAATGTTTGTAGCCTTTCAAAAACCTCATGCAGGAAATCCAATATCCAAACAAGGCATTGCCAGATGGTTAGTTAAGTGTATTCAAACCTGCTATGTAAAAGCAAAGAGAGACCTGCCTATTACACCGAAGGCACACTCCACTAGAAAGAAAGGCGCCACAATGGCTTTTCTAGGAAATATACCTATGACAGAAATATGTAAGGCAGCCACATGGTCTACGCCTCATACATTCACGAAACATTACTGTGTGGATGTGTTAACAACACAACAAGCCACAGTAGGACAAGCAGTATTACGAACATTATTTCAAACAACTTCAAATCCTACAGGCTAAACCACCGCTTTTGGGGAGATAACTGCTTACTAGTCTATGCACAGCATGTGTATCTGCAGCTACACATGCCATTGAATGGAAAATGTCACTTACCCAGTGTACATCTGCTCGTGGCATGAGACGCTGCAGATTCTCATGAGCCCTCCTGCCTCCCCGAGAGCCTGTAGCCGTTATAAGTTATTATACGTTGATAACAGTTGTACATTTGTAAATTTGTATATATATTTATCATTTTTAGACACATTATGTACATACATACTCACTCCATTGTGTAGGAGGCTGGACTGGCTTGTAGTGACTACCAAGGGGTACTTACACCTTGCACCAGGCCCAGGTATCCCTTATTAGTGTATAGGGTGTCTAGCAGCTTAGGCTGATAGAAAATGGTAGCTTAGCAGAGCAGCTTAGGCTGAACTAGGAGACGAGTGAAGCTCCTACAGTACCACTAGTGTCATATGCACAATATCATAAGAAAACACAATACACAGACATACTAAAAATAAAGGTACTTTATTTTTATGACAATATGCCAAAAGTATCTCAGTGAGTACCCTCAGTATGAGGATAGCAAATATACACAAGGTATATGTACACAATACCAAAAATATGCAGTATAGTGTTAGAAAACAGTGCAAACAATGTATAGTTACAATAGGATGCAATGGGGACACATAGGGATAGGGGCAACACAAACCATATACTCCAAAAGTGGAATGCAAACCACAAATGGACCCCAAACCTATGTGACCTTGTAGAGGGTCGCTGGGACTGTAAGAAAACAGTGAGGGTTAGAAAAATAGCCCACCCCAAGACCCTGAAAAGTGAGTGCAAAGTGCACTAAAGTTCCCCAAAGGACATAGAATTCGTGATAGGGGAATTCTGCAGGAAAGACACAAACCAGCAATGCAACAACGATGGATTTCCAGTCGAGGGTACCTGTGGAACAAGGGGACCAAGTCCAAAAGTCACAAGCAAGTACTGGACAGTAGAAGCTGAGGATTCTGCAGGAACGACAAGGGCTAGAGACTTCCCCTTTGGAGGATGGATCCCCCACGCCGTGGAGAGTCGTGCAGAAGTGTTTTCCTGAAGAAAGACCGCCAACAAGCCTTGCTAGCTGCAAGTCGTGCGGTTAGCGTTTTTGGATGCTGCTGTGGCCCAGGAGGGACCAGGATGTCGCCAATTGCGTCAGGGGACAGAGGGGGCGCCCAGCAAGACAAGGAACCCTCTCAGAAGCAGGCAGCACCCGGAGAAGTGCCGGAACAGGCACTACGAAGAGGAGTGAAACGGTGCTCACCCGAAGTCGCACAAAGGAGTCCCACGTCGCCGGAGGACAACTTAGGAAGTCGTGCAATGCAGGTTAGAGTGCCGTGGACCCAGGCTTGGCTGTGCACAAATGATTTCCGCCGGAAGTGCACAGAGGCCGGAGTAGCTGCAAAAGTCGCGGTTCCCAGCAATGCAGTCTGGCGTGGGGAGGCAAGGACTTACCTCCACCAAACTTGGACTGAAGAGTCACTGGACTGTGGGAGTCACTTGGACAGAGTTGCTGGATTCAAGGGACCTCGCTCGTCGTGCTGAGAGGAGACC